>NC_034200.2:33951512-34286512 GCF_002021735.2 Oncorhynchus kisutch
AATAGAGACAGTAGATCTAGCTGGTCTGTCATAATATAATAGAGACAGTAGATCTAGCTGGTCTGTCATAATATAATAGAGACAGTAGATCTAGCTGGTCTGTCATAATATAATAGAGACAGTAGATCTAGCTGGTCTGTCATAATATAATAGAGACAGTAGATCTAGCTGGTCTGTCATAATTATAATAGAGACAGTAGATCTAGCTGGTCTGTCATAAATAATAGAGACAGTAGATCTAGCTGGTCTGTCATAATATAATAGAGACAGTAGATCTAGCTGGTCTGTCATATTATAATAGAGACAGTAGATCTAGCTGGTCTGTCATATTATAGAGACAGTAGATCTAGCTGGTCTGTCATAATATAATAGAGACAGTAGATCTAGCTGGTCTGTCATAATATAATAGAGACAGTAGATCTAGCTGGTCTGTCATATATATAGAGACAGTAGATCTAGCTGGTCTGTCATATATATAGAGACAGTAGATCTAGCTGGTCTGTCATATTATAGAGACAGTAGATCTAGCTGGTCTGTCATAATATAATAGAGACAGTAGATCTAGCTGGTCTGTCATAATATAATAGAGACAGTAGATCTAGCTGGTCTGTCATTATAATAGAGACAGTAGATCTAGCTGGTCTGTCATAATATAATAGAGACAGTAGATCTAGCTGGTCTGTCATATTATAATAGAGACAGTAGATCTAGCTGGTCTGTCATATATAATAGAGACAGTAGATCTAGCTGGTCTGTCATAATATAATAGAGACAGTAGATCTAGCTGGTCTGTCATAATATAATAGAGACAGTAGATCTAGCTGGTCTGTCATATTATAATAGAGACAGTAGATCTAGCTGGTCTGTCATATTAAAGAGACAGTAGATCTAGCTGGTCTGTCATAATATAATAGAGACAGTAGATCTAGCTGGTCTGTCATAATATAATAGAGACAGTAGATCTAGCTGGTCTGTCATAATATAAGAGGACAGTAGATCTAGCTGGTCTGTCATATATAGAGACAGTAGATCTAGCTGGTCTGTCATATTATAAGAGACAGTAGATCTAGCTGGTCTGTCATAATATAATAGAGACAGTAGATCTAGCTGGTCTGTCATAATATAATAGAGACAGTAGATCTAGCTGGTCTGTCATATATAATAGAGAACAGTAGATCTAGCTGGTCTGTCATAATATAATAGAGACAGTAGATCTAGCTGGTCTGTCATACACATCTAGATGTGTATAAGAGACAGTAGATCTAGCTGGTCTGTCATATTATAATAGAGACAGTAGATCTAGCTGGTCTGTCATATATAATAGAGAGAGTAGATCTAGCTGGTCTGTCATAATATAATAGAGACAGTAGATCTAGCTGGTCTGTCATAATATAATAGAGACAGTAGATCTAGCTGGTCTGTCATATTATAAGAGACAGTAGATCTAGCTGGTCTGTCATATTATAATAGAGAGTAGATCTAGCTGGTCTGTCATATATAATAGAGACAGTAGATCTAGCTGGTCTGTCATAATATAATAGAGACAGTAGATCTAGCTGGTCTGTCATAATATAATAGAGACAGTAGATCTAGCTGGTCTGTCATATTAATAGAGACAGTAGATCTAGCTGGTCTGTCATAATAGAGACAGTAGATCTAGCTGGTCTGTCATAATATAATAGAGACAGTAGATCTAGCTGGTCTGTCATATATAATAGAGACAGTAGATCTAGCTGGTCTGTCATAAATAATAGAGACAGTAGATCTAGCTGGTCTGTCATAATATAATAGAGACAGTAGATCTAGCTGGTCTGTCATAATATAATAGAGACAGTAGATCTAGCTGGTCTGTCATATTATAGAGACAGTAGATCTAGCTGGTCTGTCATAATATAATAGAGACAGTAGATCTAGCTGGTCTGTCATAATATAATAGAGACAGTAGATCTAGCTGGTCTGTCATAATATAATAGAGACAGTAGATCTAGCTGGTCTGTCATAATATAATAGAGACAGTAGATCTAGCTGGTCTGTCATAATATAATAGAGACAGTAGATCTAGCTGGTCTGTCATAATATAATAGAGACAGTAGATCTAGCTGGTCTGTCATAATATAATAGAGACAGTAGATCTAGCTGGTCTGTCATAATATAATAGAGACAGTAGATCTAGCTGGTCTGTCATATATAATAGAGACAGTAGATCTAGCTGGTCTGTCATAATATAATAGAGACAGTAGATCTAGCTGGTCTGTCATAATATAATAGAGACAGTAGATCTAGCTGGTCTGTCATATTATAATAGAGACAGTAGATCTAGCTGGTCTGTCATATTATAATAGAGACAGTAGATCTAGCTGGTCTGTCATAATATAATAGAGACAGTAGATCTAGCTGGTCTGTCATAATATAATAGAGACAGTAGATCTAGCTGGTCTGTCATAATATAATAGAGACAGTAGATCTAGCTGGTCTGTCATAATATAATAGAGACAGTAGATCTAGCTGGTCTGTCATATTATAAGAGACAGTAGATCTAGCTGGTCTGTCATAATATAATAGAGACAGTAGATCTAGCTGGTCTGTCATAATATAATAGAGACAGTAGATCTAGCTGGTCTGTCATATAATAGAGACAGTAGATCTAGCTGGTCTGTCATATTATAGAGACAGTAGATCTAGCTGGTCTGTCATATTATAATAGAGAGAGTAGATCTAGCTGGTCTGTCATAATATAATAGAGACAGTAGATCTAGCTGGTCTGTCATAATATAATAGAGACAGTAGATCTAGCTGGTCTGTCATATTACAGAGACAGTAGATCTAGCTGGTCTGTCATAATATAATAGAGACAGTAGATCTAGCTGGTCTGTCATAATATAATAGAGACAGTAGATCTAGCTGGTCTGTCATAATATAATAGAGACAGTAGATCTAGCTGGTCTGTCATATTATAATAGAGACAGTAGATCTAGCTGGTCTGTCATAATATAATAGAGACAGTAGATCTAGCTGGTCTGTCATAATATAATAGAGACAGTAGATCTAGCTGGTCTGTCATAATATAATAGAGACAGTAGATCTAGCTGGTCTGTCATAATATAATAGAGACAGTAGATCTAGCTGGTCTGTCATATTACAGAGACAGTAGATCTAGCTGGTCTGTCATATTATAAGAGACAGTAGATCTAGCTGGTCTGTCATAATATAATAGAGACAGTAGATCTAGCTGGTCTGTCATAATATAATAGAGACAGTAGATCTAGCTGGTCTGTCATAATATAATAGAGACAGTAGATCTAGCTGGTCTGTCATAATATAATAGAGACAGTAGATCTAGCTGGTCTGTCATATTATAGAGACAGTAGACAGTAGATCTAGCTGGTCTGTCATATTATAATAGAGACAGTAGATCTAGCTGGTCTGTCATAATATAATAGAGACAGTAGATCTAGCTGGTCTGTCATAATATAATAGAGACAGTAGATCTAGCTGGTCTGTCATAATATAATAGAGACAGTAGATCTAGCTGGTCTGTCATAATATAATAGAGACAGTAGATCTAGCTGGTCTGTCATATATAATAGAGACAGTAGATCTAGCTGGTCTGTCATAATATAATAGAGACAGTAGATCTAGCTGGTCTGTCATATTATAGAGACAGTAGATCTAGCTGGTCTGTCATAATATAATAGAGACAGTAGATCTAGCTGGTCTGTCATAATATAATAGAGACAGTAGATCTAGCTGGTCTGTCATAATATAATAGAGACAGTAGATCTAGCTGGTCTGTCATATTATAGAGACAGTAGATCTAGCTGGTCTGTCATATATAATAGAGACAGTAGATCTAGCTGGTCTGTCATAATATAATAGAGACAGTAGATCTAGCTGGTCTGTCATAATATAATAGAGACAGTAGATCTAGCTGGTCTGTCATAATATAATAGAGACAGTAGATCTAGCTGGTCTGTCATATTATAATAGAGACAGTAGATCTAGCTGGTCTGTCATAATATAATAGAGACAGTAGATCTAGCTGGTCTGTCATAATATAATAGAGACAGTAGATCTAGCTGGTCTGTCATAATATAATAGAGACAGTAGATCTAGCTGGTCTGTCATAATATAATAGAGACAGTAGATCTAGCTGGTCTGTCATATTAATAGAGACAGTAGATCTAGCTGGTCTGTCATAATATAATAGAGACAGTAGATCTAGCTGGTCTGTCATAATATAATAGAGACAGTAGATCTAGCTGGTCTGTCATATATAGAGACAGTAGATCTAGCTGGTCTGTCATAATATAATAGAGACAGTAGATCTAGCTGGTCTGTCATATATAATAGAGACAGTAGATCTAGCTGGTCTGTCATATTATAATAGAGACAGTAGATCTAGCTGGTCTGTCATAATATAATAGAGACAGTAGATCTAGCTGGTCTGTCATAATAAAGAGACAGTAGATCTAGCTGGTCTGTCATATCATAGAGACAGTAGATCTAGCTGGTCTGTCATAATATAATAGAGACAGTAGATCTAGCTGGTCTGTCATAATATAATAGAGACAGTAGATCTAGCTGGTCTGTCATAATATAATAGAGACAGTAGATCTAGCTGGTCTGTCATAATATAATAGAGACAGTAGATCTAGCTGGTCTGTCATAATATAATAGAGACAGTAGATCTAGCTGGTCTGTCATATATAATAGAGACAGTAGATCTAGCTGGTCTGTCATAATATAATAGAGACAGTAGATCTAGCTGGTCTGTCATAATATAATAGAGACAGTAGATCTAGCTGGTCTGTCATAATATAATAGAGACAGTAGATCTAGCTGGTCTGTCATAATATAATAGAGACAGTAGATCTAGCTGGTCTGTCATATATAATAGAGACAGTAGATCTAGCTGGTCTGTCATAATATAATAGAGACAGTAGATCTAGCTGGTCTGTCATATATAGAGACAGTAGATCTAGCTGGTCTGTCATAATATAATAGAGACAGTAGATCTAGCTGGTCTGTCATAATATAATAGAGACAGTAGATCTAGCTGGTCTGTCATATTATAATAGAGACAGTAGATCTAGCTGGTCTGTCATAATATAATAGAGACAGTAGATCTAGCTGGTCTGTCATATATAATAGAGACAGTAGATCTAGCTGGTCTGTCATAATATAATAGAGACAGTAGATCTAGCTGGTCTGTCATAATATAATAGAGACAGTAGATCTAGCTGGTCTGTCATAATATAATAGAGACAGTAGATCTAGCTGGTCTGTCATAATATAATAGAGACAGTAGATCTAGCTGGTCTGTCATAATATAATAGAGACAGTAGATCTAGCTGGTCTGTCATAATATAATAGAGACAGTAGATCTAGCTGGTCTGTCATAATATAATAGAGACAGTAGATCTAGCTGGTCTGTCATAATATAATAGAGACAGTAGATCTAGCTGGTCTGTCATATATAATAGAGACAGTAGATCTAGCTGGTCTGTCATAATATAATAGAGACAGTAGATCTAGCTGGTCTGTCATAATATAATAGAGACAGTAGATCTAGCTGGTCTGTCATAATATAATAGAGACAGTAGATCTAGCTGGTCTGTCATATTATAATAGAGACAGTAGATCTAGCTGGTCTGTCATATAAGAGACAGTAGATCTAGCTGGTCTGTCATAATATAATAGAGACAGTAGATCTAGCTGGTCTGTCATAATATAATAGAGACAGTAGATCTAGCTGGTCTGTCATATTATAGAGACAGTAGATCTCGCTGGTCTGAGACAGTAGATCTAGCTGGTCTGTCATATATATAGAGACAGTAGATCTAGCTGGTCTGTCATAATATAATAGAGACAGTAGATCTAGCTGGTCTGTCATAATATAATAGAGACAGTAGATCTAGCTGGTCTGTCATAATATAATAGAGACAGTAGATCTAGCTGGTCTGTCATATTACAGAGACAGTAGATCTAGCTGGTCTGTCATATTACAGAGACAGTAGATCTAGCTGGTCTGTCATATATAATAGAGACAGTAGATCTAGCTGGTCTGTCATAATATAATAGAGACAGTAGATCTAGCTGGTCTGTCATAATATAATAGAGACAGTAGATCTAGCTGGTCTGTCATAATATAATAGAGACAGTAGATCTAGCTGGTCTGTCATAATATAATAGAGACAGTAGATCTAGCTGGTCTGTCATAATATAATAGAGACAGTAGATCTAGCTGGTCTGTCATAATATAATAGAGACAGTAGATCTAGCTGGTCTGTCATAATATAATAGAGACAGTAGATCTAGCTGGTCTGTCATAATATAATAGAGACAGTAGATCTAGCTGGTCTGTCATAATATAATAGAGACAGTAGATCTAGCTGGTCTGTCATATATATAGAGACAGTAGATCTAGCTGGTCTGTCATAATATAATAGAGACAGTAGATCTAGCTGGTCTGTCATAATATAATAGAGACAGTAGATCTAGCTGGTCTGTCATAATATAATAGAGACAGTAGATCTAGCTGGTCTGTCATAATATAATAGAGACAGTAGATCTAGCTGGTCTGTCATAATATAATAGAGACAGTAGATCTAGCTGGTCTGTCATAATATAATAGAGACAGTAGATCTAGCTGGTCTGTCATATTATAGAGACAGTAGATCTAGCTGGTCTGTCATAATATAATAGAGACAGTAGATCTAGCTGGTCTGTCATAATATAATAGAGACAGTAGATCTAGCTGGTCTGTCATAATATAATAGAGACAGTAGATCTAGCTGGTCTGTCATAATATAATAGAGACAGTAGATCTAGCTGGTCTGTCATAATATAATAGAGACAGTAGATCTAGCTGGTCTGTCATATTAATAGAGACAGTAGATCTAGCTGGTCTGTCATAATATAATAGAGACAGTAGATCTAGCTGGTCTGTCATAATATAATAGAGACAGTAGATCTAGCTGGTCTGTCATAATATAATAGAGACAGTAGATCTAGCTGGTCTGTCATAATATAATAGAGACAGTAGATCTAGCTGGTCTGTCATAATATAATAGAGACAGTAGATCTAGCTGGTCTGTCATAATATAATAGAGACAGTAGATCTAGCTGGTCTGTCATAATATAATAGAGACAGTAGATCTAGCTGGTCTGTCATAATATAATAGAGACAGTAGATCTAGCTGGTCTGTCATAATATAATAGAGACAGTAGATCTAGCTGGTCTGTCATAATATAATAGAGACAGTAGATCTAGCTGGTCTGTCATAATATAATAGAGACAGTAGATCTAGCTGGTCTGTCATAATATAATAGAGACAGTAGATCTAGCTGGTCTGTCATAATATAATAGAGACAGTAGATCTAGCTGGTCTGTCATAATATAATAGAGACAGTAGATCTAGCTGGTCTGTCATAATATAATAGAGACAGTAGATCTAGCTGGTCTGTCATAATATAATAGAGACAGTAGATCTAGCTGGTCTGTCATAATATAATAGAGACAGTAGATCTAGCTGGTCTGTCATATTATAAGAGACAGTAGATCTAGCTGGTCTGTCATAATATAATAGAGACAGTAGATCTAGCTGGTCTGTCATAATATAATAGAGACAGTAGATCTAGCTGGTCTGTCATAATATAATAGAGAGAGTAAGATCTAGCTGGTCTGTCATAATTATAATAGAGTCAAGGTTTGATCTAGCTGGTCTGTCATCAATATAATAGAGAGAGTGAGATCGAGCTGGTCTGTCATAATATAATAGAGGCAGTAGATCCTAGCTAGGTCTGTTCCATAATTATAATTAGAGACAGTAGATCTAGCTGGTCTGTCATATTATAAGGACAGTAGAAGAATCTAAGATGGTCTGTCATAATTATTAATAGAGAGAGTAGATCTAGCTGCGTCTGTCATAGAATAATAGAGTCAGTAGATCTAGCTGGTCTGTATAAGTTATAATAGAGACAGTAGATCTAGCTGGTCTGTTCATAATATACTAGGAGAGCGTAGATATACCTGGTCTGTCATATCTAATTCGAGACAGTTAGATCTAAGCTGGTCTGTCATAATATAATAGAGACAGTCGATCTACGCTGGTCCTGTCATAACATAATAGAGGACAGTAGATCTAGCTGGTCTGTCATAATATAATTAGAGACAGTTAGATCTTAAGCTGGTCTGTCATAATATAATCAGAGGACAGTAGATCTAGCTGGTCTGTCATATATAATAGAGACAGTAGATCTAGCTGGTCTGTCATAATATAATAGAGACAGTAGATCTAGCTGGTCTGTCATAATATAATAGAGACAGTAGATCTAGCTGGTCTGTCATATTATAATAGAGACAGTAGATCTAGCTGGTCTGTCATATTAATAGAGACAGTAGATCTAGCTGGTCTGTCATAATATATAGAGACAGTAGATCTAGCTGGTCTGTCATAATATAATAGAGACAGTAGATCTAGCTGGTCTGTCATAATATAATAGAGACAGTAGATCTAGCTGGTCTGTCATAATATAATAGAGACAGTAGATCTAGCTGTCTGTCATAATATAATAGAGACAGTAGATCTAGCTGTCTGTCATAATATAATAGAGACAGTAGATCTAGCTGGTCTGTCATAATATAATAGAGACAGTAGATCTAGCTGGTCTGTCATAATATAATAAGAGACAGTAGATCTAGCTGGTCTGTCATATTATAATAGAGACAGTAGATCTAGCTGGTCTGTTACAATATAATAGAGACAGTAGATCTAGCTGGTCTGTCATAATATAATAGAGACAGTAGATCTAGCTGGTCTGTCATAATATAATAGAGACAGTAGATCTAGCTGGTCTGTCATAATATAATAGAGACAGTAGATCTAGCTGGTCTGTCATAATATAATAGAGACAGTAGATCTAGCTGGTCTGTCATATTATAGAGACAGTAGATCTAGCTGGTCTGTCATAATATAATAGAGACAGTAGATCTAGCTGGTCTGTCATAATATAATAGAGACAGTAGATCTAGCTGGTCTGTCATATATAATAGAGACAGTAGATCTAGCTGGTCTGTCATAATATAATAGAGACAGTAGATCTAGCTGGTCTGTCATAATATAATAGAGACAGTAGATCTAGCTGGTCTGTCATATTATAGAGACAGTAGATCTAGCTGGTCTGTCATAATATAATAGAGACAGTAGATCTAGCTGGTCTGTCATAATATAATAGAGACAGTAGATCTAGCTGGTCTGTCATATATAATAGAGACAGTAGATCTAGCTGGTCTGTCATAATATAATAGAGACAGTAGATCTAGCTGGTCTGTCATAATATAATAGAGACAGTAGATCTAGCTGGTCTGTCATAATATAATAGAGACAGTAGATCTAGCTGGTCTGTCATAATATAATAGAGACAGTAGATCTAGCTGGTCTGTCATAATATAATAGAGACAGTAGATCTAGCTGGTCTGTCATAATATAATAGAGACAGTAGATCTAGCTGGTCTGTCATAATATAATAGAGACAGTAGATCTAGCTGGTCTGTCATAATATAATAGAGACAGTAGATCTAGCTGGTCTGTCATATATAGAGACAGTAGATCTAGCTGGTCTGTCATAATATAATAGAGACAGTAGATCTAGCTGGTCTGTCATAATATAATAGAGACAGTAGATCTAGCTGGTCTGTCATATTATAGAGACAGTAGATCTAGCTGGTCTGTCATATTATAATAGAGAAGTAGATCTAGCTGGTCTGTCATAATCAATGAGTCAGTAGATCTAGCTGGTCTGTCATATTATAATAGAGACAGGTAGATCTAGCTGGTCTGTCATAATATAATAGAGAGCAGTAGATCTAGCTGGTCTGTCATATTATAATAGAGACAGTAGATCTAGCTGGTCTGTCATAATATACTAGAGACAGTAGATCTAGCTGGTCTGTCATATATAATAGAGACAGTAGATCTAGCTGGTCTGTCATAATATAATAGAGACAGTAGATCTAGCTGGTCTGTCATATTATAATAGAGACAGTAGATCTAGCTGGTTGTCATATTATAAGAGCAGTAGATCTAGCTGGTCTGTCATATTATATAGAGACAGTAGATCTAGCTGGTTGTCATATATAATAGAGCCAGTAGATCTAGCTGGTCTGTCTATAATATAATAGAGACAGTAGATCTAGCTGGTATGTCATAATATATAGAGACAGTAGATCTAGCTGGTCTGTCATTTATACTAGAGACAGTAGATCTAGCTGGTCTGTCATATTAACTAGAGACAGTAGATCTAGCTGGTCTGTCATATATAATAGAGACAGTAGATCTAGCTGGTCTGTCATATATACTAGAGACAGTAGATCTAGCTGGTCTTCAAATATAATAGAGACAGTAGATCTAGCTGGTCTGTCATAATATAATAGAGACAGTAGATCTAGCTGGTCTGTCATATTACAAGAGACAGTAGATCTAGCTGGTCTGTCATATCATATAGAGACAGTAGATCTAGCTGGTCTTCTAATATAATAGAGATCAGTAGATCTAGCTGGTCTGTCATAATATAATAGAGACAGTAGCAGCTAGCTGGTCTGTCATAATATAATAGAGACAGTAGATCTAGCTGGTCTGTCATAATATAATAGAGACAGTAGATCTAGCTGGTCTGTCATATTACAGAGACAGTAGATCTAGCTGGTCTGTCATATATAAGAGACAGTAGATCTAGCTGGTCTGTCATAATATAATAGAGACAGTAGATCTAGCTGGTCTGTCATAATATAATAGAGACAGTAGATCTAGCTGGTCTGTCATAATATAATAGAGACAGTAGATCTAGCTGGTCTGTCATAATATAATAGAGACAGTAGATCTAGCTGGTCTGTCATAATATAATAGAGACAGTAGATCTAGCTGGTCTGTCATAATATAATAGAGACAGTAGATCTAGCTGGTCTGTCATAATATAATAGAGACAGTAGATCTAGCTGGTCTGTCATATTATAATAGAGACAGTAGATCTAGCTGGTCTGTCATAATATAATAGAGACAGTAGATCTAGCTGGTCTGTCATAATATAATAGAGACAGTAGATCTAGCTGGTCTGTCATATTACAGAGACAGTAGATCTAGCTGGTCTGTCATATTACAGAGACAGTAGATCTAGCTGGTCTGTCAAGATAAAATAGAGTCAGTAGATCTAGCTGGTCTGTCATATTATAATAGAGACAGTAGCTCTAGCTGGTCTTTATAATATAATAGAGAGAGTAGATCTACCTGGTCTGTCATAATATAATAGAGACAGTAGATCTAGCTGGTCTGTCATATTATAATAGAGACAGTAGATCTAGCTGGTCTGTCATATTACAGAGACAGTAGATCTAGCTGGTCTGTCATATTATAATAGAGACAGTAAATCAGGCTCGTCTGTCATAATTAAATAGAGACAGTATATCTAGCTGGTCTGTCATAATATAATAGAGACAGTAGATCTAGCTGGTCTGTCATAATATAATTGTGACAGTAGATCTAGCTGGTCTGTCATAATATATAGAGACAGTAGATGTAGCTGGTCTGTCATATTATAATAGAGACAGTAGATCTAGATGGTCTGTCATAATACAGAGACAGTATATTTAGCTGGTCTGTCATAATATAATTGTGACAGTAGGTCTAGCTGGTCTGTCATAATATAATAGAGACAGATCTAGCTGGTCTGTCATATTAGAGACAGTAGATCTAGCTGGTCTGTCATATTACAGAGACAGTAGATCTAGCTGGTCTGTCATATTATAATAGAGACAGTAGATCTAGCTGGTCTGTCATAATGAAATAGAGACAGTAGATCTAGCTGGTCTGTCATATTATAATAGAGACAGTAGATCTAGCTGGTCTGTCATATTATAATAGAGACAGTAGATCTAGCTGGTCTGTCATATTACAGAGACAGTAGATCTAGCTGGTCTGTCATATTATAATAGAGACAGTAAATCAGGCTCGTCTGTCATAATTAAATAGAGACAGTAGATCTAGCTGGTCTGTCATAATATAATAGAGACAGTAGATCTAGCTGGTCTGTCATAATATAATTGTGACAGTAGATCTAGCTGGTCTGTCATAATATATAGAGACAGTAGATGTAGCTGGTCTGTCATATTATAATAGAGACAGTAGATCTAGATGGTCTGTCATATTATAATAGAGAGAGTAGATCTAGCTGGTCTGTCATAATAAAATAGACAGTAGATCTAGCTGGTCTGTCATATTACAGAGACAGTATATTTAGCTGGTCTGTCATAATATAATTGTGACAGTAGGTCTAGCTGGTCTGTCATAATATAATAGAGACAGTAGATCTAGCTGGTCTGTCATATTATAATAGAGACAGTAGATCTAGCTGGTCTGTCACATTACAGAGACAGTAGATCTAGCTGGTCTGTCATATTATAATAGAGACAGTAGATCTAGCTGGTCTGTCATAATGAAATAGAGACAGTAGATCTAGCTGGTCTGTCATATTATAAAAGAGACAATAGATCCTGCTGGTCTGTCATAATGTAATAGAGACAGTAGATCTAGCTGGTCTGTCATATTATAATAGAGACAGTAGATCTAGCTGGTCTGTCATATTACAGACACAGTAGATCTAACTGGTCTGTCATATTATAATAGAGACAGTAGATCTAGCTCATCTGTCATAATGAAATAGAGACAGTAGATCTAGCTGGTCTGTCATATTATAATAGAGACAGTATATCTAGCTGGTCTGTCATAATATAATTGTGACAGTAGGTCTAGCTGGTCTGTCATAATGTAATAGAGACAGTAGATCTAGCTGGTCTGTCATATTATAATAGAGACAGTAGATCTAGCTGGTCTGTCATAATATATACGGATTTCATGTTCAAACAATAGCATGGTATTATTTCACTGTAATACCTACTGCAAATTGGACAGCACAGTTAGATTAACAAGAATTTAAGCTTTCTGCCAATATCAGATATGTCTATGTCCTGGGAAATGTTCTTGTTACTTACAACCTCATGTTAATCGAATTAGCCTATGATAGCTCAACTGTCCCCCCACCGATCCTGAAGTTTTAAGAACAAATTCTTACTTACAATGAAGGCCTACTAGGGAACATTGGGTTTAACTGCCTTGTTCAGGGGCAGAAGACAGATTTTTTAAACTTTGTCAGCTCAGGGATTCGATTCATCAACCTTTCGGTTACTATCACTTAAATGTACAATGAGACACCTTTTGCTGCGATTACAGCTGTAAGTCGCTTGGGGTATGTCTCTATCAGTTTTGCACATCGAGAGACTGAAATTTTTTCCCATTCCTCCTTGCAAAACAGCTCGAGCTCAGTGAGGTTGGATGGAGAGCATTTGTGAACAGCAGTTTTCAGTTCTTTCCACAGATTCTCGATTGGATTCAGGTCTGGACTTTGACTTGGCCATTCTAACACCTGGATATGTTTATTTTTGAACCATTCCATTGTAGATTTTGCTTTATGTTTTGGATCATTGTCTTGTTGGAAGACAAATCTCCGTCCCAGTCTCAGGTCTTTTGCAGACTCCATCAGGTTTTCTTCCAGAATGGTCCTGTATTTGGCTCCATCAAATCAAATCAAATTTATTTATATAGCCCTTCGTACATCAGCTGATATCTCAAAGTGCTGTACAGAAACCCAGCCTAAAACCCCAAACAGCAAGCAATGCAGGTGTAGAAGCACGGTGGCTAGGAAAAACTCCCTAGAAAGGCCAATACCTAGGAAGAAACCTAGAGAGGAACCAGGCTATGTGGGGTGGCCAGTCCTCTTCTGGCTGTGCCGGGTGGAGATTATAACAGAACATGGCCAAGATGTTCAAATGTTCATAAATGACCAGCATGGTCGAATAATAATAAGGCAGAACAGTTGAAACTGGAGCAGCAGCACAGTCAGGTGGAAGTTGAAACTGGAGCAGCAGCATGGCCAGGTGGACTGGGGACAGCAAGGAGTCATCATGTCAGGTAGTCCTGGGGCATGGTCCTAGGGCTCAGGTCAGTTGAAACTGGAACAGCAGCTTGGCCAGGTGGACTGGGGACAGCAAGGAGTCATCATGTCAGGTAGTCCTGGGGCATGGTCCTAGGGCTCAGGTCCTCCGAGAGAGAGAAAGAAAGAGAGAGAAGGAGAGAATTAGAGAACGCACACTTAGATTCACACAGGACACCGAATAGGACAGGAGAAGTACTCCAGATATAACAAACTGACCCCAGCCCCCCGACACATAAACTACTGCAGCATAAATACTGGAGGCTGAGACAGGAGGGGTCAGGAGACACTGTGGCCCCATCAAATCAAATCAAATCAAATTTATTTATATAGCCCTTCGTACATCAGCTGATATCTCAAAGTGCTGTACAGAAACCCAGCCTAAAACCCCAAACAGCAAGCAATGCAGGTGGAGAAGCACGGTGGCTAGGAAAAACTCCCTAGAAAGGCCAATACCTAGGAAGAAACCTAGAGAGGAACCAGGCTATGTGGGGCGGCCAGTCCTCTTCTGGCTGTGCCGGGTGGAGATTATAACAGAACATGGTCAAGATGTTCAATGTTCATAAATGACCAGCATGGTCGAATAATAATAAGGCAGAACAGTTGAAACTAGAGCAGCAGCACAGTCAGGTGGAAGTTGAAACTGGAGCAGCAGCATGGCCAGGTAGACTGGGGACAGCAAGGAGTCATCATGTCAGGTAGTCCTGGGGCATGGTCCTAGGGCTCAGGTCAGTTGAAACTGGAACAGCAGCATGGCCAGGTGGACTGGGGACAGCAAGGAGTCATCATGTCAGGTAGTCCTGGGGCATGGTCCTAGGGCTCAGGTCCTCCGAGAGAGAGAAAGAAAGAGAGAAGGAGAGAATTAGAGAACGCACACTTAGATTCACACATGACACCGAATTCACACGTCCCATCCGAGGACACCCCCGGACAGGGCCAAACAGGAAGGATATAACCCCACCCACTTTGCCAAAGCACAGCCCCCACACCACTAGAGGGATATCTTCAACCACCAACTTACCATCCTGAGACAGGGCTGAGTATAGCCCACAAAGATCTCCGCCACGGCACAACCCAAGGGGGGGGCGCCAACCCAGACAGGATGACCACAACAGTGAATCAACCCACTCAGGTGACGCACCCCCTCCAGGGACGGCATGAGAGAGCCCCAGCAAGCCAGTGACTCAGCCCCTGTAATAGGGTTAGAGGCAGAGAATCCCAGTGGAAAGAGGGGAACCGGCCAGGCAGGGACAGCAAGGGCGGTTCGTTGCTCCAGAGCATTTCCGTTCACCTTCCCACTCCTGGGCCAGACTACACTCAATCATATGACCCACTGAAGAGATGAGTCTTCAGTAAAGACTTAAAGGTTGAGACCGAGTTTGCGTCTCTGACATAAATAGACCGTTCCATAAAAATTGAGCTCTATAGGAGAAAGCCCTGCCTCCAGCTGTTTGCTTAGAAATTCTAGGGACAATTAGGAGGCCTGCGTCTTGTGACCGTAGCGTACGTGTAGGTATGTACGGCAGGACCAAATCAGAGAGATAGGTAGGAGCAAGCCCATGTAATGCTTTGTAGGTTAGCAGTAAAACCTTGAAATCAGCCCTTGCTTTGACAGGAAGCCAGTGTAGAGAGGCTAGCACTGGAGTAATATGATCAAATTTTTTGGTTCTAGTCAGGATTCTAGCAGCCGTATTTAGCACTAACTGAAGTTTATTTAGTTCCATCCATCTTCCCATCAATTTTAACCATCTTCCCTGTCCCTGCTGAAGAAAAGCAGGCCCAAACCATGATGCTGCCACCACCATGTTTGACAGTGGGGATGATGTGGTCAGGGTGATGAGCTGTGTTGCTTTTACGCCAAACATAACGTTTTGCATTGTTGCCAAAAAGTTCAATTTTGGTTTCATCTGACCAGAGCACCTTCTTCCACATGTTTGGTGTGTCTCCCAGGTGGCTTGTGGCAAACTTTAAACAACACTTTTTATGGATATCTTTAAGAAATGGCTTTCTTCTTGCCACTCTTCCGTAAAGGCCAGATTTGTGCAATATACGACTGATTGTTGTCCTATGGACATAGTCTCCCACCTCAGCTGTAGATCTCTGCAGTTCATCCAGAGTGACCATGGGCCTCTTGGCTGCATCTCTGATCAGTCTTCTCCTTGTATGAGCTGAAAGTTTAGAGGGACGGCCAGGTCTTGGTAGATTTGCAGTGGTCTGATACTCCTTCCATTTCAATATTATCGCTTGCACAGTGCTCCTTGGGATGTTTAAAGCTTGGGAAATCTTTTTGTATCCAAATCCGGCTTTAAACTTCTTCACAACAGTATATCGGACCTGCCTGGTGTGTTCCTTGTTCTTCATGATGCTCTCTGCGCTTTTAACGGACCTCTGAGACTATCACAGTGCAGGTGCATTTATACGGAGACTTGATTACACACAGGTGGATTGTATTTATCATCATTAGTCATTTAGGTCAACATTGGATCATTCAGAGATCCTCACTGAACTTCTGGAGAGAGTTTCCTGCACTGAAAGGGGCTGAATAATTTTGCACGCCCAATTTTTCAGTTTTTGATTTGTTAAAAAAGTTTGAAATATCCAATAAATGTCGTTCCACTTCATGATTGTGTCCCACTTGTTGTTGATTCTTCACAAAAAAATACAGTTTTATATCTTTATGTTTGAAGCCTGAAATGGCACTGTATTTAGGGTGTTTTTTTACTCACTTTTTGTCTCTCCTACGAAGTTATTCCTCTCTCCTACAGTGGTTATTCCTCTCTCCTACAGTGGTTATTCCTCTCTCCTACAGTGATGTTATTTCTCTCTCCTACAGTGGTTTTTCCTCTCTCCTACAGTGATGTTATTTCTCTCTACTACAGTGGTTATTCCTCTCTCCTACAGTGATGTTATTCCTCTCTCCTACAGTGATGTTATTTCTCTCTCCTACAGTGGTTATTCCTCTCTCCTACAGTGGTTATTCCTCTCTCCTACAGTGGTTATTCCTCTCTCCTACAGTGATGTTATTCCTCTCTCCTACAGTGGTTATTCCTCTCTCCTACAGTGATGTTATTCCTCTCTCCTACAGTGATGTTATTTCTCTCTCCTACAGTGGTTATTCCTCTCTCCTACAGTGATGTTATTCCTCTCTCCTACAGTGATGTTATTCCTCTCTCCTACAGTGATGTTATTCCTCTCTCCTACAGTGATGTTATTCCTCTCCTACAGTGATGTTATTCCTCTCTCCTACAGTGATGTTATTTCTCTCTCCTACAGTGGTTATTCCTCTCTCCTACAGTGATGTTATTCCTCTCTCCTACAGTGGTTATTCCTCTCTCCTACAGTGGTTATTCCTCTCTCCTACAGTGATGTTATTCCTCTCTCCTACAGTGATGTTATTCCTCTCTCCTACAGTGGTTATTCCTCTCTCCTACAGTGATGTTATTCCTCTCTCCTACAGTGATGTTATTCCTCTCTCCTACAGTGATGTTATTCCTCTCTCCTACAGTGATGTTATTCCTCTCTCCTACAGTGACGTTATTCCTCTCTCCTACAGTGACGTTATTTCTCTCTCCTACAGTGACGCTATTTCTCTCTCCTACAGTGGTTATTCCTCTCTCCTACAGTGATGTTATTTCTCTCTCCTACAGTGGTTATTCCTCTCTCCTACAGTGATGTTATTCCTCTCTCCTACAGTGATGTTATTTCTCTCTCCTACAGTGGTTATTCCTCTCTCCTACAGTGATGTTATTTCTCTCTCCTACAGTGGTTATTCCTCTCTCCTACAGTGATGTTATTTCTCTCTCCTACAGTGGTTATTCCTCTCTCCTACATTGATGTTATTTCTCTCTCCTTCAGCGTCCATCACAATTACATGCACATGGCCAATTATGCAAATGTGTTGATGACGTCACTTAGCGACTTCTAGCGACTTTTCGGACAGGCAATAGCTACTTTCCTTACTGATGAGTTGGCAACACTGATCTGAATGCAGAGCAACAATTTTGGTGGGAATCACACGAGAGGACAATGTCATAGTACACTGTATGCGCCGTTCCACGAGTGTGGCTTCATATAGCCAATAGCAGACGGTGGGGAACCTTTTCCATGTGAGTGCCAATTTACAATTTTATTTTACCTTTATTTAACCAGGTAGGCAAGTTGAGAACCAGTTCTCATTTACAATTGCGACCTGGCCAAGATAAAGCAAAGCAGTTCGACACATACGACACAGAGTTACACATGGAGTCGAACAAACATAGTCAATAATACAGTATAAACAAGTCTATATACGATGTGAGCAAATGAGGTGAGAAGGGAGGGAAAGGCAAAAAAAGGCCATGGTGGCAAAGTAAATACAATATAGCAAGTAAAACACTGGAATGGTAGATTTGCAATGGAAGAATGTGCAAAGTAGAAATAAAAATAATTGATCCTAACATCTCTAAAGATCTGCGTGCCGGTTATGACTTGCATATAAGCATTGTAGGCTACTTACTCAACCGTGCCCCCAAAATGTGTAACTGGCCACAAACTGAATAATTGTAGCTACTAGACATAGACGCTGTCCATTCAGCCACATGCCACGGAGCTCCTCTAAGGTCTACCTGTACGGAGGCAGCACGCGAGGCCTTAATGTGTAGATTTTCCTTTTGTATTTTACGATTTTCTTAATTCTTTGGTCGATTGTAGGCCTAAGTAAATCCTTTAATGTATGCCTGTTATTTCAATGCATGTGTTGTAATTATCTAGCATAGTTTATATTCGCAGTCCACGGTTTAATGCTCTGGTTACTTTCACATGATCGGTTTTTGAATTCGGCCTTGAGACGAATATGTATTATATGCGTCCATTTCATGTTGCACTGCTTGCGCAGTTTCACAAGTAAAGTAGTATGTTTAAGGTTCAGTAGTACATTGTACACGCCATTCCACATACATTTAAACCTAATATTGCGGTGATAATTCACGTGTGGGGTCATTTGTTTGTTATTGCTGTTCTCCAAAATAGCGTTTTAGAGTTTGTAAAATGATATAGGCTAGAGCTACATTAAAGCTCTGGTTGTGGTAAAGTGGGGGTGTATTTCTACACCCCCACTTTACCACACCCAGAGTTTAGCTGACTGACGTCACTGATCTGCTGCAGCCGCACCACCCTTCAGGTGAGCAAGACATCTTGTCTGGCCAACTCCACTCCTGGACTTTACCTGGCCAATATTATAATGCGTTAATGATGTAACTTACCTCTGTGCTGCTGGGGGTTGTTTTCGAAAACTTGCTTCTAAATTATGACTCAACATTCCTACCTATTTATAAAAATGTATCATCTGACCAAAGATGGTCACAGACTGTGGCACTGCCAGTGATGAGATCAGATATCCAATTTCAACAACTCCATGCTCTCTGTATTTTTGGGAAGGCCCTGTAAGTAAACATTTCACTGTTCGTCTACCTACGCCTGTTGTTTTTACCAAGCATGTGACTAACACAATTCGAGTTGACGGAAGACTAGCGTTTCATTTTGGACAAGTGCATGACGCCCCTTAAAGGTTTGTCCGCTTTCTTCTGTTTGGCATCTAATGAATAGGACCCAGAGTCATGGTTCTGAATTTACAGGAAGTCTGATCTGCTCGGTTCTCCCTCGTCGACACTACTACCTGGATGTGTTCCAGTATAAGTGGGCAAGGTTCCCTTTCAGGGTGCTGTACATTTCGGGGCGGCAGGTAGTCTAGTGGTTAGATCATTGGGCCAGTAACCAAAATGTTGCTAGATCGAATCCCTGAACTGACAAGGTAAAAATCTGTCATTCTGCACCTGAACAAGGCAGTTAACCCACTGTTCCTAGGCTGTTATTGTAAATGAGAATGTCCTGAACTGACTTGCCTAGTTAAAAAAAAAAAAAAAAATAGTCTGACTCATTGGGCAACAATTGGTTGACTCACCATGTCTTTTTCACACCACATTTTAGACACTGGCACAGGAGTTGTTGTTGTTCTAAAGTAGCTGATATGCTGAGGTATTTTATTTTACAAAGCTAGCTGATTACACACCCATTTTTAATAAACTTACGACTATTCTTCAAAGCCACTGTTCCATTTATCAACAGTAAATGTCAGTAAGACAGGTAATATTATAATGTTACTACTGTAGTGTGTTAAGTTCAGTTTTCATAACTATGTAGCCAGGACAAAAATGGGCCCTAGCGGGGTTCAGATCATGTGGGCAGGAAAAACCCATCTCTGCATGGTAAAGGTAGAAGTAAACAGCAACACAATCAAGACGTTCCTCTACCAGCTTTATGATCTATTTGCACTGTGAACACCGCATAACGCAATGTTCGCCATCATTCCTTTCATTTGCACAGCACAAAAAAAAAAACACTTGAGCCACGGCTGGAATTGACACAATCAATCCCACTGAATCATAAAGATCTTTGATATGCATCAATAAGAGAATAGCTTTTTTTGATTTTATTTAAAGTCTGTTTTCGGAAAATTTGGCTCTTATATCATATATACATTTGGATCGCATGGGACATCATTCAGATGCTTCAGGGCTGCATCATAGTGCCCATAAGAAGAGCCATTGAGGACCTCCACCATTTTCAAGTAGTCAACTTGGTGGAACTTCCTATGTCTTAAGGATTGCAAAATCCATCCAGGTCACCAGAAGGGATCAGCAAATTAATTTAGCTGGTGAGCAAACATTCCATAACTGCAGGTGGCAGTAAATCAACCTTCACCTTGTTCAAACGCCACACTCCAGGTGACACCGTGTACCCTTCGTTTCCCAACTCAGATGTAGTAGATTAAGAAAATTGACGACTTCAAAAATGGAGATGTCATCAATGGCGCTGCCTGTGCACTTTGACACCATAACAGAAACAAAGAGAGCCCCTCTATAATTCTCTATGTGCTGCCTACCTACACTTTGTCAAAACTGGGTTTCCGTCACAAATGGCACCATATTCCATTCATAGTGCACTACCTTTGACTGGGGCCCTGTGTTTAGACACTGGGTAGACAAAGTAGGGTGCTGTATATGGAGTAGGGTGCCATTTGAGAGGCAGCTTGGGGGGGGGGGTTCCTTTAAGAAAATAAAAAAAACAGGAAAATGAATCTGACAGAGGTCTCACATCCTTTATGGTTATCAATGATTTTAATTTGCACCACCCAGATTTTCCGAAGGGCTTCTTAGCCAGCTCATGTTTCACATGGAATGTACAGGATTCATTTCACAAAGGAAATAGTAGGAGAAGAGGTTTCTTCTCTCACCTCCATCTATCCATCCCCCCTCGTCCACTCTCTCCATCTCGCTCTCTCTTCAACCTCGGTCTCCACAGTAAGATGCTCTGTTAGAAAATAGTTTTGATATAGTTTAATTTTTTACATTAGAACTTGAAAAAACATTGGAAGCTCCAACTTCCCCTCCCCATGTCCAGAGTGACATACTGCATCTGCTACTTGTAACTATGGAGACCAGGTAGAAGGTATTTTCCTGAAGGACTATCTGAACACGGGGGCTTTTTCTTGGAGCCCAAAGTGCTAGTAGGGTACCCAGTCTCTTCTAGAGGTAGTCCTGGCAGGGAGGAGGAAGGAGGGGCTAGGTTTGCGGCAGGGGGTTTATAAATGCCTTGACGGGACCTGTGGAGGAAGGAGGCCACGGTCCAGGCTCAGAACCTCAGGTGGGACTTGTGTTTCACCATGTATCTGTAGGTGGAACAGGACGAGAACACCTGGTCAGTAGGAGCTCATGCATTCTACAATGTCATCTTATTCAAATATACCGTACATCCCAACTGTGTCTAACACCAGAGAACATTTACAGAGATTATTTAGCTCCATGTATACGAGTGCTAACATTTACAATAACCCATCTACACAGAAATCTTCCACTTTTTCCCCTCTTTAATAATTTTCCCCAGACATTTTATTGAAAATACATCCCAGATTAGAGGGAGCGGAGGGTACATGACAGAGGTGGGTTTAATATCAACCCCATTGTGTCACGAGCATACATGTGCACAAATGTGCTTTCAAGAAACCACCTGTCGAGGGTCTCCCAGAACTTCAGAAACATGGGCCGGTCGAGATGGCGCTTGTGGTGGCTCAGCTCCAACACGGTGACATCCCACTTCTGAACGTTGGGATCCATCTTCTGCTCGTCATACTTCAGATGAAAGGCTCTTACTGCAGGCGACCACAACCACACACAGTTGATTAGGTAGGACCAATACTAGTAGAGACTTGGGTTGTACAGGTTAGCTTTCAAATATGCATTAACCTAAGTCCAATTCATTGAACAGGTATAACAGGTTAGGAGCCAAAGATCCGTACGGGTGGCAATTTAACTGGGTAACCATACTAATTACCAGTAGTTACCTGCAACAAGAAATTCAATTACCTTGTCAAAAATGCTACCCATGTGTATAACAGCAAGAGAAATGGGAGGAATCTCACTTTTAGCAAAAATGTCCACAGGAGATCCGTCAGGCAACAGCCAAGGCCAACCTTTGAACTGCCAGGCAGGGCCCTGCACGAACACAGCCACCACACGATCCCTGCACAACACAAAGTCAATATCAACTTTCTAGCCCTGGCAGACATTCTGATTGCAGATTGCGGGTGAATTTTTCATGGGCGGTGGACAGCCAGTGACCGCAAGGTTGCAGGTTCGCAGCCCCGAGCTGACTAGGTGAAAAATCTGTCGATGGGCTCGAGCAAAGGCACCTAAACCATAATTGCTCCAGGGTCGTAGTTGGTAACGGCAGACCCTGGCCATGACCCAACTCTCCAAAAAAGCGACTCAGAGAGAGTTGAAATATGCAAAACAAACTAAAAACATATCCAATTCACACATGAAGTAACACACATTTTAAACTAAAATTAAACTGGGTGGTTTGAGCCCTGAATACTGATCGGCTGACAGCCATGGTATATCAGACCGTATACCATGGGCATGAAAAAAACATTTTTACTGCTCTAATTACATTGGTATCCAGTTTATTATAGCAATAAGGCACCATATTTAATCAATAAGGCCCGGGGAGGTGTAATATATGGCCAATATACCACAGCTAAGGGCCATGTCCAGGCACTCTGCGTTGCATCGTGCATGCATCGTGCATAAGAATAGCCCTTGGCCGTGGTATATTGGCCATATACCACACCTCTTCGGGCCTTATTGCTTAATTATAAAACACAAACCCAATAGACAAATAATACAACATGTCACTGTACTGAATGTGTATAGTCCAGTAAAATGGCAGTACACATTGTAAGCCAGATTTAGATAGTCATTTGTACACTTTTGAGGGGCTGGTTGCTAAAGTGGTATAGCAGTATGTGGATGTAGGGTACTTTCATGTACAGCCAAGAATTACAACATGGTCAGGTACTGTCGATCATATAAACTCCCTTTTCAGGACCCTGTCTTTCAAAGATAATTCATAAAAATCTAATTAACTTCACAGATCTTCATTGTAAAAGGGTTTAAACACTGTTTCCCATGCTTGTTCAATTAACCATAAACAATTAATTAACATGCACATGTGGAACGGTCATCAAGACTAACAATTAAGGTCACAGTTATGAAAACGTAGGACACTACTAAAGAGGCCTTTCTACAGACTCTGAAAAACACCAAAAGAAAGATGCCCAGGGTCCCTGCTCATCTGTGTGAACGTACCTTAGGCATGCTGCAAGGAGGCATGAGGACTGCAGATGTGGCCAGGGCAATAAATTGCAATGTCCGTACTGTGACGGCTAAGACAGCGCTACAGGGAGACAGGACAGACAGCTGAACGTCCTCACAGTGGCCGACCACACGTTAACACCTGCACAGGATCGGTACATCCGAACATCACACCTGCGGGACGGGTACAGGATGGCAACCACTGCCCGAGTCACACCAGGAACGTACAATCCCTCCATCAGTGCTCAAACTGTCCGCAATAGGCTGAGAGATGTTGGACTGAGGGCTTGTTGGCCTGTTGTAAGGCAGGTCCTCACCAGACATCACCGGCAACAACGTCGCCTATGGGCAGAAATCCACCGTTGCTGGACCAGACAGGACTGGCAAAAAGTGCTCTTCACTGACGAGTCGCGGTTGTGTCTCACCAGGGGTGATGGTCGGATTTGCATTTATCATCGAAGGAATGAGCGTTACACCGAGGCCTGTACTCTGGAGCGGGATCGATTTGGAAGGAGGGTCCGTCACGGTCTGTGGCGGTGTGTCACAGTATCATCGGACTGAGCTTGTCATTGCTGGCAATCTAAACACT
Organism: Oncorhynchus kisutch; assembly: GCF_002021735.2. Taxonomy (NCBI): domain Eukaryota; kingdom Metazoa; phylum Chordata; class Actinopteri; order Salmoniformes; family Salmonidae; genus Oncorhynchus; species Oncorhynchus kisutch. Next base: position 33,975,834 of record NC_034200.2, read on the forward strand.
GTGCATTAAAGGGAAGACATCCTCCTCCCTCATGTGGTACCCTTCCTGCAAGCTCATCCTGACATGACCCTCCAGCATGACAATGCCACCAGCCATACTGATTGTTCTGTGCGTGATTTCCTGCAAGACAGGAATGTCAGTGTTCTGCCATGGCCAGCGAAGAGCCCGGATCAATGCCATTGAGCACATCTGGGACCTGCTGGATCGGTGGGTGATGGCTAGGGCCATTCCCCCCAGAAATGTCCGGGAACTTGCAGGCGCCTTGGTGGAAGAGTGGGGTAACATCACAACAAGAACAGGCAAATCTGGTGCAGTCCACGAGGAGTACTTTTGATTTTTGAGGGACTAAGACAACCATGGGTCACATTAAAATTGGCACAGGCCACATCTGGCCCAGGGGCCTTAGGTTTGAGACTCCCGGTGCACGGCTACTCAAACAAGACAGGCTGCCTACCGCGGCTGCTTGCTTCCAGTTCCCGGACCACAAGACACCAAGCCCCTCAAGCAGCACAGCACACAGCTCGTCCATGCTGTTTATTTTCTCAGCATGCTGTCAAATTCATATTCTTCCAAAAACAAAAACGATGCTGCTTTCCACGTTGCTTCTAAATATAAGTCCACATGTTCTCTATTATAGTATTAGTTTGTGGATCTTGCGCTATGCAAAACCCAGGTTAGTTAAAGGAAGCTGGTATGTGCCTAAAATAATGTTCAATCGCTAACTAAATGCCATTTAGCTAAGGCAAAGCAAACGTTAGCTCTAATACAGGTTGGTACCAGTGGTGTAGATCAGCATGTTTGTGCAACGGCAGTTCTGAATCTTTTATTCAAATGTGATTAGGGTCCCCTGGGAAACACTGGCCAACACTTTGGTTCCTACCCTGACATAACTCCTACCTGGCTTTTTCCATTTCTTGTCATTCCAAATACCAACCATAGAAATATAATGATTATTCTATGACTCAAACAGTTCACAAGTCAAATAGCAATATTTGGTCGAAAAATTGCAATTCGATTTTTTGCTCAAATCGTGCAACATTACTAACAACCTGGTATCATTACCAGTATATGCAAACATTTGGTGGGTATGGCACAGAAAGTAAAAGTAAAATGGATATCTTCTTCAAAATATGTGCTTCAAAACTAAGTATGATTCATATAGGCCCAAAGTAGGCAATATCTCAATCAACTAGAAACATGTATTTTTCTGGTGCTCCTACATTTGTGTGGTGCTCACAGATTTTATTTTTAGCCCAGTCTGAATGGTTTCCACTTGGCCGTCATGTCCTGGTGACGATACAGAGTGGAACATATATATGGAAGATGACAAATGATCATGTCTGGTGGTGGTGACTCACCAGTCCTGCGGTGCTAGTTTGAGGGGCTGGTCAATAACCCTGTAGGGCACGGTGACGCTGAGTGTTGCCCCCCCAGGCTGAATCTGGTCCTTACGTCTCTGGAGCAGCACCTCGTTATCCCGCTGGATGCCCTGCTTCTTCTTCTCCTCTGACGTCACAAACCTGACAGACGGTGGGAGAGCAAGGAAAAAATAAACACGTTGGTTAATATCAATTCAGTATGAGAGGACGTCAGAAAGCAGGAATCACGGATTCCTGAGAATTTTTATCACTGACGCATTACTGTTATCAACTGTTCTTCAGAAAGGGGGGCAAAGCTAAAAATACATTTTTTATAACGATGAAGGTGACTTATAGCTTTATGGATATATGCAAATCTCAAAGGCATTATAAATCTAATAATGAGGTTGGTTTTTGGAATTTATTTTATACATATGAATAATTGGTAGTAGTGGTCCCAAGAGGACAAATGTTGACAACTTGGGTGTGATAAGATCAAGTTACTAAGTAATGAAGTCTTATTATTCATTTCCAGCACAGATTTTATTTTTTAGCCCAGTCTGAATGGTTTCCACTTGGCCGTCATTCGAACCCTTTTGATCACTCGACTAAGCATGCCTCTCCTTAATGTCAATATGCCTTGTCCATTGCTGTTCTGGTTAGTGTTTATTGGCTTATTTCACTGTAGAGCCTCTAGTCCTGCTCACTATACCTTATCCAACCTATTAGTTCCACCACCCACACATGCAACGACATCTCCTGGTTTCAATGATGTTTCTAGAGACAATATCTCTCTCTTCATCACTCAATACCTAGGTTTACCTCTACTGTATTCACATCCTACCATACCTTTGTCTGTACATTATACCTTGATGCTATTTTATCGCCCCCAGAAACCTCCTTTTACTCTCTGTTCCAGATGTTCTAGACGACCAATTCTTATTGCTTTTAGCCGCACCCTTATTCTACTCCTCCTATGTTCCTCTGGCGATGTAGAGGTGAATGCAGGCCCTGCAGTGCCTAGCTCCACTCCTATTCCCCAGGCACTCTTTTGACGACTTCTGTAACCGTAATAGCCTTGGTTTCATGCATGTTAACATTAGAAGCCTCCTTCCTAAGTTTGTTCTATTCACTGCTTTAGCACACTCTGCCAACCCAGATGTTCTAGCTGTGTCTGAATCCTGGCTTAGGAAGACCACCAAAAATTCTGACATTTTAATTCCAAACTACAACATTTTCAGACAAGATAGAACTGCCAAAGGGGGCGGTGTTGCAATCTACTGCAAAGATTGCCTGCAGAGTTCTGTCCTACTATCCAGGTCTGTGCCCAAACAATTTTAACTTCTACTTTTAAAAATCCACCTCTCTAAAAACAAGTCTCTCACCGTTGCCGCCTGCTATAGACCACCCTCTGCCCCCAGCTGTGCTCTGGACACCATATGTGAACTGATTGCCCCCCCATCTATCTTCAGAGCTCGTGCTGCTAGGCGACCTAAACTGGAACATGCTTAACACCCCAGCCATCCTACAATCTAAACTTGATGCCCTCAATCTCACACAAATTATCAATGAACCTACCAGGTACCTCCCCAAAGCCTTAAACACGGGCACCCTCATAGATATCATCCTAACCAACTTGCCCTCTAAATACACCTCTGCTGTCTTCAACCAAGATCTCAGCGATCACTGCCTCATTGCCTGCATCCGTAATGGGTCAGCGGTCAAACGACCTCCACTCATCCCTGTAAAACGTTCCCTGAAACACTTCAGCGAGCAGGCCTTTCTAATCGACCTGGCCGGGGTATCCTGGAAGGTTATTGATCTCATCCCGTCAGTAGAGGATGCCTGGATATTTTTTTAAATGCCTTCCTAACCATCTTAAATAAACATGCCCCATTCAAGAAATTTAGAACCAGGAACAGATATAGCCCGTGGTTCTCCCCAGACCTGACTGCCCTTAACCAACACAAAAACATCCTATGGCGTTCTGCATTAGCATCGAACAGCCCCCGTGATATGCAGCTGTTCAGGGAAGCTAGAAACCATTATACACAGGCAGTTAGAAAAGCCAAGGCTCGTTTTTTCAAGGAGAAATTTGCTTCCTGCAACACTAACTCAAAAAAGTTCTGGGACACTGTAAAGTCCATGGAGAATAAGAACACCTCCTTCCAGCTGCCCACTGCACTGAAGATAGGAAACACTGTCACCACTGATAAATCCACCATAATTGAGAATTTCAATAAGCATTTTTCTACGGCTGGCCATGCTTTCCACCTGGCTACTACTACCCCGGACAACAGCACTGCACCCCCAACAGCAACTCGCCCAAGCCTTCCCCATTTCTTCCAAATCCGTTCAGCTGATGTTCTGAAAGAGCTGCAAAATCTGGACCCCTACAAATCAGCCGGGATAGACAATCTGGACCCTTTCTTTCTAAAATGATCTGCCGAAATTGTTGCCACCCCTATTTTACTAGCCTGTTCAACCTCTCGTGTCGTCTGAGATTCCCAAAGATTGGAAAGCAGCTGCGGTTATCCACCTCTTCAAAGGGGGGGACACTCTTGACCCAAACTGCTACAGACCTATATCTATCCTACCATGCCTTTCTAAGGTCTTCGAAAGCCAAGTCAACAAACAGATTACCGACCATTTCGAATCTCACCATACCTTCTCTGCTATGCAATCTGGTTTCAGAGCTGGTCATGGGTGCACCTCAGCCACGCGCAAGGTCCTAAACGATATCTTAACCCCCATCGATAAGAAACATTACTGTGCAGCCGTATTCATTGATCTGGCCAAGGCTGCTGTCCGGACCTCTGGCAGTCTCTATGGGGGTGCCACAGGGTTCAATTCTTGGACCGACTCTCTTCTCTGTATACATCAATGAGGTCGCTCTTGCTGCTGGTGAGTCTCTGATCCACCTCTACGCAGACGACACCATTCTGTATACTTCTGGCCCTTCTTTGGACACTGTGTTAACAACCCTCCAGGCAAGCTTAAATGCCATACAACTCTCCTTCCGTGGCCTCCAATTGCTCTTAAATACAAGTCAAACTAAATGCATGCTCTTCAACCGATCGCTACCTGCACCTACCCGCCTGTCCAACATCACTACTCTGGACGGCTCTGACTTAGAATACGTGGACAACTACAAATACTTAGGTGTCTGGTTAGACTGTAAACTCTCCTTCCAGACCCATAAACATCTCCAATCCAAAGTTAAATCTAGAAATGGCTTCCTATTTCGCAACAAAGCATCCTTCACTCATGCTGCCAAACATACCCTTGTAAAACTAACCATCCTACCAATCCTCGACTTTGGCGATGTCATTTACAAAATAGCCTCCAATACCCTACTCAACAAATTGGATGCAGTCTATCACAGTGCAATCCGTTTTGTCACCAAAGCCCCATATACTACCCACCATTGCGACCTGTACGCTCTCGTTGGCTGGCCCTCGCTTCATACTTGTCGCCAAACCCACTGGCTCCATGTCATCTACAAGACCCTGCTAGGTAAAGTCCCCCCTTATCTCAGCTCGCTGGTCACCATAGCATCTCCCACCTGTAGCACACGCTCCAGCAGGTACATCTCTCTAGTCACCCCCAAAACCAATTCTTTCTTTGGCCGCCTCTCCTTCCAGTTCTCTGCTGCCAATGACTGGAACGAACTACAAAAATCTCTGAAACTGGAAACACTTATCTCCCTCACTAGCTTTAAGCACCAACTGTCAGAGCAGCTCACAGATTACTGCACCTGTACATAGCCCACCTATAATTTAGCCCAAACAACTACCTCTTTCCCAACTGTATTTAATTAATACATTTATTTTGCTCCTTTGCACCCCATTATTTGGTGCTTATTTGTATTCTACTTTGCATTTTCTTCCATTGCAAAACTACCATTCCAGTGTTTTACTTGCTATATTGTATTTACTTTGCCACCATGGCCTTTTTTGCCTTTACCTCCCTTCTCACCTCATTTGCTCACATTGTATATAGACTTGTTTATACTGTATTATTGACTGTATGTTTGTTTTACTCCATGTGTAACTCTGTGTCGTTGTATCTGTCGAACTGCTTTGCTTTATCTTGGACAGGTCGCAATTGTAAATGAGAACTTGTTCTCAACTTGCCTACCTGGTTAAATAAAGGTGAAATAAATAAAATTCGTTAATAAAGAGCTGTCATGTATTCACAGAGCAGGGGGCGTTAATAAAGAGCTGTCATGTATTCACAGAGCAGGGGGCGTTAATAAAGAGCTGTCATGTATTCACAGAGCAGGGGGCGTTAATAAAGAGCTATCATGTATTCACAGAGCAGGGGGCGTTAATAAAGAGCTGTCATGTATTCACAGAGCAGGGGGCGTTAATAAAGAGGTGTCATGTATTCACAGAGCAGGGGGCGTTAATAAAGAGGTGTCATGTATTCACAGAGCAGGGGGCGTTTAATAAAGAGCTGTCATGTATTCACAGAGCAGGGGGTGGGTAGTTAGACCCTGTGTTCTGCCATCAGGGCTCTCCCTGGTTATAGCTCTACCTCCATGCTGCTCATCCACACAGCCGGAGCCACCGCCATCTTATGACGTCCAGTGATTTATGACGCCAATTAAACTGCAAAATAGCAATTACTCCACTCATGTGCGTCTGTGTGTGTGTGTGTGTGTGTACGCACCTTCAATGAACACGCCGGTGTATTTCACCTTCGTGAGGTGTGGAGGTGGCGAACAATGGCATTGCAGAGGGTTTTCATTGTTTAAGCCTCAGTCGTGAAGTACTGTTATTAATCAAATAAGAATGTGTATTTTTCTTGGATAAAACTAGACTTAAATGTCACGTACCTTACAGTTTTACCACTTAGACAAATGCTTGTGCACATTTCAATGGATAGGAGTTTGGCTCAGTCAAACACCTGCTTCCTATTTAGCACTTTATGCTCAATGTATTTGTACAAAGCAGAAGACAATTAAAATGATTGATAATTACCAACACCCAGCACCACATAGTGGCATAAATACTGTACGTGTATTGATGACGATGACTTACCAGGGTTGAACGCCAAAAGGATATATCAACGTTTTATTCCCCTGTAGACACACACACACACACACACAATACTTACTTGAGGTCCTGCAGGAGGTCCTTGGCATTGAGCATGGTGATGAGGGACGTGGTGGCCGCTGGGATGATGACGATGGGAGTCCTAGAGCCTGCAATGAAACAGGACAACAATATGCATTAGTTCATATATTCCCATCGCACACGCACACACACACACACAGCAGTACTTACCCTTCTTTTGATTTGGTGGGGGCCTGGCTTGGGAAACTGCAGGGAGAAGGAGACAACATATGAAACGTGTTAAGAGGCCACAGCTCTGGCTTCTATTCAGCTTTCAACAGAAAGCCATAGACCAGGTAAAGCCAATGCACTGTTTTAGTGATCCAATTTCAAAAAAAAAAACACAAAAAAAAACATAATGAGTTGGCTTACTGAACACACGTATTATCAAACCCACATACTGCTGTTCTGTTGACCGATTTCAGTTTCACTTGTTTGTTCCAAGACACGACCTATAGATATTTTGTCTCCATGTGTCTAGAGGCTTGGATACAATGAGTAGCGGGCAACTGCTTTTAGTATGCTTCCTGTATTTCACTATAGCAAAGCAGCTCTTACTATGATTTATTTTATAGTTAAAGGGCCCGTATTCACAAAGAGTCTCAGATTATGAGTGTTGATCTAGGATCAGGTCACCACTGTTCATATAATTAAATTCATTATTCTCCGAAAAGGCAAAACTGATCATATATAAGTGTTCCAACTCAAGACTCTGAATATAGGTCCAGATCTCATCCAACAGAGCCATGTGTGTCATCGGAGGCTTCCAAAAATAGATTTTTCACTTAGGTTTTAAAAGCTTGCATCTCTTTTCCACCAAGAACAGACAAAACAGCATTGATTCTGCCCGAGATACATTTATGCTGGTTGTTGCCTTGATTATTAATATATTTTGTGACAGGAGAGATGACACTGTTGCATTAATGCAAAAAAAAGAGCAAAAGGGCATTGAAATGTGGGGTTCAGAAGTGAAATTAAAAGTCAAGTTGTCATTAAAAGGGACATAACACTCAAGTCAACATGTTTCCGATTGTTAGACTGTACAGTCACATTGAATTCCGTCCTGTTTTGAGACCAGAAAAAGTAACAAACCTTTTAAACTAATGTGTTGTGTACGGTGTGTGGTGAGTTCCTTAAAGCTGAATTTCAGCATTCCTTCCTCCTGGCCAGTGTTTGTGACATCTGCTACTTTATCAAACTGAGCTCATCTATTAATCTACATCAGCAGTGCGGTTGAAAATGTGTCACATTCTGGCTGTCAGGCTATCGCTCACAACGTGACTTTTCCTCTACACAGCCACGCCGAATGTCAGAACTAGATAACAGAACAAACTTGCGATTGAAGGGCCTTAGCGGTGACCTCCAGCTTCGGACCTCATGTCCGTTCTGCACTTCCCCGATAAATGATTTGGGTGGAAACAATGACGGACGCTCGATGACAGCTGCCAAACACTGATCTGACGGCGCAACCTTGAAGCAATTGACAGTTGTCTCAAGAAAGGTTTTGAAAAGAATATCCAGAGACAGTGGTTAAAGCAAAATAAATCCTAAGACTGAAACTTATGTTGATCTCAGATCGATTGTCTGGGGCCCAAGTTAACCTCCCCTTTCATGTAAGAAAGTCATGACCATCATGCTTTTAGGGAAAGAGGATAATTTTGTACATGTATTAAACTGCAAGTTTGACCAATTTCAGTCCCCTTGTTTAGGGGTTCAGGTCCGGGGTCCTTACCCGGGATAATTTTTACGTAGGAGGACTGGTGACTTTTTATAAAGGACATTCTACTCTAATTAAATTAAAATTATGCTGACAATTTCCAGCCAACAGAAATGGGCCAAATAACATCAGTAAAAAAAGTTTACATTATTTTAACATACTGGAAATAGCCTACCCATGGTCTAAATGATCAGATGTGATATTAGCAATAAGCATCAACACCTGTGTCCCAACTGATTAAGCAGTGGCTATAAAATGTACAAGGACAAACCCCATGCTAAAGCCTATCTGCATTAACCCCATTGGACACAATTGTTATGATTTTCAAATTATTAGTATATAAATAATTATCCACTCAAACATGCATTTCAAAGTAAAATATTTTGTAGAACAGACATGCTTCTGTCTGTATTAGGCTATGCCCCCCGCCCGCCACAGCCAATTGATTTGCTCTCTGGGCCCACCGGGAACGCGGCGGTTGTCCCTTCAGACATTAAATGGTTCAAATAGTAACAGCTGGCCGACCCGGCACGCAAGGCTGCTGCCAGAGACCCCCAAAAATTAAAACGGCTTTATCGTTAAAAAATGTTTTTTTTAAATGTTTGGCAATCGACTAGGAACGCAATCGACCGGTTTGTGACCACTACTCTAGAAAGTTGAGTGAAGTTCAAACTCGTGTTTGAAGCAACGATTAAAACATTCCCAAACCAGAAACCGTGGATTGATGGCAGCATTCGCGTGAAACTGAAAGCGCGAACCACTGCTTTTAATCAGGGCAAGATGACCGGAAATATAACCGAATACAAACAGTGTAGCTATTCCCTCCGCAAGGCAATCAAACAAGCTAAGCGTCAGTATAGAGACAAAGTAGAATCTCAATTCAACGGCACAGACACAAGAGGTATGTGGCAGGGTCTACAGTCAATCACGGATTACAAAAAGAAAACCAGCACTGTCACGGACCAGGATGTCCGCTTTGAGGACAATACAGTGCCACTGCCCATTAACAATGTTCTCCATTCAACCAATGAAGAGAGGGACTTGAATCATACACCATGTTACAAGTCCAGCATGACACGGTGTGCAGGGTTTCATTCCAGCCCAGCACCAAAACTAACTTTCTGTACCAGGGTTGGTGGTGACCACTGATATAGGAGTTTTAAAATGACTTGTAAAGCAGTCTCTACGAAGGCCTACTTTAAACACGTCATTTCCATTTGATCTACTTTGGTGCTGCTAGATACAGACCTGGTCTGGGGACAGGCTGCAGGGCTGGTGTCTGGGCCTTCCTGGCAGACGCTCCCTCCTGAAACACAAACACACTGGTCAAGCTGCAGCTAGGGCTGGCACAGTATAACCAACGGTTACAGATGAAGACCGTCATGAAAATAAAATAAACATGAAATCTGTCCCGGTACCCCCTGTATATAGCCTCTTTAGGGTTATTTAATTGTGTAACAAAACTAGAGTAAGTTTTTTTTGCAAATGTTTTTGCAACATACCCAAATCTGTAGCTCAGGACCTAAAGCAAGGATATGCATATTATTGATACTATTTGAAAAGGAAACACTGAAGTTTGTGGAAATCTGAAATTAATGTAGGAAAATATAACACAGATGTGGTAAAAGATAACATGCATTCTTTATTTTTTATTCCATTATCTTTGAAATGCAAGAAAAATGCCATACTTTCAGATAGGAGTCTAGGTGTCCTATAGATTTTGGCCAACAGATGGCAGCAGTGTGTGCAAAGTTTCAGACTGAGCCAGTGAAGAATTACATTACTGCACAATATTTTGTATCAAGTCTGCCAGGAGTTTTTCCAAATGTGCCTAACTATGCTACATTTTATTTCTGGGACCCTCAGGATGACAAATCAGAGCACAATTACTAAATGTAAGTACTATTATAGATAAACTTTGTCTGGAATTAGTAAAAGTGTGCTTTCACCATAAAGCATTTTTTAAATCTGACTCAGCGGTTGCATTAAGGAGAAGTGTATCTATAATTGCATGCTTAAGGGCTTGTAAGTAAGCATTTCACATGAAGGTCTCCACCGGTTGTATTCGGTGCATGTGACAAAAAAGAAAGAAGTTAAAAACAGTTGACTGATGGGATGGCCCGACATTCCTGAGGTTGAGTGTTTCTGCGGTTATATGGACCCTTAACAACACCCCCCCCCCCCCCCACACACACACAATGCAGCAGCAGCACACATAGAAGTCAATTTAACTGGTAAACTCATGGATACACTAAATCAAGTATGGGTAGGTGCTGCCTAATATGGTGCACAGGGTATGGGCGAGTCGAAAGGCATGGGTGTATGGAAAGCCAATCAGCTAATTGTGCAGATTTGCTGCCACTCAAGACCTTTGTGTGGCTGATTGGGCTGTACGACGAGTCGATAAGTCGGCGACCAGTGCACCGTTCTATGTGCCTGCTGTTGGGGCATTTTCTATTAAACCTTACTAATTGTACTAAAATATCCATCTTTAAGCCTAGGCATTGGGCTTGAGTGTGTTAAATAAACTAACTCATAAGATAGAAAAGTGTGTGCGTGCATTAAGAGGCCTGTTCTAACTTGTGTGTGTGTGTGTGTGTGTGTAGAAAGAGCCCATGATGTCTTGGAGCTCAGCCAAGACTTGACAGAAACTGACCGGTCCCTCTTAAGATAACTGGAGACAGAGTAAAAGGTTATATCCTGCACAACAGTGATAAAGCTGCTGTTCTGTTTGGAGCCCGTTTCTGGGAAAAAGGTTCATCCTGTGTGTGTGTGTGTGTGAGACCAGTAGAACCATACAGCATCTGGGCCGACAATCAAAAGCACTTGTTTGACCAACTTTGGGGAACCGTTGAGCTACTGATAGAGGAAGGATGAAGTTTGCGACAGACTGAGGCAACCTTTTCTCCCCTCACACAAACATAGGATCACGTGTTTTACAGATGCTTGCATGGGGTAGCCTGACTATATAAGTGATCCTGTACTCTTTGTACAGCAGGCTCTCGCTCCACCTGCGTGAAATATGACCAGCCTCATTGTAATACATTTTTTAAATTAAGGTAATACATTGATTGAATATTTCTCTTCATTATTAGTTAAGGTAGAATTTCCACCACACTTCCGTCCTGCTTCCTATTGGGTATCAAGGTCGTGTTGCTGGCAGTAGCTAACGTGGCAATTTTTTTCCACCACTCACATGATTTTCTTTCAAATAGGACAGCAGCCTAAACAAATAAATAATATTGATAACCGTCTAGATGTCACCTTGATACATACAGTCTACTAGTCAATGGGGAGGGCATGACCGGCAACACCACTGTCCAGCAACTGCGTGGGAAGTAGCTACCTAGTAGCCAATAGTCAGTTAGTAGACGCATACCATGCATGAAGCAACAGTACACCCAATTATTTGTGTAAAACGAAGGCCGGACAAAGTCGAATTACGGTTTAACGGATGCCACGCGAAATAAATATATATATTTTTTAAATATTTATGCGGTGGCAATATATGCAGAGCTTGGTTTATAATGCACTGTCCGCTCACCCTTGAGGCTTTCCCCAAGTTGACCAAACACCCTCAGTTCACGTTCCAGCCTCGGATTGGACAGTGAAACACACACGTTCACACCTGCAAAAGACGTGCAGATGTTTACATTTTCTCCTATGTCGTCATGGCCGAAGCCAGTGCAAATTCCTACTATGTGTGTCCAAGTTAAACTTGGGACGTTACAAATGATAAAACACAGGTCGGTTAAACTCATGTTTAATGCCTAATTTTCAGATCTATTAGAAGCGATTAATAGACGCGACATCGTTGAACCAATTGACTGGCCAGAGAGCAGGTCATTCATCAGCAAAGACGCCGTGCAATGTGATAGTATTTTGGACAACCAAATTGAAGTCAAAATGATTGATGAAATTGAAGTGTGTCAACTGTATGGTGATTTGTGATTCATAACTTTTTCTCCTAGTAATAGTAGGCCAACCGATAACACCAGGACGGAATGTATTCAAAGTGATGATAAGCCGCCAAGAACAGCTAGCATGTCGAGGAAAATACATCGCCAGTGGCATGCACACACCTCGTGCAGATCAGCAGCTCCACAATGATGTGATCGCATGTCTCCAAGGTGGGGGCTTTAAGTGGCAGCCAGGTACGACAGAGGCCGCGGTGAGCAAAATTACTGGGCTCGAATTTAGTCAAGCTTGCGCCAGAGTGATGCTTCTAGTTGTGCATGTTATAAACAATATCTTTTTATTTTGATAGGCTACTCTACAGCTGAATGTATGTATTTTTTCCAATGCTCCATTAATTTGGCAGACCTAACGTGATTGACCCTCTTTCTACAAGGCCTAGTATGAGGGGCCTAATCATATTTGTATGAATATTTTGTTTACGCCTATAGAGATTTATTCCAGGTCATTAATATGCATCAACACTTTTAATTGATTACAATTTGTCAATCATTATTGAATTAGATTTTTCTTAGTGTTCAATTACACATCAAAATCACGAGATTGTATTGCACTAAAAAAAAATTTTTTTTTACATTTTTAAATCAGGAATAACGAAACTGTCACAGGTTATACTTCCCACTGAGTTTCCTTTCTCATGGTTATAACACTGACATCTGCATTTAAGAAAAATTGTGTAGGTTCACATGGAATAATATAACTCTTGAAACTCGCCCTAGAGCCTGCACAAGCACATTGTGGTAAAGTACTGTTATTCCTTATCCACTTTATGTTCATACACACACAGTTGAAGTTTACATACACCTTAGCCAAATAGACTTAAACTCCGTTTCAAATTCCTGACATTTAATCCTAGTAAAAATTCCCTGTTTTAGGCCAGTTAGGATCACCACTTTATTTTAATGCGTAATGTCAGAATAATAATAGACACTGATTTCAGCTTTTATTTCTTTCATCACATTCCCAGTGGGTAAGAAGTTTACTTACACTCAATTAGTATTTGGTAGCATTGCCTTTAAATAGTTTAACTTGGGTCAAACGTTGCAGGTAGCCTTCCACAAGCTTCCCACAATAAGTTGGGTGAATTTTGGCCCATTCCTCCTGACAGAGCTGGTGTAACTGAGTCAGGTTTGTAGGCCTCCTTGCTCGCACACGCTTTTTCAGTTCTGCCCACAAATGTTCTATGGGATTGAGATCAGGGCTTTGTGATGGCCACTCCACTCTTAAGGACTTTGTTGTCCTTAAGCCCTTTTGCCACAACTTTGTAAGTATGCGTTGGGTCATTGTCCAGTTGGAAGACCCATTTGCGACCAAGCTTTAACTTCCTGACTGATGTCTTGAGATGTTGCTTCAATATATCCACAATTTTCCTCCCTCGTGATGCCATCCATTTTGTGAAGTGCACCAGTCCCTCCTGCAGCAAAGCTCACCCACAACATGATGCTGCCACCCCCGTGTTTCACAGTTGGGATGGTGTTCTTCAGCATACTAGCCTCACCCTTTTCCTCCAAACAGATGGTCATTATGGCCAAACAGTTGCATTTTTGTTTCATTAGACCAGAGGACATTTCTCCAAAAAGTACATTCTTTGTACCAATGTGCCGTTGCAAACCGTAGTCTGGCTTTATGGTGGTTTTGGAGCAGTGGCTTCTTCCTTGCCGAATGGCCTTTCAGGTTGTGTCGATATAAGACTCATTTTACTGTGGATATAGATACTTTTGTACCTGTTTTCTCCAGCATCTTCACAAGGTCCTTAGTTGTTGTTCTGGGATTGAGTGGCACTTTTCGCACCAAAGTGTGTTCATTACTAGGGGAAAGAACGCGTCTCCTTCCTGAGCGGTATGACAGCTGCATGGTCCCATGGTGTTTATACTTGCGTACTATTGTTTATATAGATGAATGTGGTACCTTCGGTGGTTTGGAAATTGCTCCCAAAAATGAACCAGACTTGTGGAGGTCTATAATTAGTTTTCTGGAGGTCTTGGCTGATTTCTTTGGATTTTCCCATGATGTCAAGCAAAGAGGCACCGAGTTTGAAGGTAGGCCTTGAAATACATCCACAGGTACACCTCCAATTGACTCAAATGATGTCAATTAGCCTATCAAAAGCTTAAAGCCATGACATCCTTTTCTGGAATTTTCCAAGCTGTTTAAAAAAGGCACAGTCAACATAGTGTATGTAAACTTCTGACCGACTGGAATTGTGAAACAGTGAATTATAAGTCAAAAAATCTGTCTCAACAATTATTGGGAAAATTACTTGTCATGCACAAAGTAGATGTCCTAACTGACTTGCCAAAACTATAGTTTGTTAACCTCTTGAAACTAGGGGGCACTATTTATTTTGGGAAAAATAACATTCCCAAAGTAAAGTATTTTTCAGGACCAGATAATAGAATATGCATATAATTGACAGCTTAGGATAGAAAACACTAAAGTTTCCAAAACTGTAAAAATATTGTCTGAGTATAACAGAACTGATATTGTAGGCGAAAGCCTGAGTAAAAAATCCAATCAGGAAGTGACCTATGTAGGAACCTCTGCGTTCCTATGTATCCCTATTGAGCAGTGAAAGGGATATCAACCAGATTCCTTTTTCTATGGCTTCCCTAATGTGTCACAAGACAGTTTCAGGCTTATTTTGAAAAATGAGCGTGAGCGACAACATTGCGTAAGTGGTCACCTGGTGGCTCAGAGTGATTTGTGCGTAATAGACAAATGCGGCCATTGTTTCTCTCGCTCCTACTAAGAAGCCAACTGACCCGGTTGATATATTATCGAATAGATATTTGAAAAACACCTTGAGGATTGATTATAAAAAACGTTTGCCATGTTTGTCGATATTATGGATCTAATTTGGAATATTTTTCGGCGTTGTCGTGACCACAATTTCTGGTCGATTTCTCAGCCAAAAATAATCTTTATGGAAAAAAGGAACATTTGCTATATAACAGAGTCTCGTGAGTGAAAAGATCCGAAGCTCAAAGGAAAACAATTTAATTTGATTGCTTTTCTGATTTGTGACCAAGCTGCCTGCTGCTAGCTAGGCATACTGCTATGCTATCGATAAACTTACACAAACGCTTGTCTTGCTTTGGCTGTAAAGCATAATTTCAAAATCTGAGATGACAGGGTGATTAACAAAAGGCTAAGCTGTTTCAATATATTTCACTTGTGATTTCATGAATATTTTCTAGTAATATTTTTTGTCCGTTGCGTTATGCTAATTAGTGTCAGTTGATGACAATTCTCCCGGATCCGGGAGCGGTAGTTCCAAGATTAACAATCTTGTGGAGGGGTTGAAAAACAAGTTCTAATGACTCCAACCTAAGTGTATGTAAACTTACGACTTCAACTGTACATATACATAATTTTGCTCGCTCGCTTCACTTTTCTGGGGGGGAAAATCCATCAAACAGTGAATCAATTTTGTCTGGCCTAACACGGTTGTGCTAGGTAGTTGAGTCAGTCTGACTGCAAAGTAATAAACGAAAGGGAAACAGCACTTGAAAACCCATCCTGTTTGCCATATTGGGCTGCAGCTATACACTTCTCCAAACAATGGCTGTCTGGTATTGTGATGCAGTAATTTCCATGGTAATATAGATTGTTCATTCAAATGATAAACAAATAAGGCTCATGCAATGAAATGTAATTTTGTAATGTTAGTCGAGTTTAAAATCAACTGAAAACATTAGACAGACTTCCTGCTTTGCTCCTATGGGTACAAGATCCAACTCGACATACTGGCAGAAAGTTAAGTTCCATCCAACTCATGGTCTCTAACATATTCATTAGGGATGTGCAGCTTTCCCATTCAAGAAGATTGAATTACCCATCTAGATACATGGGCTCCAATACCTTTAAATTTGAAACGATTCAGTTTGAGGAAAGAATCGATGCACTAACATTTGTTGCATAAAACCATTAATTTTCCATTCTAAATTCAAATCTGCTGCTGGGCTTCTACGAGCTGGATCTGTTTGAGCTGACGTGTGTGTGTGGTGCTATTTTAGCCTCTCAACACCACAACCGGACCCTCCATATTCCACCCCACTAGAAGCTTCTCACATCCCTCTCAAAACACAAAAAGCTGAAGGGGAAAGAATTGAGAGAAAGCCAGGGTGGCATAGCATTTTGTTGTGCTCCAGCGAGAACACGCTACAGTTACACTCCGGTAAAGGGAAAAAAAAGGCATTTAGCTTAAGGTTTGGAGTCCCTGCAAATGCTCTGGAGAAGATCAGCTATTGAGAGATTGACTACATTTTATGTAACTAGGCAAGTCAGTTAAGAACATATTTACAACGAGAGACACCACAACACTACATAGAAAACATGCCGTGGGAGTGGAGCACTGTAACCCTCCCCTCAAATTATTTCATCCTCCATCGGGTGTGGGAATTAATAGTTCAGAAACCCTCCCCCTCTTAGAGCCATGGGTAGTGTGTGAGATGTGGAGCATATTAATCACCAAGCCTGCAGCTGTCTGTCAGACCGTACAGAGAAAATAGCCCTGCACCCTCAGTACCACCCACCAGAGAGAGATGGAAAGAGGAAGCACGAGGGCAGGAAAGATAAGAGCAGATGCAGAGTGCCTGAGAGAACCAGAGACGTACAGAGGAAAGAACACGCAAGGAAGCGACTGGAATGGACAACTTTGCCCCGCTCAACAGCAGTACCGGTGATCTGCTGGATCTCATCTCTACGGCTCTGTTAGCCTCAAGTTAGCAGCATCACTGAACACGAGACTGCATTGCTGGTGCGCCAACAGTGTTCCCATGTGAGTAATATTGAACTGAAACCAAGGGAGGGACGGTTCTGCGTGTGGTGAAAACATAGCAGAGGAACGACGGCGTCCAAACCTGAAGACCGGATCCATAGAAGCAGTGGCCGCGTGATTCAGCCAACCACCCAGTGGGAGAAGAGCAGCGATAGAAGTGTAACTGTGCGACGGAGATGAGAGCCAAGGTGTGTTGTGGGAAGGGAGAAGAGGATATACCTTTCAATCTAGGGGCAGAGGCATGGGGCACTGGGCAGAGGCATGGGGAGGTTGTTTTACTCAGAGATGTGCAGAGCAATCCCTCCGTCCTCCTCCGAAATGACTTGCACTGGGAATAGGTATGTCTTCTGTTCCGGCGTGCTCAATTCCAGCACCAACACAGCTGACATATATATTTTTTTACCTTTATTTAACTAGGCAAATCAGTTAAGAACAAAATCTTATTTTCAATGACTGCCTAGGAACAGTGGGTTAACTGCCTGTTCAGGGGCAGAACGACAGATTTGTACCTTGTCAGCTCGAGGGTTTGAACTTGCGACCTTCCAGTTACTAGACCAACGCTCTCACCACTAGGCTACCCTGCTGCCGATATACTCTCACACGTCACTCTTCAACAACATAGTTGTAGTAAAAACTGCCAAGTACACAGTTTCTGGCTTGTTTTTGTTTAGAACATATTGGTGTGTAAGTGTTTCTTTGTGTTCCTGGGGATGTGTCCATGAGGGCTTACATTGGGCTTTTCAGCGCCTCGTGCACACACACAAAACAACCCTTTGTCTGGGGGGTGCGTCTGAAGAGGGCGGCATGTAATCCAGTCGAATCGGAGAGAACCCACACCACTCCTGGTGGCTACCGGCACAAAAAGGGCAAATGGAGCATTGCTTTTACAGCAATCTAAACCAAACCTACTTAATGCCGGAGCAAAGTTTTCCTAAAAATGTCAGTCAGCTTGAGATGTTGTGCCAAATGTGACCACTTCCCATCTCAGTATGAATTCCTCCAATTGTCAGAGAAGCTCATCATCTAGTCCACCCAACTAAATAAATAGGTGTTCACCTTTAAAAAAAAATTTTTATTTTTTTAAATAAGATGTTTCACAAGGAGATATGCAAATAACCCTAAATGACACGTAAATGTATACAAAGCCATATAAAAAAATGAGTCCTTTTCTCCTCATCTCCAAACAAACAAATACTTTTCCCCAAGCAGCTTTATCAATGCCTCCAGCGTACATGGTATACAGCAGATCAGAATAGTCTCTAAGGGAACAGTTGTTGACTGGTCCGACTCAATTGACAGATGAGTTCTTACACGAAAGTCGTTAGTCATCTCTGACCCGACCAGAGATCTGCTCAGAATGATAAACACGTAGCCATCTCCCCACTGCTCTTTTCTTCATCACTAAAAATGATTGATGCTAACTCGTCAGTAAGTGACAAAAATCAGTCGCAGTGTAGAGTTTCATACAATACACAATTCAACCACAGCAGGAGGTGGAAAAACAACTGCAATGGATCTCCAACTCGACCCGACAGTGTTAGCGCCACACCCAGCCCGTTTGACACTTGGCCAGTTTTACATAGTGTGAACAACATTTCCCTGCTTTCTGAGAGAGCTGTTGGTGAGACTCATTAGCCAGTCTAATCTCTAAATTGACATGCTGAAGAGCAGATTACACTTCTCACAATTAATAATTCATTATTAGATTAGTGTTATGGTCAAGACGCACCAATACAAATCGCTCAGGTCACCCCACACCAAGCGTTTGATGGTTTATTATTATACAATTATACAGCAAATAGAAATCAGAAGTAGAGGATGGCCACGTCTAAAAACAAAATATAAACTGTAGTAAAATACACAATGTATGTAAAATGTATATAATATGTCAAATATATATAGCATGTAAAATGTATATAGTATGTATAAGCTGGAAGTAGAAGCCTAAGTGTTAGTTTACTCCAATTAGGGGAGAGGTGGTAGTGTTTGCGGGAAATTATAAAAATAAAATATATTTTAAAATTAACATACAATACCGTTTAAAAGTTTGGGATCACTTAGAAATGTCCTTGTTTACCATGAAAAACACATGAAATTAGTTGCAATAGTCAAGATGTTCACAGGGTTACAAATAATGATTTTTAATTCAAATAATTGTGTCCTTCAAACTTTGCTTTCGGTGAAGAACCCTCCATTTGCAGCAATTACAGCCTTGCAGACCTTTGGCATTCTAGTTGTCAATTTGTTGAGGTAATCTGAAGAGATTTCACCCCATGCTTCCTGAAGCACCTCCCATAAATTGGATTGGCTTGATGGGCACTTCTTACGTACCATACGGTCAAGCTGCTCCCACAACAGCTCAATAGGGTTGAGATCCGGTGACTAATGGAGTGACCAGCACATAGACCGTATGGTAAATAGTTCTTGCATAGCTTGGAGCTGTGCTTTGGGTCATTGTACTGTTGTAGGAGGAAATTGGCTCCAATTAAGCACCGTCCACAGGGTACTGGATGGAGTTGCAAAATTAAGTGATAGCCTTCCTTCATCAAGATCCCTTTTACCCTGTACAAATCCCCCACTTTACCACCACCAAAGCACCCCCAGAACATCACATTGCCTCCACCATGCTTGACAGATGGCGTCAAGCACTCCTCCAGCATATTTTCAGTTTTTCTGCATCTCACAAATGTTCTTCGTGATCCGAAGACAAACTTAGATGTCTGTCCATAACACTTTTTTTATTTTATACAATCTTCCTCTGTCCAGTGTCTGTTCTTTTGCACATCTTAATATTGGCCGGTCAGATGGCTTTTTTTTTTGCAACTCTGCCTAGAAGGCCAGCATCCTGGAGTTGCCTCTTCACTGTTGACGTTGAGACAGGTATTTTGCGGGTATTATATAATGAAGCTGCCAGTTGAGGACTTGTTTGAGAAACAGATGCCTCACAAGACACTAATGTGTCCTCTTGCTCAGTTGTGCTGGTTAGAGCCAGTTAGCGCTGTTCTGTGAAGGGGTTAGTACACAGCGTTGTACGAGATGGTCAGTTTCTCGCATGGAATAGCCTTAATTTCACAGAACATGAATCTTCTGAAACTCGTCAGTCTAAAGTACTTTATTTCTGTCCATTTTGAGCCTGTAATCGAACCCCCAAATGCTGATGCTCCAGATACTCAACTAGTCTAAAGGTATGTTTTAACAGTTTTCAGCTGTTTTAACAATTGCGAAAGGGGTTTCTAATGATCAGTTGGCCTTTTAAAATGTATAAACTTGGATTAGTTAACAATGTGCCATTGGAACACAGGAGTGATGGTTGCTCATAATGGGCCTCTTGACTTCAACTGTACAGTTTACATACGGAGTTTAAATGTATTTGACTAAGGTGTATCACAATTCCTGACGTTTAATCCTAGTAAAAATTCCCCGTCTTAGGTCAGTTAAGATCACCACTTTATTTTAAGAACTTAAAATGTCAGAATAGTAGAGAGAATTATTTAATATTTTATTTGTTTCCCAGTGGGTCAGAAGTTTACATACACTCAATTAGTATTTGGTAGCGTTGCCTTTAAATTGTTTAACTTGGGTCAAATGTTTTGGGTAGCTTCCCACAATAAGTTGTGTGAACGTTGCCCATTCCTCCTGACAGAGTTGGTGTAACTGAGTCAGGTTTGTAGGCCTCCTTGCTCGCACTCGCAAAGTACATTCATCTCTAGGAGATGGAACGCATCTCCTTCCTGAGGAGTATGACAGCTGCGAGGTCCCGCGATGTTTATACTTGCGTACTATTGTTTGTACAGATGAATGTGGTACCTTCAGGCGTTTGGAAATTGCTCCCAAGAATGAACCAGACTGGAGGTGTACAATTATTTTTCTGAGGTTTTGGCTTGATTTCTTTTGATTTTCCCATGTCGTCAAGCAAAGAGGCACTGAGTTTGAAGTTAGGCCTTGAAATACATTCACAGGTACACCTCCAATTGTCAATGAGCCTATCAGAAGCTTCTAAAACCATGACAACCTTTTCTGGAAATTGCCAAGCTGTTTAAAAGGCAAAGTCAACTTAGTGTATGTAAACTTCTGACCCACTGGAATTGTGATACAGTGCATTATAAGTGAAATTATCTGTCTGTAAACAATTGTTGGAAAAATGACTTGTGTTATGCACAAAGTAGATGTCCTAACCAACTTGCCAAAACTATAGTTTGTTTACTAGAAATATGTGGAGTGGTTGAAAAATGAGTTAATGACTCCAATCTAAGTGTATGTAAACTTCCAACTTCAACTGTAGATAACATTTTTTAAATCAGCTGTTTCCAGCTACAATAGTCATTTACAGCATTAACAACTTCTACACTGTATTTCTGATCAATTTGATGTTATTTTAAAATGGACAAAAAGTGCATTTCTTTCAAAAACAAGGACATTTCTAACTGAATCCAAACTTTTGAACGGTAGTGTATGTATAAAAACATTTATTTACCAGAAAAATATATGGGGGATTGGAAATGCAGACAATTACATTGATGAAGCTACAATCTGCAATATTAAAGCTGATCTACCTCATATATATATAAACTTGTTTTTCTCCTAGATAAAGCCTCTTGAAGACTGCACTTCGTCTCAGAGCATGAAGCTGGTTGTAACATACAGGCAGGACTGACATCTGACCAGCAATTTAAAGTGACTTGAATGGAAGTACAGCATGCACCAGCCCAGGTGTAGTTCCCTCAGGAACTCCCGACACGTCGCCACTGTCATCGGCAATAAAGGTTTGTTCGCACACGACAAGCACCTGACCAGGTGTCACCGCTGCCCAAGTGAGGTGGTGCACACAGCCACCATGCAGTGGAGGAGGCGCTACTGCTGCACGCACGTCGCCAGGCTCCTGTCTCTTCTCTCCTTGCTGGTGGTCCTGGTCATCTTGCGTCATCAGGACTGGCTGCCGGGCATCAAGGGCCCAACATTGCGGAGGGGGAACCCAGTGGCTTACACCGAGGGAGGACTGCACTCCATAGACAAGGGAAATCACAGCTCCTCACAGATTCAATTGAGGGATGCACCGGTTCCCCCTGCACCTCCGAAAATGAATGCCAACCTCAGTTCCCCTCAGGCGGACTCCTCTCCGCAGCGGGTTACGGGACTGGAGAGCTCGCTGGCGACTAATGCTAGCTTGAGCGGAGAGGTCGGGCTAGGGGGCCTGCTGACATTGGAACCCTACACTTACATCATCAACGAGCCCAACAAGTGCCGGGAGGGCGACCCAGAACCCTTACTGGTGCTGCTGATAGCCACGGAGGCCCAGCAGGTGGAGGCCAGGGAGGCCATCCGGCAAACATGGGGAAACGAGAGCGTGGTCCCAGGCCTTGTCCGGCTTTTCTTGCTGGGTGTGAAGGAGGGCGAGGTGGGCCGCCTGCAGCAGAGCAGCCTGGAGGCAGAGAGCAGGAGGCACCGTGACATCATCCAGCAGGACTTCATGGACACGTACAACAACCTGACCATCAAAACCCTGATGGGCATGCACTGGGTGGCTGCGCACTGCCCGGGCACCAATTACGTCATGAAGACAGACAGTGACATGTTTGTCAACACCGAGTATCTCGTCCACAAGCTGCTCCAGCCAAAAAATCTGCCAAAACGTGACTATTTCACAGGCTACCTGATGAAGGGCTATGCGCCCAACAGGAATAAGAACAGCAAGTGGTACATGTCCCATGAGCTGTATCCCAGCGAGAGGTACCCCACCTTCTGCTCAGGAACTGGTTACGTATTCTCGGGGGACCTGGCGGGGAAGATCTACAGGGCCTCTCTAGGCATTCGCAGGCTGCATCTGGAGGACGTCTACACGGGCATCTGCCTGGCAAAGCTGCGGATCGAACCCACACCGCCACCCAATGAGTTCCTGTTCAACCACTGGCGGGTGTCCTACTCCAGCTGCAAGTACAGCCACCTTATCACCTCCCACCAGTTTCACCCCAACGAACTGCTCAAGTACTGGCACCACCTGCAGCGCAACAAGCACAACGCCTGCATCAACACATTCAACGACTAGATGGGCAGGTTTCACCAGAGGAGACTGCATGGGTACAGCCTATTTGGTGACAGAGGATCATGGGTGATGTTAGATCATGGCCTGTGCAGAGTCACTGGCTAGATGTAACCGAGTAAAGCACGTTTTTGGACAAACTATTGGTTGAGGACAGCCATTTTTTTTTTACTGGCTCTCCAGTTCATATTTTTTTTGTTTAATATATTAATTGGGGGGGGAAAAAATGTATGCATCGGTAGAGAGGAAGACCTGAATTAAAGCCACTACACAAACAGCGCAATGAGAGTGGCACATACAGGCCGTTCCAACATTTAAGCCACACAAAAGTACCATGAACAACGTGTGAAAATAATGCTCCGTCGCTGATGTGTTTGTGTGAAGGGCCCATTATATTTCAACAGTAGATACTGAGAAATGTTAGACTGTATTGGTGGACTGTCAAGGTCTGGTATCCATTTTGCTCAACTTGGATTTCAATAATGTCCCGTTTTTTATATATATATTTTAAAATGTTGGGGCAGCAGGGTAGCGGTTAGAGCGTGGTTAGAGCGTTGGACTCGTAACAGGAAGGTTGCAAGTTCTAATCTGTCGTTCTGCCCCTGAACAGGCAGTTAACCCACTGTTCCTAGGCCGTCGTTGGAAATAAGAATTTGTTCTTAACTGACTTGCCTAGTTAAATAAAGGTTTAAAAATGTTTTTAAAAAGAGCCTTCAAGGGTACTTCTATTATTCACCAAAAAGATCTTTGGGCATACTTGAGCATATTAACCACTTCTAGTGCCATATAAAAAATGTGAAGTATCAAAAACCAAAAGGAACATTGAATAATCTCACAAGTAGCAGTTGACATGGAGGAAGAATGAAAGACCGGATATATGCAAGAGAAGAGAATGTGGTTGAGAGAGGAAACAGATCTGGGTGGAACACAGAGCATATAATTAACACCCGTCAAATGAGAGTAGATTGAGGTATTGGCAGGTAAGAATGTATTTCACCAGCCACATTAGTAGGTGGTCAATTTGCAGGGCTCTACAGTGGGAGCATTACATATGCGAACAACAAGTCAAAAGTCAAGTATAAGCACATGTGCAAGTTAGAAAAAAAATACTGCAGTATCTGTTTACAAAGGATTTCTGCTGTTTTGTTTGATAGCTACTAATAGATAATGCTACACCCCACCTCACACAGCAACATCGTCTGGCAGCTGAGCTCACAGTGAAATACTGAAATTCATTTTTGGAGGTGCTGCGAACAGGCATTTACTTAAAAGTCTACAAAGTGAGACTTTGTCCTTGTGTTTCTTCACTATTTACATTGTTTTGTTTACAAGCCAGGTTTTTTTTCCAACATTAGTTCGAGTCTGCTGCGTCAACAAAGCGAAGAGCCGTTGGTCAGATCCCAAATCTAACAGAAACACGTGACAGGAGTCGAGTGTCCCCATTACCACGGTAACCTCTGGTCTCTGATCATTTAAATTAAATTGAGCAATATACCACATTACTTCTTACTAATTCATGTATTGTTTTAGAAACATTAAAGCATGGTCATCCATATTTTTTAAATTGTATTTTTATGTAATTACGCCCCCCCCCCCAAAAATGTAATTTTTATTTTAAAAAGAGACATTATTTTATGTGGAGGTGCTGACTAACAGAGAATAAACTATAAAAATAGAGTCACACACTCTATATAAACTCCCAGTAATGTATTGGGTAAATCACCAATGTTTCGGCATCACTGTGCATCCTTCAGGGTCACCCTTCAACGATGGGGTTGTTCGATTCATGCATGGACTAAACAACCTGAATATATGTTCAACTACAAGCCGACTAGGGTAGCAGAAGACGAAAGGATGATCTTACCGTCACAGACTTCAGGGTCATGCCGTGGTATGTTCCCATGGTGTCAATCTTGAAACCCTCCGTTTCTAAGGACACAATTAGTTAATCAATAATGCATCTTTTCATTTAAAAAAATACGTTTATATTTTTTGTGCATCTTCATTTGTTCATTACTGTGTAAGGAACTGAAATGTGTAACACTGAAATATATATTTACTTTACAAATACATTGCATGCGTACGTGACTAGAGACAAACTTTCATTCAGGTCAGCTGAAACTAATGCACACACACCAAATGTTACTATTCATGGCCATATTTACAAAGCAGCACACGTCACATGACAATATGTGCCCTGGTCCCACTCACTAGAGCTGGGAGGATATGGGCAAAAATCCATATCACGATAAATGGCCTGCATTGATGCAACAATAAATAAATATTCAATTTTATAACATTCACGTGCACCAAACTTCTCTTGAAACGACTAACTAGTTTGATTGTAGCCATCACTTGTCCCATTAACAATCACCTATAGTAGCAAACTTATTTCATTTAAAAACATCACATTTCTCTAGTATAGGCTACTTATCATAATGAACGATAATCAGCAAAATGCCTGCGATAAGTGATCATTTTCGGTTTATCACCCCATATCTACCACTCACCCTCTTTTCCTTTGAATCTCTCCTGATCGTATCGGTTATAAGCAGCTGGGACAGGCTGTTTGTTCCTTATGGACTGGTCCTTGAGGGGAGATAAGAGGTTACACTTAAAACGCAGGTCATTTCCAATTAATGATCTAAAGAGAGACGACTATAAACGGAGAGTTCGGTGGTAATACTACGCTCAACCCTGCTTCGACGGGTTAAATACTCATTCATCTTTTTCTGGAGAAACTCCCAGTTCATTTCAAGCTCCATTTGTTAAGAGAAATTAGAACAGGGAGGTATTTATTTTTATGGAACTCCTGAGCAAGAGCCTCTACTGCTTATGGAAGTCATTCTCAATGATGCATTTATTACATCACAAATACAAAAATGAAATCACACAGCTGGATTCCTAGGATGCAAAAGTGTGTATCCAAAATAAAAAATAAATTTAAAAAAAGGTACATCTACATTGGTTTATATCCAAAATCAAACATGGGCTGTTCCTTACCACCTGAGTGGTGTTCTGTGCTGGTCTCTGCTCAGGGGCGCGTCCCTCCTCCCTGGCCTTCACCGATTGCAGGATGGCAAAGATGTTTTTGGAGAAGTTCTGCAAGAGCATAAGATTTATCAACAGTGTAAAAAAAAAAAAAAAAAATTCAAAGGGAGACGTAGTGTCAAAAAAGGTAGACGAGATATCTACTGTTCTGTTTAATAAGAGAACAGCAGATATCACCACCAAACCAATACATTTCCCCTTGAGGTGATGCTGCCACCTGCAGGCATTAAAAGAACACTGAAGTGTGAAAACAGTAAAGCCAAAGATTGTTGATCAGCTACGGATATGGACCATCGCCGCCACCCTTCAAGGCTAGGACTGGGGAAGCTGATCCGAACATGGTAATATCTACATGGAGTGAATATGCGTGTTCTTCCCATGTGGCCAGGTTCCTCCTAATAATAATAATAATGTTCAGATGTCCATATCGATTACCTTAGTCCATCTCATTACCATAACCCATCAGTCTAAGCCGGGAGGAGGAGCTATATGGAATTGTTTTAAGGTCACACCAAGGATCATTTACCTATTTGATTGAACATTTTATATATATATATATAAAGGTATTTTTGGCCTTACTGCTATTAGCCCATACAAATGCATTGAATAACAGAGCCAATACATAGAACAGTTAGTCCCCCAAAAATATCAAAAGGAAGTTTGTTCTGAAGTCTCTTCTATATAGTATATATCTAAACATGCATTTAACCCCATATTTTTTGCATTAAAAACCGTGTATAAATACTTCCATACTTGTTTTCAACCGGTACCGAGAGACCTTCAGACAAGTCTTGTGAGGCCCGTGGGTGTCCCAGAGCAAAACAGACATGTACAGTACTAGTCAAAAGTTGACACCAACGCAAACTGGTGAGGGACCAAAAAGGTGACACTAGGAGGAAATGCAGGTTAACTAATTAAACAAAGAATATGATCTACATGATCAGTCTCTGTGTGTAAAATACATTTTAAGTGGTTCGTGTGAACCTAACTCACAGCAACAACAAAAAACACAAAGAAAGCAATCTAATGTTGTTTGTTGCCTAGACTTTACTGCAAATGACACTCAAGTCTTGAGAGAAAAAAACAATACAGTAATATTGCAGTTACCATGACAGCCTTTATAATAGAATGCTTATAATAGAATGCTTGTGACACTACTCATCTAACTATTGCACTTTGGGAATACAAATTCTTAAAGTAGAAATATAATGAAAAACAGGCATTCTATTTTTGCTCTATTATATAGTGGCAACTATGTTAGACGTCGATCAAGTGCACAAGGCTACATGTGTGCAAAAATAACATTAACTGAGTAAAACATTAAATAACACACCCCCACTCACACGCAAGTGTTACTGTCAAATTCAAACACAACAAAAGCAATCTCTTCGGCCTACACAGCACATAACTACATTGTACACTTTCGGTCTGTTCTACAATATGCCAGCAGAGCATGATATCAATTATGCCAACCAAGGGTCTATTTCAGGCAGAGAGTACACCTGGAATATCCATTTTAATCTACTGTATTGAAAACATGAGAAAGTGTGTGGTGTTCCTTTCACCTCCATAGTGGATTCCAACTTAAAACCAGGCCCAGCTCCAGATAAACAAGTGGATTCAGGAATGAAGTGTAACAAGCAATGCCTCATTTTCACCTGATTCTCTCATTCTGAATATTAACCACATAGTGTACATGCTGCATTCTGTTATGTGAACGACTGCCTGAGCCTTGGATACAGCCAGTATTGCTCCAAATGCCATCACTCGTTCGCATACAGCCAGTAGTCATCCAAAGCCCCCCATCCAAACTTTTCTCATCGGATCAACACTTATCAATCTATTTTGAATTAAAAACAGCGATTTTCACCGAAAGGTGACTAGTTTGCATCTGAGTGAAAACATCAAAACTATGAAATAACACATATGGGATCATGTAGTAACCAAAAAAAGTGTTAAACAAATCAAAATGCATTAGAGATTCTTCAAAGTAGTCACCATTTGCCTTGATGACAGCTTTGCAATCTTGGCATTCTCTCAACCAATTTCATGGGGTAGTCACCTGGAACGCATTTCAATTAACAGGTGTGCCTTTTGTGGAATTTGTTTCCTTCTTAATGCATTTGAGCCAATCAGTTGTGACACGGTAGGGGTGGTATACAGAAGATAGCCCTATTTGGTAAAAGACCAAGTCCCTATTATGGCAAGAACAGCTCAAATAAGCAAAGAGAAACGACAGTCCATCATTACTTTAAAACACCTTGAAAAAGTTTATTCAAGTGCGGTTGCAAAATCCATCAAGCGCTATGATGAAACTGGCTCTCATGAGGACCGCCACAGGAAAAGAAGACCCAGAGTTACATCTGCTGCAGAGGATAAGTTCATTAGAGTTACCAGCCTCAGAAATGGGCAATTAACTGCACCTCAGATTGCAGCCCAAATAAATGATTTAGAGTTCAAGTAACAGACATCTCAACATCAACTATTCAGAGACTGTGTGAGTCAGACCTTCATGGTCTAATTGCTGCAAAGAAACCACTACTAAAAGGATACCAATAAGAGACTTGCTTGATCCAAGAAACACAAGCAATGAACATTAGACCGGTGAAAATCTGTCCTTTGGTCTGATAAGTCCACAAATCTCATGTGTCTTTATGAGACGCAGAGTAGGTGAACGGATGATCGCCACATGTGTGGTTCCCATCGTGACTACCTCGAAGCTGGTTGAGAGAATGCCAAGAGTGTGCAAAGCCGTCATCAAGGCAAAGGGTGGCTAGTTTGAAGAATCTCAAATATATTTTGATTTGTTTAACACTTTATTGGTTACTACACGATTTCATGTGTTATTTCATAGTTTTTGATGACTTTTGATGATTATTCTACAATGTAGAAAATAGTTCAAATAAAGAAAAACCCTTGAATGAGTAGGTGTCCAAACTTTGACTGGTATTGTACATGTTCGTGAGACAGTCACCATTGCACAGAGGGGTTATAGTAGATTATAGCTCAAACGGGGCCGACGCTATAGACAGCAGTTGGCAGATCAGTTGTACCAACTTCAGGCGAGTCTCCTGACACTTGAGATCATAGAGCCTCAGAGGGCTCAATAGTTTGTAGGCCAAACCGTTTGAACGCTACATACGATTTTGTGAAAACACCCATTTTTGGGATGTCTCATTGTCTGACAAACACTTCTCTAGTAGCGCTGTCACCTTTCAAGTTCAACATAGGCGGATGAGGTGGATTGTGACGCATCCACAGGAGCATGGAAATTAACCTTCGGGGGTTAATGACAGCATGACCCTCGCACCCGCCAGTCATAGACACTCTAGTCTAGGGGATGACCTCTGACCTTTCCAGTGCTCTGTAGGATGGTGGTCCTGGTCCTCCACACCCGCTCCCTGCTGACTATGTCCCTGGTCACGTCCACCTCGGCGTCTACAAAGCTCCTCTGCTTCAGTGTGATATCCTCATCCAGGTCTGTCTTGATGGTGGAGCGCTTCTTGGCCATAATCTTGGCTTTGATGGCGGCGATCTTCTCCACGGACATGGCCTCGGACAGTGACCTGGGGACAGAGGTGATCTCCATTATCCCTTATTCCACCAGCTACGCTGACAGAACACATGAATAATTAGATGGTTGCCTACATTTGTCCTATTTTACACATGTACAAGTGTATATTATATGCATGTGTGAATTGGAAATGTGTTGCATTTCCCACTCCCCTGAGATGATAATTTAGTGGGGAGGGAAAACAATGTAGAAAAAAAAGTAATAAAAAAACTACGCTGCCTCGAGTAGAAATTAATGTTCAGGGTTGATTGAGAAGCTAATTTAAATAATGCAGTGTTTAGTGAATAAGGCAAGGTTCCTGGTTTGTATTTATGTCAGCCTGCTCTCATTGGGATACCTTAGCTTCTTAAAACCTGTGTAGCAACGGTGAATGGCTTCATGATAATGGCCCACATTTTGTAACATAGGACGTTCAATGACAGTACCTTCATACCCATCCTAACGCTAGTCATAAGACTGGTCTGCTCAAGGCGACAGCAGATTATAAACATTACTAGGTACTTTCATCCATTGCGTAGGACCTATATTTTTGGTTTATTGTGTTTTGGTATTTTTAAACAAATCTATACTCTCAATTCAGCTTGATGCTGCCACTTGCATTATGTTGTTGAACCGTAAAAATGTATAATAAAAGCGACTGGATGATGGAAGGGTGTAGGCACCTCATACCTGATCTGGTCAGTTTGCACTATGCCCTCTTTGTGGCCCTCCAGTCTAGCAGCCAGACGCTCCTTGTCCAGTCGCACTCGTTCCTCATCCTAGATAACAGAATGTGTTAGAATGGTAAAATGCTCCATATGATGAAAGATAATCATGTATTACATTTCTGCAGGGATCATATTCTCAAAATGTATGAATTCACTGTACTGTAAATTGCTTTGGATAAAATTGTCTTTAACATGCAAGTTATCTGGCATCTTGTTAAACAGGATACCTATAGAGAATTCCTTTAGAGCTGAGGAGAACGTTCTATAAAGAACTGAGCTGAGGAGAACGTTCTATAAAGAACTGAGCTGAGGAGAACGTTCTATAAAGAACTGAGCTGAGGAGAACGTTCTATAAAGAACTGAGCTGAGGAGAACGTTCTATAAAGAACTGAGGAGTCTGAATGGCGCCGGTCAAAGATATTACATACCTCAATCCTGGGTTTTTTGGCTTCAGATGACACCTCATCTGCTGCTCGTTTGACTGATGCAATAAAGAATGAATTAGCCAACTTGTGCAAAATTATGCAATACCTTTCCAATTCTAATCTGCACAATATCTAAAATGACTCACCAAGCTGATTGCATGAGTGCAACACAGGCCAATGGTGAACAAAATAGTATATTAGGCCTTACAGCATGGACTGTTGATATATCCATTTCAAGGGAACACATTTTCTAATATACATGGATTAAATCATTGAAATCAATGGAAGAGTTGTCATATTCAAAATGCTAAAACTACCTTGCGTTGGCCTTTGCAAACCAATCTCTATGGGGGCACTTCTGTCAATACTTGTCGAAGTAGCTGTGAAGAGAAATCCAAATGGAAATTGCTTTAGTACAATCATTTCAATTGAATCAACGCACGTGCATTAAATTCACAGTGTTAAATCTGATTTGGTTTCAATGAATACTTACAACTTTCCCCATTGAGATAGGACAGCAAGCCCTTTCTATCAGGTCTTCTGACAACCGGAATGTTCTCTGTCTTAGGGGGTGATCAGAATACTTATGTAAATCACAATGAAATACAACACAATTTACCAAGGTCACAACAACGCCTCTGGCAATGACAATCAATAGACCACTGGCAACACTAAGACAGAACATCCATGACACATGGCAGCAGTATTCAACTAACTCTATACAACTCTCACTTGCAGTGAGAACATTAAATCTACTTACTGCAGCCCTTCGCACGTAGGATGGATGAGGGAGATGCACATTGTTGAGCAGGAACAAAATGGAGTCCAGGGTGTAGTACTCCTTGGGCTGACCCTCCTTTCCAGTTCTGAAAATCATTACGTTCAGCTTTAGCGTTGCAAAATTCAACTAACTTTCCCAAAAATGTTTGTTAGAAGATTCACAGAATAAACATGAATTCGGAATCCTGCAACCAGGATTTCTGGAAAAGCAGGGAATGTTGGGAAAGTTAAAAGATTTTTGCAACACTAGTCAGCGTTGACCAGTAATTTTGCCCATTGTCTACAGTTCTTTCAGTAAAATCCAGATGCCCTCTTGTGGAACTAATCTGGAATTTAGTCACACTGCATGCATTAATAGTGAAGGCTTAGATAAATAGTTTAAATCCTGTATTTTGTTAATTACGTTACACACAAATAGTGACCAGCTGTGACGACTATGTCACAGCTTTTCAATGACACCTCCAACTGGTCCAACTTGTCGGGTTAAAATGATGTTGTCCAACTATTTCATGTCATACGGCCTGAACGACTGCTTGTTTTGCAAAAACAGGAAATGCTTAACTAGCTAGCTAGCTGACACAGAACATCAAAGTAATGTCTAGCTGGCAAGCTAGAAATGAAAAAACATGGTGACAGGTACGGTCACCTGAGGAAATCAATAATAGCTAACGTTAGTTGCAATACTGTAACTTAACTACCGCGGGTTTGCAAGCATGACAGCTGGCTTATGACAACGTTGCCTGAGTAGTGGCTTTTAAACAAAGCAATTAACGTTAGATAGTTAGCTAGCGTACTAGTTAAACCCCCCCCAAACTAACAATAAAATGATAACTGTATTTGCTATCATTCGGTGCATATAGTAACTAGCACCTTTTAAACGCGGCAAGAAAAGTTTGGGCATCAACAACCTTATCTCCCTAACATTAACGTTAGCTATTAACGTTACTAGCTAGCCTAGCTACAACAGGCCGATTGAAGCGAGTAATTTACCAATTTATAAGAAAATTTAACATACCCCCAAATGACATAGTTAGTCTTGACATTTTTGGGCCAAGAGAACTCTCCAAAGATAACTTCGTCTCCTTTGGCGACGATTTCTTTTTTCTGGATGTTGTATTGGCGAAGAACACTCAACACGTCCGCCATCTTCACTTGTCTTCATGTAAACTAGCGAGCGTGAGTGCAAGGCCCCCAGTCACCTATCAACAGAATGCATTGTGGTCTCACAGAATGCCTGATCCCAATTTCCAGTTGTATTTGTGTTCAGTGTGTCAATGGATAGGTCTATTCTGAACACAAATTGCAGTACATTTCAGTTTTTATTTTATTATAATCTCTGTTCTCCATATATAAAATGCATAAATGTATCATGATTCATTCATGGCCATTATGACTCAAAACAATTTGAATTCCCTTCTATAGCCATAAAATACTTGCTTGCCTTCTCTGTAAAAGGTACATTTTGTAAAGTAAATACACACATAAAGAAATGTCCATGAAACACTTTATTAAGGTTTGTATTGACACTATGGCTAATGTAAATGGCATGCAACATGAACTGAAATCACCTTTCAGTTGAAAGAGAAAATGGATTAGTCATGGGACAGTAAGGCCTACATTTATAATTTATTCAGTTCAACTTTCTCTATCAATATGGACTGTGGCCATTCTATCTCCACCTGTCAATGTGCCCCACTGTATTCTTTACTATTGCAACTGACTCCAACGTATTATTACCTCAGAATGAATGCATTATTAGAGTCTAGAGCATTTTCAAATGTAGCATGTTTTGTTAACTACGTTCAAACCGATGTCCTCAAAGATGGGCTTCTATCTCAACTCATGGGGTTGGGACCAACTCGAGAACTGGTGGGGCCTTTTAATAGACTGACATATTTTGTGCCATACTTTTATATTGGATCAGATGAAATCAACACAAAGTAAAAAGGTTTTTAGAAATCAGTCAAATTCTGAATTTGTTTTTTTTGGTCTAAATTAGGGTTGATCTGAAATGACAGAAGACAGAAAATAACAATTCAATAAACCACAGTTAATACTTTCCACTTCTGCTATGTCAGCGTCAGCCATCATTCTCCCATTGAATTGACTGCTAAAAGGTAAAGCATCTTCAGTATAATCCCATTTTATTTACTCAATATTTGAAGAATAAAGCATTTTAAATATCTACAGTGTTACACAAGTATGACAAAAAGGTACATTCAGTGGGATCTATTACAAAGGAAACGTAGCTAGTGAGTTTCTATGGAACATTAGTAAGTATTTGTATAACTGACATTCTATCATTAGTGCTCGTTTATCATAAACCTCCGACACTGAAATACTTTAAATGTGCGTCTAGCAGCTTCAGACTTCAGACTATTAAATGGCCTTGTTTTGACCTTCAACAACATGATACAGCAATAGAAAAAGCCATTGGTAATGCATAAAATCAATAGATTCCAGGGTCGTGATCATTAGGCACCAAATAGAAAAGCAATTGAAACAGGGCTTCCTGCACTTGTCCAATAAGAAACGTTCATTTTAAATTTTCCATTGTACAAGATTTTAAAACCTTTTCCAACGTCTGCCCTAATGAACATGACCCAGGGAATAGACCAATTTTGCAGGTTTGCCAAAAACTGCCAGTGACAATGACGACAGTCACTACCTTATCTCTTGGCGTCAAATACTTCCTTGTTTTGACTTGTGACAAAGCAAAATAAACTAAATGGATTTGCATGTTACATGTTTAAGTGCACCAAGTCTATTCTATTATGAGTTTGACCTAATAAAAAAAACAAAAAAATATATACTGCAATCAAACAAAATAAGTTGGTTAGTCTTCTATATAGTGATTAGACCAATTGAAGAAGACAAAAAAGGGACAAGGGGAGGCAGGTTGCCTAGCGGTTAAGCACATTGGGCTAGTAACCAAAAGGTCACTGGTTTGCATCCCTGAACAGACTAAGTGAAATATCTGTTGATTTGCTCCTGTAAGTCACACAGGATAAGTGAGTTTGCTAAATTATGAATAATGGACAGATTATAAAAAGGGCTCCATGTTCACATCAAACTTGCTATAACATAGCAAAGGAGATTGGTGGCACCTTAATCGGGGTGGACAGGCGTGTAGTAATAACTGGAGTGTAAAAAGTGAAATGGTATCAAACGGAGTTCCAGCCATTATTTTTGAGCCATCCTCCAGTGGTAGATGTATACAGGGATTCCTTCTTACATAAACCCCCCTATTTATTTGGACGGTGAAGCTAAAACTTTGAATTTTGGCTCTATACTCCAGTATTTTGGATTTGAGCTCAAATGTTAGATATGAGGTGTGAGTATTTATTTGATTTATTTAACTAGGTAAGTCAGTTAAGAACAAATTCTTATTTGCAACGAGGGCCTACACCGGCCAAACTCTAACCCAGACGACGCTGGGACAATTGTGCACCGCCCTATGGGACTCCCAATCACAGCCGGTTGTGATACAGCCTGGAATCTAACCAGGGTCGGTAGTGACACCTCTAGCACGGAGAGGCTGTGCCACTCGGGAGCCTAAAAAGTACAGATGTCACTTTTTATTTGAGAGTATTTTCCTCTGTTTTACTGGTTAGAAATGAAAGCACATTATGCATCAGACCCCCAAGACATGCTAACCTCTCAACATGACCAATAGGGAGACCGTATCATTTTTTTGTGGTCATGATATTTATGATAAATTGAAGAAATCGTTATTGTAAATATCAACTTTAAAAAATAAAATAAAAATCTGCTCTCTGCGTCGTTTCAAGCCACATCCATTTCAAGGTATTTCCACCAATTCTCTCCATATTTTTCTTTCTCGTCTTTGCACTGTCCAGAATATGTTCTCAGATCAGGTCCAGGGCTAGGTTACGGATGACCTCTATGGCTCCCAGGTCAAAGCCGCAGAGGTCCAGCATGCCCCTGTCCTCTGCAGGGTCAGCGATGGATAGGCCGTTGGAGGTCAACCCACACACCATAAGTTTGGAGAAGATACCCATTTTCTAGCAAAAACAAAACACAATCGAGACTCTTTTATATTCATATACTGTGCATACTGTCTATTCACACCATTATATATACACACAGTGCCTTTGGAAAGTATTCAGACCCCTTGACTTTTTCAAAATTTTGATATGTTACAGCCTTATACTAAAATTGATTAAATTAAATATTTTCCTCAATCTACAAGACACTCCATAATGACAAAGCAAAAACAAATTTAGAAATGTATTACACAAAAAAAACAAAAAAACACTGTGTTTACATAAGTATTCAGACACTTCGCTATGAGACTCAAAATTGAGCTCAGGTGCATCCAGTTTCCATTGATCATCCTTGACATGGACTCCAATCAAGTTGAAGAAACACATGTGGTAAATTCACACCTGCACATACAGTGCCTTGCAAAAGTATTCACCCCCTTGGCGTTTTTCCTATTTTGTCATTTAAATGGATTTTTATTTGGATTCCATAAACAAAATACCTGTGGATGAATTTCAAGACATAGCATCAAAATAGCTGTGAAGACTTAAGGCTGTAATCAGTGCCAAAGGTGCGTCAACAAAGTACTGAGTAAAGAGTCTGAATACTTACGTAAATATGATATTTAGAATAAATTAGCAAACATTCCTACAAACATGTTTTGCTTTGTCATTATGGGGTATTGTGTGTAGATTGAGGGCAAAAAAACTATTTAATCCATTTTAGAATAAGGCTGTCACTTAACAAAATGTGGACAAAGTAAAGGGTTCTGAATACTTTCCGAATGCAATGTGTATATACACACAGTACCAATCAAAAATTTGGACACACCTACTCATTCAAGGGTTTTTCTTGATTTTTACTATTTTCGACACTGTCTAATAATATTGAACATCAAAACTATGAAATAACAAACATGGAATCGTGTAACCAAAAAAAAAAAAAGTGTTAAACAAATCTAAATATATTGTAGATTCTTCAAAGTAGCCACCCTTTGACTTGATGACAGCTTTGCACACTCTTAACTAGCTTCATGAGGTCGCCACCTGGAATGCATTTAACAGGTGTGCAAGGTTAAAAGTTAATTTGTGGAATTTCTATCCTTCTTAACGCATTTGAGCCAATCAGCTGTGATGTGACAAGGTAGGGTTGGTATACAGAAGATAGAACCTACTTGGCAAAAGAACAAGTCCTTATTATGGCAAGAACAGCTCAAATGACAGTCCATCATTACTTTAAGACATGAAGGTCAGTCAATATGGAACATTTCAAGAACTCTGAAAGTTTCTTCAAGTGCAGTCGCAAAAACCATCAAGCGCTATGATGAAACTGGCTCTCATGAGGACCGCTACAGGAAAGGAAGACCCAGAGTTACATCTGCTGCAAAGGATAAGTTCATTAGAATTTGCAGCCCAAATAAATGCTTCAGCGTTCAAGTAACAGACACATCTCAACTTCAACTGTTCAGAGGAAACTGCGTGAATCAGGCCTTCATGGTCAAATTGCAGCAAAGAAACCATTACTAAAGGACACCAATAAAAAGAGACTTGCCTGGGCCAAGAAACACGAGCAATAGACATTAGATCGGTGAGAATCTGTCCTTTGGTCTGACAAGTCCAAATTTGAGGTTTTTGGTTCCAACTGCCGTGTCTTTCTGAGATGCAGAGCAGGTCTGATTTATTTAGAATTCAAGGCACACTTAACCAGCATGGCTACCACAGCATTCTGCAGCGATATGCCTTCCCATCTGGTTTGCACTTAGTGGGACTATAAATTGTTTTTCAATAGGACAATGACGCAAAACACACCTCCAGGCTGTGTAAGAGCTATCTCACCAGAAGGAGAGTGATGGAGCGCGGCATCAGATGACCTGGCCTCCACAATCACCCGACCTCAACCCAATTGAGATGATTTGGGATGAGTTGGACTGCAGAGTGAAGGAAAAGTAGCCAACAAGTGCTCAGCATACGTGGGAACTCCTTCAAGACTGTTGGATAAGCATTCCAGGTGAAGCTGGTTGAGCGAATGCCAAGAGTGTGAAAAAGCTGTTGACAAGGCAAAGGGTGGCTACTTTGAAGAATCTAAAATATACTTAGATTTGTTTAACACTTTTTTGTTTAGTACATGATTCATGATACATTACTTTTTGGGTTGCTTCATGATTCCATGTGTGTTATTTCATAGTTTGTCTTCACTATTTTTCTACAATGTAGAAAATAGTAAAAATAAAAACCCTTGAATGAGTAGGTGTCCAAACTTTTGACTGGTACATATATTTATATTCCAGACTCTGACTAGGCTTGGGCAATATACCATTCATTTTTATTTTTTATTTCACCTTTTTGTAACCAGGTAGCCTAGTTGAGAACAAGTTCTCATTTACAAATGCAACCTGGCCAAGATAAAAACAAAGCAGTTCAACACATACAACAACACAGAGTTACACATGGAATAAACAAACATAGTCAATAATACAATAGAAAAAGTCTATATACAGTGTGTGCAAATGAGGTATGATAAGGGAGGTAAGGCAATAAATAGGCCATGGTGGCGAAGTAATTACAATATAGCAATTACAAT
This sequence comes from Oncorhynchus kisutch, assembly GCF_002021735.2. Lineage (NCBI taxonomy): Eukaryota > Metazoa > Chordata > Actinopteri > Salmoniformes > Salmonidae > Oncorhynchus > Oncorhynchus kisutch. Next base: position 34,013,943 of record NC_034200.2, read on the forward strand.
ATAGCAATTAAACACTGGAATGGTAGATGTGCAGAAGATGAATGTGCAAGTAGAGTTACTGGGGTGCAAAGGAGCAAGATAAATAAATAAATATAGTATGGGGATGAGGTGGTTGGATGGGCTATTTACAGATGAGCTATGTACAGGTGCAGTGATCTGTGAGCTGCTCTGACAGCTGGTGCTTAAAGCTAGTGAGAGAGATATGAGTCTCCAGCTTCAGTGATTTTTGCAGTTCGTTCCAGTCATTGGCAGCAGAGAACTGGAAGGAAAGGCGGCCAAAGGAAGAATTAGCTTTGGGGGTGACCAGTGAGATATACCTGCTGCTACGGGTGGGTGCTGCTATGGTGACCAGTGAGCTGAGATAAGGCGGGGCTTTACCTAGCAGAGACTTGTAGATGACCTGGAGCCAGTGGGTTTGGCGGCGAGTGTGAAGCAAGGGCCAGCCAACGAGAGCGTACAGGTTGCAGTGGTGGGTAGTATATGGGGCTTTGGTGACAAAACGGATAACACTGTGATAGACTGCTTCCAATTTGCTGAGTAGTGTTGGAGGCTATGACATCGCCAAAGCCGATTCTAGATTTCATTTTGGATTGGAGATGCTTAATGTGAGTCTGGAAGGAGAGTTTACAGTCTAACCAGACACCTAGGTATTTGTAGTTGTCCACACAAGTCAGAACCATCCATGCCCCAGGACTACCTGACATGATGACTCCTTGCTGTCCCCAGTCCACCTGGCCATGCTGCTGCTCCAGTTTCAACTTCCACCTGACTGTGCTGCTGCTCCAGTTTCAACTGTTCTGCCTTATTATTATTCGACCATGCTGGTCATTTATGAACATTTGAACATCTTGGCCATGTTCTGTTATAATCTCCACCCGGCACAGCCAGAAGAGGACTGGCCACTCCACATAGCCTGGTTCCTCTCTAGGTTTCTTCCTAGGTATTGGCCTTTCTAGGGAGTTTTTCCTAGCCACCGTGCTTCTACACCTGCATTGCTTGCTGTTTGGGGTTTTAGGCTGGGTTTCTGTACAGCACTTTGAGATATCAGCTGATGTACGAAGGGCTTTATAAATAAATTTGATTTGATTTGATTTGAACCGTCCAGAATAGTGATGCTGGACGGGCGGGCAGGTGCGGGCAGCGATCGGTTGAAGAGCATGCATTTAGTTTTACTTGCATTTAAGAGCAGTTGGAGGCCACGGAAGGAGAGATGTATGGCATTGAAGCTTGTCTGGAGGTTAGTTAACACAGTGTCCAAAGAAGGGCCAGAGGTATACAGAATAGTGTCGTCTACGTAGAGGTGGATCAGAGAAGCACCAGCAGCAAGAGCAACATCATTGATGTATACAGAGAAGAGAGTCGGCCCGAGATTTGAAACCTGTGGCACCCCCAAAGAGACTGCCAGAGGTCCGGACAACAGGCCCTCCAATTTGACACACTGAACTCTGTCTGAGAAGTAGTTGGTGAACCAGGCGAGGCAGTCATTTGAGAAACCAAGGCTGTTGAGTCTGCCGATGAGAATGTGGTGATTGACAGAGTCGAAGCCCTTGGCCAGGTCGATGAATACGGCTGCACAGTAATGTCTCATATCGATGGCAGTTATGATATCGTTTAGGACCTTGAGAGTGGCTGAGGTGACCAGCTCGGAAACCAGATTGCATAGCGGAGAAGGTACGGTGGGATTCGAAATGGTCTGTAATCTGTTTGTTAAATTGGCTTTCGAAGACCTTAGAAAGGCAGGGTAGGATAGATATAGGTCTGTAGCAGTTTGGGTCTAGAGTCTCTCCCCCTTTGAAGAAGGGGATGACCGCGGCAGCTTTCCAATCTTTGGGAATCTCAGACGAAAGATAGGTTGAACAGGCTACTTAATTTGACGTGATTAAGAACAATCAGAGCATACAATATTTGCGGATGTGTCATACCATGTTCGCCACTACAGTGTTGTAGTTCCACGTAATGACATACAATATAATGTAATAATGAGGCTGTATATCTATGCAACCAAACAAATAAGGAGTTAAGAGGGGAGGGACAGTGGTACATTACAGAAGTGTCTTACATGTCTGTACATCCTCAGACACTCCGCTGGATTGGCCTCGCCGTGCCAGCAGGCACTGTTGGTGAATATGATGAACATGTCCACAGTGATCCTCTTCTCCGAGGCCCACAGGATGGGGAGAGCGCAGTCTGTATAACCACTAGGGATCTGTGAACAGGTGGTTGACACAGGGGGTCAGCTATGAACACGACACACAGTCATTAACATTTTACAACCTCATATTTTATCTGAGAAATTGATCATGTTCAGTAGGGCCCAGCGTAACAAAACTGGAAATTAGCTTTTCTTATTGCCTTTCAGTGAACTTTTAGAACTTTGGCAAAGAGAATTTAGTTTTTTCCTGTGTCATTCAGAGGTGCATAGTTTGCAGAGAGACACTTCTTGTTTCCATACCTTGACCAGCTCGGTTGCTACTTGTCGAAGAGACATGCCTTCAGTGATGGTGCAAGGAACTATAGCTCCTTCAGAGTAGGCCATAACCTGTGTCTCTGCCTCCGTCCGCGCAAAAACCTGTAACATAGATACAACCAACTTAGAACACAATGCTGAAATAGTCCCTCTCTAAGAGGAATTATTATCATTCAAATGTAAAAATGACAAGTCCTCATTACAAAGCACGCATGCAATGACTGTGCTCTCTTAAAATGGGCGGGGAAACGTGGCAGGAATCCATAGAATGTGTCAACAGACCCTTTCCTTGACTATACCTTCCTCCAGAGACCCGTTTTCCAATTGTTAGAGACACCGCTTTGAAACACAGCTGCAAACTACTACCGTAGTCATTTAGCCTTGTTTAGAAGTACCAGCTCATAGTGTGTTGACTCACCATGGTCATGGCTGCAGCCGCTACAGCTGTGCTGACGGAGGTCCCCTTAACGATGCTGCTCAGTGATGTGCTAATGTCCACAGCCACCATAAAGCGCTTCCCCGCCGGCTCCACGTTCTCAGGAAAGGAACACAAGTGAAGTAAAGTGGCAGGTTGCCTAACACTTAACAGTGCTGGTCCAGTAACCCGAAAAAGGTTGCTGGTTCAATCCAGAGCCGGCTAGGTGAAAAATCTGTCAATGTGCCCTTGAGCAAGGCACTTAACCCTAATTACTTCTGTAAGTCGCTCTGGATAAGAGCGTCTGATAAATGACTAAAATGTAATGAAAAAAACAAAACATGCAACAGTAAACATGTCGTCCCTCAAGAATGATGCATCCCAATTAAGATATTGTGTTTCACTAACATATTTCAGTGAATTACTATAGCTCCCACCTTGGGCCAATCAGTGTCATTTTGAAAAACCCGGATCTCTATGGCACTACGCATCATTCACCCAAGTTTCATAAAAAATGGGCCAGTGCCATCAGATATCGTGTGCGACAAACGTATCCATTTCATCGTGGGGGACAATTAACGTTATCGCATTTGTGAACACGACTCAGAACAGTGGGATGCTCTGTGAGTAGTGCTGTTACGGTGACCGCTTTACAGCCACACCGGCGGTGACGAGTAACGACCGCAGTCAAATTCCATGTGACCATTTAGTCACGGTAACTAAGGTTCTCCAAGCTCTGATGCTGTTAATGGTCATTAGTAGCCGACTCAGCACTCTATTGTCCCTCTAATCACTGTGACATCGATGCAAAAGTGATCGAAAATCAAACACTTCATGAGATCCCATAGCCCCATAGGCAATTGCGTGAGAAAACAGTTGATGGCCTCTATTAAAAAGAGGAGGATCCCATCAGCTTTCTATAGGCTAGGCCTACTATATTTATTTCTCAACTTTCCTAACACATCACATTCCCAGTGGGTCAGAGGTTTACATACACTCAATTCGTATTTGGTAGAATTGCCTTTAAATTGTTTAACTTGGGTCAAACATTTTGGGTAGCCTTCCACTTATCCCACAATAAGTTGGGTGAATTTTGGCCCATTCCTCCTGACAGAGCTGGTGTAACGGAGTCAGGTTTGTAGGCCTCCTTGCTCTCACACGCTTTTTCAGTTCTGCCCACAAATATTCTATGGGATTGAGGTCAGGGCTTTGTGATGGCCACTCCAATACCTTGACTTTGTTGTCCTTAAGCCATTTTGCCACAACTTTGGAAGTATGCTTGAATCATTGTCCATCTAGAAGACCCATTTGCGACCAAGATTTAACTGACTGATGTGTTGAGATGTTGCTTCAATATATCCACATAATTCTCCTCCCTCATGATGCCATCTATTTTGTGAAGTGCACCAGTCCCTCCTGCAGCAAAGCACCCCCACAACATGATGCTGCCACCCCCGTGCTTCACGGTTGGGATGGTGTTCTTCGGCTTGCAAGCCTCCCCCTTTTTCCTCCAAACATAACGATGGTCATTATGGCCAAACAGTTCTATTTCTGTTTCATCAGAACAGAGGACATTTCTCCAAAAAGTACTATCTTTGTCCCCATGTGCAGTTGCATGCCATAGTCTGGCTTTTTTAATGGCTGTTTTGGAGCAGTGGCTTCTTCCTTGCTGAGCGGCCTTTCAGGTTATGTCGAAATAGGATTTGTTTTACTGTGGATTTTAGATGCTTTTGTACCCGTTTCCTCCAGCATCTTCACAAGGTCCTTTGCTGTTGTTCTGAGCTCAAATTCGAGTCTCATAGCAAAGGGTCTGAATGCTTATGTAAATAAGGTATTCGTTTTTTATTTGTAATACATTTGCAAAAATTTCTAAAAACCTGTTCTCGCTTTGTCATTATGGGGTATTGTGTGTAGATTGAGGAATTGTTTTGAAATAAATATTTGAATAAGGCTGTAATGAAACAAAATGTGGAAAAAGTCAAGGGTTCACACAGCTGGAAATTATTATTATATTCCCACACAAGGGGGATGCCGATGGGAAATTCCAGGCGCTATAAAGTGCTTGTCAAATTGTGAAAGAGAGACTGATGAAGTGTTATGCTAAATATGTTTATGTTAATTAACAATTGCTTGACAATGACTGGCTGACAAAATGTCATGAATGCCATAGCCCTCCCTATCTGTGAGTATCTGTATATGCGACGCTCGACTTACTGTAAAACATTTGTAGAAAGCAGAGTCCAGCGCTTTTATGATGTCAACGTTTGGTTCCCATTTCACTTTCCCCCGGTTGCCTTGGCCCCTTTTGTAGTTTTCCGAGGCTGTCAAGACGCTGAAAGGGTGGAGTTTTGCCTAAGACAACAATAAAACAGTTAGATAGATCCCTGGGAAAGCAGTATGTGAATGAATCCCAGTTGTCAGAAGGTGAGAGACAGTAGGTAGGTACACCTCACCTTCTTTAAAGCCGCCTCACTCTGGATCCTCTCGCACACCTCTGCCACGTCTGAGCTTCCTGGTTCCAGGACTTGGTCTGCGGTCATCTTACCCAGGGTCCTTAGCATTGACTCCATGGGCATCTCCTTTAACAATGCCTTCCATACCTGCAGTGGAGAAAAGGCATCATACATGACCAAAAAACTAAAGTAATAAGGATGTCTTAAGACCCTACACATGAAAAAGTGATAATTCAATTATGATAATTATATGGTGCTAATATTTCCCATTGATATGGCATTGAGACATAGAACTGGACGTAAAAAAACAGCTAGGAGTGTGGCTTAGAGTAGGCTAGTGGTCTAAGAGTAGGCTAGTGGGCTTTAGAGTAGGCTAGTGGTCTAAGAGTAGGCTAGTGGTCTAAGAGTAGGCTAGTGGGCTTTAGAGTAGGCTAGTGGTCTAAGAGTAGGCTAGTGGTCTAAGAGTAGGCTAGTGGTCTAAGAGTAGGCTAGTGGTCTAAGAGTAGGCTAGTGGTCTAAGAGTAGGCTAGTGGTCTAAGAGTAGGCTAGTGGTCTAAGAGTAGGCTAGTGGTCTAAGAGTAGGCTAGTGGTCTAAGAGTAGGCTAGTGGTCTTAGAGTAGGCTAGTGGTCTAAGAGTAGGCTAGTGGTCTAAGAGTAGGCTAGTGGTCTAAGAGTAGGCTAGTGGTCTAAGAGTAGGCTAGTGGTTTAAGAGTAGGCTAGTGGTCTAAGAGTAGGCTAGTGGTCTAAGAGTAGGCCAGTGGTCTAAGAGTAGGCTAGTGGGCTTAGAGTAGGCTAGTGGTCTAAGAGTAGGCTAGTGGTCTAAGAGTAGGCTAGTGGGCTTAGAGTAGGCTAGTGGTCTAAGAGTAGGCTAGTGGTCTAAGAGTAGGCTAGTGGTCTAAGAGTAGGCTAGTGGTCTAAGAGTAGGCTAGTGGTCTAAGCCGCAGGCCCCAGCCTACATATACTCCCGCGCAATGGATTTGAATCTGTCACACTGCTATATTTCAGTTAATAAACCAAAAATGTGAGGAGTGGGACTACACTCTTTAACAGAAAAAGCTAGCAGTGGCGAGGACATCTCAACATCTGACCAACTTTAATTTGAGCGAAGTACACCTTTAAAAGAGTTGGTTAAAAACACAAGTTGGTCGCTGCTCACCACTTTGGACTTCAGGTGGTCTGTCAGAAGTTGTTCCCGCTCCAGACTATGCTCCTCTATTAGATGGCTGACCTCCATCTCGTCTGCACTGTGTTTGACCTTCTCAACCGCTTCCAGGTATGAGAGGACTTTGATCACCTCCTCCGAGTTCTCCTTGTCGGCGTACGCCCCCTGGACCTCCTTCCATCCTTTCATAATGTATTTACTGATCAACACGATCGCTACAAGCACAGCAGAGTTGTCAGAGCATAATTCAGACAGAAGGAAAAAAAAAAAAAACATTCAACCACGTCTCCTGATACCACCAATCACTTGTTACTTTAAAGGCTTTACTGGGATACTATTTTATTACTGATTTCATCCATGAGGATAACCCTTTTACAAAAAAAATGGCATCAACACAACAAAAAAAAACATTCTCCGTAGTCTAAATCTTGCACCATGTCCCTTGTATATTCATAATAGTGTTTGAGAGTGTGTACATTGTAAACCTCTTGCAGCTCACCTTCATTAGCAGGCTTGGCATGGGAGAGTCTGATTAGATCCTGATGCGACCAGCCCTCTCTCGTTTTATACTTGGTCACCGCCAGAGCCAGACCCATGGCGTCCTGTTTGTTGTACCAATCCGACACCGCTTTCCTCAGGGCCCGTCCCCATATCCCGCACCGCATCCTCTCTTTCACCTCCTTCTTGTATTGGATGAAGGTGAAGAGGTGCTCGGGGTCCCGGCACACGTCACCCAGGGCTCGGAACGCCCCCTGTCTGGTATTCAGGTCCAAATGTTGGGAGCACACAGCTAAGGCGAACAGGGAAGGGTTGGCCCTGACTGGCCTGCCCTCCAGAGCCAGCCTTTTGACCTCCTCCACCACCTCGCAACCCCTGCCCTCCTGTAGCAGGGAGAGCAGAGCCAGGGCACTCTCCATGCCCAGCCGGTGCTCCTTGGTGTCATAGATGGCCATTTCTGAGCCGTAGCAGATGAAGCGGCGGAGCCTGGTCATGTCTGTTACCTCCCATGGGTGCTCACCGTCGCCAACTGAGTTTTGGCCGTGGTCGTTGGCATCCTGTCCCGATGGCTCCATGTGATAGCTCCTCTAAACTGTCAGATGAATGGACAGGTAGAGACACAGATGTTTCAGCTGAAAGTAACACACTTCTTTCTGAATGAACAATTGCACTGGTTTGCTAGGGTGATCAGCAAACCAAGGTGAAGTTGATTTTATGTTCACACAGACATTCGCCAAAGCCATTTAAAAATCAATAACTAATTCACCATTTGTCACAGAATCATCAACCTAGATATGATTTATTCTATAAATGTCTAGCATACTTTTACAACCTCTTGTTTTGAGGACAAATTCCAGTTTTGATTTGATAGAAATAATTAAATTTGAAATATTGCATTTAAAGATGATTAAATCAGTGATTGTCACAGAAAAAAAGTGAAAATATGCATTTATTTGCAAGAAATGTTCATTTCAAGTGCAGTTTGTTCTATATGAAGTTACACAATGTTTACATAAAGTTGTACGTTTAAAATCTTCAATTGTATGCCAAATCAATGTTGCATTTTTAGTGCAACAGTTCCACATTATAAAGTAGTTAAAAGGCATAACAGTCATGTATTTACATGTCTCTAATTGAACAGCAAAGAGGCCCCTTCCAATCATTTCCTATTTTGGCTTTGTTAAAGTCCTCCTTTGTCATCCCCAGACAAGCTGAATGGTACCATCTCCTGGGGTAATAGACTCAACTGTTCAACACTTACAGCCAAATGTTTAATACCCTGGGTATTCTCAGAACACATTCTGGAAATTCTATAGATACAGTGGTCATTTTATTAGGTACAACCCCCTATGCATCTGGAACACAGCGAATTTAAAACTGTTGATGAAACTGGGGAAGGAGATAAGACTGTTCCAAGTTTATAAGTCCATTTGGAGTTTATTACAGTCAGTACAAGAAAAACTGTTTTGAAACTTTTCTGAGTTACAAAAGACCATCAGACTGTGCTGTCATTTTGCACATTCTAAAGTTCAACCAAACAGTAACAGAATACCTGAATACTTCTCTGCAAGCTTTAGTGTCTAGCAAGCCAAGACCACGGGACATGGTGTATGTAGGAGCAATCTATTTTCGTGAATCTGGTGGTGAACCTAATAAAGTGGCAACTAATCGTCGATATCACAAACAACTCCTTTTGAGCAGTGTCTGTCTGTTATACGTTTCATCAATGGGTATAATGGTCAATCTGATCCCCGAGGACCTCATAGGCTCACTTGGATGTAGAGTTGGAGGTAAAGAAAAAAAATATGAAACTAGGACGTTTAAAAACACTGGCAGAATTCTTTCATCCACATCCATTCACATCCAATATGTATTTTAAAGTATAAATACCACTGTCTTTCTGGACGTATTAAAAGGTTTGCAAACAGTTCTTTCTGCAAGGAATGTGAGTTGAAAGGGATATGCTAATACTTATGTAGGTGACGTAGTTTCTCCACTGGTATAATGGGTATAATGTGGGGTAGTTGCATACCTCCCTGCTGAATTATGTAGAGCTGATTTGAGTCAGTTGATACTTTTTTTGTTAAAAACCACATATTAAGATTTGTGATAGCAGTTTGAGAGAGAAAGAGACCAAATAGCCTGTTGAAGTACTAGGTTTTAATGGTTCGTGCCAGTAGATTGCAGAGGGGTTCACATACAGTTCCGAGGCAAATCATAATGTAAACATTTAGCCTAAAAATAAAACATGTACCGTCCACTTCTTACACTAGCGTTTTATATTGTTATCCACCCTCTGGTATATACATACACTACCGTTCAAAAGATTGGGGTCACTTAGAAATGTCCATGTTTTTTAAAGAAAAGCACATCGTTGTTCATTAAAATAACATCAATGATCCTTCATCAATGACTATTGTAGCTGGAAACGACTGATTTTTAATGGAATATCTACATAGGCGTACAGAGGCCCATTATCAACAACCATCACTCCTGTGTTCCAATGGCATGTTGTGTTAGCTAATCCAAGTTTATCATTTTAAAAGGCTTATTGATCATTAGAAAACTATTTTGCAATTATGTTAGCACAGCTGAAAACTGTTGTCCTGATTAAAGAAGCAATAAAACAGGCCTTTTTTAAACTAGTTGAGTATCTGTACCATCAGCATTTGTGGGTTCGATTACAGGCTCAAAATAGCCAGAAACAAAGACCTTTCTTCTGAAACTCGTCAGTCTATTCTTGTTCTGAGAAATGAAGGCTATTCCATGCAAGAAATTGCCAAAAAACTGAAGATCTCATACAACGCTGTGTACTACTCCCTTCACAGAACAGCGCAAACTGGCCCTAACCAGAATAGAAAGAGGAGTGGGAGGCCCCGGTGCACAACTGAGCAAGAGGACAAGTACATTAGTGTCTAGTTTGAGAAACAGACTCCTCACAAGTCCTCAACTGGCAGCTTCAATAAATAGTGCCCTTAAAACACCCGTCTCAACATCAACAGTGAAGAGATGACTCCGGGATGCAGGCCTTCTAGGCAGAGCTGCAAAGAATAAGCCATATCTCTGTCCAGTGTCTGTTCTTTGCCCATTTTAATATTACATTTTTATTGGCCAGTCTGAGAAATTGCTTTTTCTTTGCAACTCTGCGTAGAAGGCCAGCATCCCGGAATCACCTCTTCACTGTTGAAAACAAGGACATTTCTAAGTGATCCCAAACTTTTGAACAGTAGTGTTTATGGTTCACTCTTAGTTTTCCTTATCTCCACTGTGGAATGCCCATGTTGATCCTCTTGGTTGTCTTGGTCCGCTTGATCCATCCACCTGTCTTCTTTGTTAGTCAGTCCTGACCCCTTCCTCCGGTCGTTTTTCCTGTAATCTAATTTAATATGACTGAAGATGCAGAATGTTATACCAGGCCCCTTCTAATAGGGTAGAAGACTCGTTAGAACTTTGACCACAAATCAAAAACTGGATTTTTTTACTCAAAACAAAAGGTTGTAAAAGTATGCTAGACATTTATAGAATAAATCATATCTAGGTTGATGATTCGGTGACAAATGGTGAATTAGTTATTGATTAAAAAAGATAAAAATGTAAATGGCTTTTGGCGAATGTCTGTTGCACGCCATTGTTTGTTGTTACTACGCAAAAGCCTATTAGCTGACTTAGTGTAGACCTTGTATGGCTAGCCAGCTAATAACAGTCATACCGCTGTGACACTAGCTACTGTAGACAACAACCAAATGCTATGCACAGCAGCTGCTTAATTTGGTTATGTCAGCTTATGTTGGCTAACACGTTAGTCAGTTCCTACACTGTAGCCAGCCAGCTAACAATTATCACACAAACTAGCTGGCTGGCCACATTCCTAATAGATAACTACAAGCATCCATGGGGCATGACAACTATTTAAATTATCATTACAACAACAACAACAAAAAACATAAAAGCACTGCCGATCCAACTCGAGTCACAGTCAAAGCGGTTCTGGATTAGTTTTGCTACTCTTCTTGTAGCGCTGGTCCAGACGCTGGCCAGCAGATCCGACAACACTTTCATGTTTATATTATTAAATCACGGCAGACACCGCGCAAATTATGGCTTCGGGAAACGTACCTCAAACCAGGGGTGAGAAATGAGTTGTACTCCCCAGTTGTACCATTACTGTTAAACCAATAGGTTTAAAATAAATTCCCGTCATTTTTTAAACTTCTAGTTTTAACAGTGGAGATAACGGGACAATTCGGAGTACAACACATTTCTCATCCCTGGTTTGAGGTACGTTTCCGAGCCGAGACACCGGCTCCGCGGGTCTTAACGAGCAACAGTCTGGAGGAAAACAAAATGCTCAATAACGTTTACCGGTATTTCTGGGGAAACGACAAAAAAAGTTGTCAGCACTCCAGTAACATAGCTAGTGACTTTCGTGAGTAACGAAAAGAAAAATGTATACCAGTCACTAAACAAAATTGGGGAAAATAGAAAGAGCAAACCGCACGTAACAACATTGACCAGAGTTAGTGATGTGGCTGCGATGATAGCTAGCTGTAGTTAGCCACACTGTTTGCACAGTATTATCTGGCCTAGCTATATGGACACATTTAGAATGTTGTTTTTTTTTCGGTTTCTATTTTGAAGACAAAAACATCACATAGATTAGTTATTCCACTTACCACACACCCTGTGACTAGTTAATAACGTAGCTAATAGTTGATTTTCAGGTCGTATGGGCGTCACTGGGGGAACCCTACAGACCGATGAATAGTACCGTTCTCCTAGCGTCAGGATGTTATGCAGACCGCAAGGATCCCTTTTTGGGTGCGTTCGTAAATTCACTCTGGATATCTGAGCCGAATTCAGAGCGCTGTCGTCTGAGTGTGACAGGGTGCCGAATAACTGATGAATTTATGAACGCGCAACACCCGTTGAATATGATCGGTATCAGTAAACGTCGGCAAAAACAACAACTATTCAATTGTTGCCAGCTGCACAGTTATAGTCACCAACACTCTTATATAACAAGAACACAGCCTACACAGCGCTGCTAGTGCGAGAACAATGGTCAGAGTGAGGTGTTCTCTCATTTATGTCTGGAAGTAGCTGGCAAGGTAGCCAACTTTAACCAGTTAACTTGGGTGCTTGACTACCGTTGTGAGGTCAGAACGCTCGGACAAACCCTCCTCCTCGGCCAGAGCGTCCAGTGTGTGCTCTGGATTTATGAACGGACAATGAATATACACACTCTGGCACGCCAGTGTGAATTTACGAACACACGCTTTATTTTCTCCTTCAAAATAAGAGTCATTCTGCAAAGACACGCTAAAGTTTTGGAAAATCGTTTTTTTTCTTCACAGCATTGTAATAAATGGACAATTTGATATATATTTATATAAATACGTTTAATAAAATACAAATATATGCTGTTGGAATTACTCAATTTGACAAACTTAAATGCGAGCAGCATCCCACTCTGCATCCCACTGCTGGCTTGCTTCTGAAAGCTAAGCAGCGTTGGCCCTGGATGGAAGACCAGATGCTGCTGGAAGTAGTGTTGGAGGGCCAGTAGGAGGCACCCTTTGCTCTAGTCTAAAAAAAATATCACAATGACCCAGGGCATTAATTGGGAACATTGCCCTGTATAAGGGTGCTGTCTTTCGAATGAGACGTTAAATGGGTGTCCTGACTCTCTGTGGTCACTAAAGATCCCATGGCACTTATTGTAAAAGTACGGTTGTCAACCCTGGTATCCTTGCTAAATTCCCAATCGTACCATCATGGCCACCTAATCATCCCCAGTTTACAATTGGCTCATTCATCCCCCTCCTCTCCCCTGTAACTATTCCTCAGATCGTTGCTGTAAATGAGAAGGTTTCTCAGTCAACTTACCTGGTAAAATAAGGGTTAAATAAATAAATGGGTCTCGTGCTGAGCAATACAGAATACTGATGACTCCTTACTCCACACACACTATTCACTGCAATGCAAGACACTGCATATTAATGACATATTGGCTTATAGAGAAACTAACTATATTTGGTTAGTAGAGACCCTACAGCCCACTTTAGCTGCGACAGGTAGAAAGGTTTTCGCTCTACAAGCCAATATGTATCCTTCTTACAATCTATTGTATTGCATTGGGGGCTATGGAGGGGGTGAAGAACAAAGTACTGCTGGGTATGTATGACACAGTCCCCCTCCAAAACTACACATATAATAAGGTTAGTAGAGACCCTACTGAGTATTTCCAACCCCACTTTAGCTGAGACAGGTAGAAATGTTCTCTCTACAGGCCAATATTCTTAACATATCAGTGTCAACATTGTATTTTTTCATTACTGAACCAAATAAAAATGTTTTTAGAACCATATATTTGTTTTCATAAATTACTGTTCTGTATTTTGTTGTTGGCACCATAAAAGTGGCAATTGATTAAACATGAATATTATTTGAATGAGTTATGCAATGTTTTGAAATGCAGGCTTTTATTTTTGATGGTTTTAACATTACCATACTAATGGCCGTCGTTGTCTGTGCTGCTGGCAGAATACGATTTATTCAAGGCAAGTCTCGGACTACTATTCTGCTAGCGGCACTAACGATGACGTCACCTTGTTAATGTAATTGGAAAACTTCAAAATAAAAGTCCACATTTCAAGACATTGCAAAGTGAAGACCTTGTTCAAAAGAAATTAAATTCTAATCCATGTCGATTTTAATAGGCTCATAAGCAAATGTAATAATTAATTTATACAAAATAAAATAACATGAACATTATTTTGTTCGCTTCGAGGCAAGCAACACTGAGAAATGCACGAGAGCATCAGCTGTTCCGGACGACTGTGTGATCACGCTCTCCGTAGCCGATGTGAGTAAGACCTTTAAACAGGTCAACATACACAAGGCTATGGGGCAAGATGGATTACCAGGACGTGTGGTGACCAACTGGCAGGTGTCTTCACTGACATTTTCAACATGTCCCTGATTGAGTCTGTAAAACCAACATGTTTCAAGCAGACCAACATAGTCCCTGTGTCCAAGAACACAAAGGCAACCTGCCTAAATGACTACAGACCCATAGCACTCACGTCCGTAGCCATTAAGTGCTTTGAAAGGTTAGTAATGGCTCACATCAACACCATTGTTCCAGAAACCCTAGACCCACTCCAATTTGCATACCGCCCAAACAGATCCACAGATGATGCAATCTCTATTGCATTCCACACTGCCCTTTCCCACATGGACAAAAGGAACACTTATGTGAGAATGCTATTCATTGACTACAGCTCAGCGTTCAACACCATAATACCCTCAAAGCTCATCACTAAGCTAAGGATCCTGGGACTAAACACCTCCCTCTGCAACTGGATCCTGGACTTCTTGATGGGCCACCCCCAGGTGGTGAGGGTAGGTAGCAACACATCTGCCACGCTGATCCTCAACACTGGAGCTCCCTAGGGGTGCGTGCTCAGTCCCCTCCTGTACTCCCTGTTCACCAACTACTGCATGGCCAGGCACGTCTCTGCCGATGACACAACAGTGGTAGGCCTGATCACCGACAACAATGAGACAGCCTATAGGGAGGAGGTCAGAGACCTGACCGTGTGATGCATGGACAACAACCTCTCCCTCAACGTGATCAAAGACAAAGGAGATTATTGTGGACTACAGGAAAAGGAGGACCGAGCACTACAGGAAAAGACAGGGGGAGGTTGAAAATGTCAGTATGTTGACAATATTGCAGAGCACAAACTCAAACATTGTGGGAATTCTGTACAACTTCCATGTACCCGCTTTAAGTTACAATTTAACAGTGGCCATGTAGCCTACTGTGGATTTTTGATCATAATGCAGGGCTTGACTGTAAGGGTGTGTGCTGGTGGCAGGGAAGTCAGGCGCAGGAGAACGAACTTGGTATAAAACGGAGCAGTTTAATAAGTGCTCAAAATCTCTGAAAACCAAAATATATAAAATAATACAAGTGGATACAAAACCCGTCGCACACCAGTACATACAGTGCCTTGCGAAAGTATTCGGCCCCCTTGAACTTTGCGACCTTTTGCCACATTTCAGGCTTCAAACATAAAGATATAAAACTGTATTTTTTTGTGAAGAATCAACAACAAGTGGGACACAATCATGAAGTGGAACGACATTTATTGGATATTTCAAACTTTTTTAACAAATCACAAACTGAAAAATTGGGCGTGCAAAATTATTCAGCCCCTTTACTTTCAAGTGTATTTCTTTACATATAGCCTACACCATAGCTTATTAGCTTTCATCATACCAGTACTGGTGTACACTTTGTAAAAAAATGCCGGCATAAATAAAATAAAATAAAAAATAAAACAAATTATCAATTCATGTTTTAAAAAGTGGTTGCAATGCTGTGAAAAACAGTTGTCCTGCACTGGAGCGCAAAAAAAAATCCATATTCCCAAAGTTTAGCATGTCTTTTTAGGGGAACTGATCTACAAATAATAGTGAGTAGTTATTTTATGATGGAAGGTTCTTTGTAGATCAAGTCAGTCAGCTGTCGCCTGCACTGCCACCTGCAATGTCGAACAGTGGTAATGATGACTAGACAAACTATAGTGGTTGCTGGGACTGTGGGATAGCAGGGACTGTGAGATAGCAGGGACTGTTGGATAGCAGGGACTGTGGGATAGCAGGGACTGGGATAGCAGGGACTGGGGATAGCAGGGACTGTGGAATAGCAGGGACTGTGGGATAGCAGGGACTGTGGGATAGCAGAGACTGGGATAGCAGGGACTGTGGGATAGCAGGGACTGTGGAGTAGCAGGGACTGTGGGATAGCAGAGACTGGGATACAAGGGACTGTGGAGTAGCAGGGACTGTGGGGTAGCAGGGACTGTGGGATAGCAAGGACTGTGGGGTAGCAGGGACTGTGGGGTAGAAGGGACTGTGGGATAGCAGGGACTGTAGGATAGCAGGGACTGTGGGATAGCTGGGACTGTGGGATAGCAGGGACTGTGGGATACCAACTAACCTTACACCCATTAAAACCTCCCCACTATACCAACTAACCTTACACCCATTAAAACCTCCCCACTATACCAACTAACCCTACACACATTAAAATCTCCCCACTATACCAACTAACCCTACACCCATTAAAACCTCCCCACTATACCAACTAACCCTACACCCATTAAAACCTCCCCACTATACCAACTAACCTTACACCCATTAAAACCTCCCCACTATACCAACTAACCTTACACCCATTAAAACCTCCCCACTATACCAACTAACCTTACACCCATTAAAACCTCCCCACTATACCAACTAACCTTACACCCATTAAAACCTCCCCACTATACCAACTAACCCTACACCCATTAAAATCTCCCCACTATACCAACTAACCCTACATCCATTAAAACCTCCCCACTATACCAACTAACCCTACATCCATTAAACCTCCCCACTATACCAACTAACCCTACACCCATTAAAACCTCCCCACTATACCAACTAACCCTACACCCATATTGTAGTATCTGGGGTGTGTTCAGCAGGATGCAACTTTTAGAATAAACATACCTCTCGCCTGTAGAACAAGGAATTACGTTGGCTTTTTTTCATGGTATTTCTATCTGCAACTTTGGACAACATTTGGCTACTGAATGTGACCCATGATCGGAATGATCCTAAATTGGAAAAACTGGCTTAATATCAACCAGTTTGATTGGATCCTGGATTGCATAATAGGGGAATTACAGAATCGGGATCAATCATATCCAGAAACTAAAAGGAAAACTGGGCCTTAACTAAACTCAGATTCTGTCCTAGTAAACCCCACAGGCCCCACAAGACTCAACTGGAGGTCCCCCTGTACCAGTTGAAAAAAATGAATGGAAGTACAGTGTACTGTATATGGAGAATGTTTAGTGCCAAAAATAAGCGGTTTGTTACATCTCCCTAACCTGCCGCCACTCCCCCAGTACTCTCTCCCTCTCTGTGTGTATGTGATTGTGTGGGCAGAGACAGGTGTGCTGGAGACAGAGCAGATCCCCACCAGCTGCAACCTGTTCCATAATCAAGACCTCTACAAATACTCAGCCCTGCCACTTTCACGCTGCCAGATCATAACCTTTGCTCAGTCAGTCTATGTTTTTAGCCGTTTGTTACTGCTTAGATCCTGTTTTTGTGTTGTGCCTGTTTTCCTCTCCGCTACAGTTCTGTCCATTCTGACTCTGTCTCCAGTCCCATGTCTCATCAGTCCTGCTACCCTGTCCTGGACCCCCCACTCTACTGCTTCCTTGGATTCCTCTCCGGACCTGCTTACCCAGCCCTAACTCCCCTCGCTCCAGCCTCAGCACCTAGCTCCCTGCAACCCGCCCAAGCTTTCCCTGCCCTGCACCCCACCTTCCCCCTGTTTTTCAATAAATACCTTGGTTACCTTATCCCAGTCTCCTCGTCTGAGTCTGCTCTTGGGTTCACCCACTCCACGTAACAGGGTTAAATGCATGTAAAATAATAATAATAAAAAATCCTGATATTTCTTACTGTATATCTCTCAGCTATAGGACAGACACTTCAGAAGAATTTCCTTTGAAAAAATTTAGGGGGACTATCTGTTCCATGTAATGAATCTGTTATTCAATGTGATTGTATCGGCTAATAGCAGTAAGACCCCCCCCCAACCAAAAACTTTTTTTTGTTGATATTTTTTGAATATTTCAAGGGGTCTTAAAATTCTAAATCAAATAGCAAAAGGATCCTTGGTTTGACCTTCTTAAAACAATTCCATATAGCTTAGTAGAACCCCTCTTATGGGTCAATTTCTCATACCACCAGAGGACAATGTTGACTAAAATATGGAAGGCAAACTGATTACCTTAACAACGTGTTGTTATCTTCAAGCTGCCATCAGGTTTACTATATTCTTATAAATTGTATGTTTTAAGGAGAGTGGATTTTCCTCTCTCCTTACACAATGGGTTTTAAAGACAGAAACAGGAAGAGGACATACAGAGAGGACAGTTTTAGGACCGAAGGGGGACTATTTAGCACAGTGATCCGATTATTATCTGCTGCTTGATTTCAAATGTGTGCAATTAAAATGAATTGATACTGTAATGACTACTTAGTCAGCAAGCATGAATTGGTATTCGGTACTGCTAATACATACAAGAATAATACCATGGCATTTGCTTCATAATCAATAATCATTAAGGACCAAGAGGTTTTGTACAGTACATTTGTATGTAGTAGCCTATGTATGAAATATACAACAATTTGCATTCCGGTTGCAGTCTGAAATCAAATCAAATTTTATTTGTCACATGCGGTGAATACAATAGGTGTAGACTTTACCGTGAAATGCTTACTTACTAGCCCTTTCCCAACAATGCAGAGTTAAAAAGTAAGAACATTTGCACAAAAAAAAAATAGTAACACAATAAAATAAATGTGGTATGTCCTCTTGTGATATTCCTCTATAAATTATCTTTGATCCAAAAGCATTTACATATGCCGACTGGGAAGGTTGCAATTTAGTTATCAGTAATGGTCTTATGTCACTTTTGGGTGTGATAAATCTCTGAATAAGCCATGCTTTTGTCACTTCAAGATTAGACAACTGCAACTCTCTACTCTCCAGCTACCCGGATAAAGCACTAAATAAACTTGAGCTAGTGCTAAATCGGTCTGCTAGCATCTTGACTAGAACCCAAACATTTGATCCTACTACTCCAGTGTTAGCCTTTCCATCTAGCTTCCTGTTAAGGCAAGGGCTGATTTCAAGCTTTTACTGTTAACCTACAAAGCATTACATAAACTTGCTCCTACCTATCTTTACGATTTGGTCCTGCCTTACACACCTACACGTACGCTACAGTCACAAGACGCAGGCCTTCTCATTGTCCCTATAATTTCTAAGCAAACAGCTGAAGGCAGGGCTTTCTCCTATAGAGTTCCATTTTTATGGAATGGTCTGCCGATCCATGTGAGAGACGCAGACTCGCTCTCAACCTTTAAGTCATTACTGAATACTCATCTCTTCAGTAGGTCCTATGGTTGAGTGTAGTCTGGAACAAGGGGTGTGAAGATGAACGGCAAGGCATTGGAGTGACCCCCCCCCCCCCACTGGGATTCTCTGCCTCTGACCCTATTACGGGGGCTGAGTCGCTGGCTTGTTAGTGCTCTCTCATGTTGTCCCTAGGAGGTGTGCATCACATCTTGCAAGGCTTTTTCTCTCGCTATACTCGTCTTGAGTGGGTTGAGTCACTGACGTGATCTTCCTGTCTGGTTTGGCGCCCCCCTCGGACTCGTGCAGTGGGGGAGATCTTTGTGGGCTAGGCTCTGCCTTGTCTCAGGCTAGTAAGTTGGTGAGCTGTTCAAATCAAATCAAACCAAATGTTATTGGTCACATACACATATTTAGCAGATGTTATTGCGGGTGTAGCAAAACGCTTGTGTTTCTAGCTCCAACAGTGCAGTAATATCTAACAACTCACAACAATACACACACATCTAAAAGTAAAAGAATGGAATTAAGAAATATATACATATTAGGACGAGCATTGTCGGAAAGGCAAAAAATATACTGTATTTACTGTATATACAATATGTAAACATTACAGTGACTAGTGTTCCATTATTAAATTGACCAGTGATTCCATGTCTATGTACATAAGGCAACAGCCTCTAAAGTGCAGGGTTGAGTAACCGGGTGGTAGCCGGCTAGTGATGGCTAATTAACAGTCTGATGGCCTTGAGATAGAAGCTGTTTTTCAGTCTCTCCGTCCCAGCTTTGAAGCACCTGTACTGACCTCGCCTTCTGGATGATAGCAGGGTGAACAGGCCGTGGCTTGGGTGGTTGATGTCCTTGATATTTTTGGCCTTCTTGTGACATTGGGTATTGTAAGTGTCCTGGAAGGCAGATAGTGTGCCCCCGGCGATGTGTTGGGCAGACCGCACCACCCTCTGGAGAGCCCTGGGGTTGTGGGCAGTGCAGTTGCCGTACCAGGCCCAATAGGATGCTTTCAATTGTGCATCTGTAAAAGTTTGGGGGCCAAGCCTAATTCCTCTCTAGGTTTCTTCCTAGGTTCCTGCCTTTCTAGGGAGTTTTTCCTAGCCACTTTGCTTCTGCATCGCTTCCTCTTTGGGGTTTTAGGCTGGGTTTCTGTGTAAGCACTTTGTGACGTCTGCTGATGTTAAAAGGGCTCTATAAATACATTTGATGGATTGATTGATTGATTGAATCTTGGCTGCAATATCTGGCTATGATTGTGTTATCAGATGAGACCTTGCTGCAATGTTCAGTGTAGGTGGAGAGCCATGGTCGATGCCCTAACGCGTCACAGGGGGATGAAGAGGACTAAGGCCGCACCCAGATTCTCTCCTCTCCTCCAGAAGGGTACTTGTCCTTTCACATGGGATTGATGTAATCATTGGCTGGAGGAATTTTCACGTCGCTAAATCCATGAATGTTTATTTTTAAATGTACAATAAATCATTATAGCAACAAGCTGAATTACAAGTACAACTTACAATGGAATTATTAAATATGAAATATTACAAGTTTACAAATATACATCACCATCAATATATACAAATAACACAGACACTTGAAGTCAGTAGTGTTCGTCGGTTGTTTATCAGGTGAACCATTCCATGTGAGGGAGTGTTCAAGTCAAGTGCACACTTCAAGAGAAGAGCAGAGAATTGGATTGCCAGAGTACATTTTTGTGGAGTCTGAGTCAGTCAGTCTCAAGTTCTTTTATGTTTTCCTAAGCCCCTGCTACCAGCACACAGGTCCTTGTAGTAGTCAGACTGAATGAACCGAGGATACGCATCGTTCTCCATAAGGCTACAGACCTTCCTCTGGGCACCGTCAAAACAAGATGGGGTTGGCTTGTGGAGACTGTGAGCAATCGTGTCTCTTGTGTGGTAATCGACGTTGACCTGATTTGAGAAAAAAATGCAATAATCACACTCGACACAACCTTAAATAACCCTATTTATACACTATTATCATACATGTCAATCGTTCTTCATCTAATTTGGTTTTAGAAGTAGGTTACTTTTAAATATATTATAGTTTTCCTTCATGTCATCCTGGAAAGTTTAAAGATTATATTCTCCCACTTTGCAGCAGGTACAGAGTTACTCATGGGGAATTTCTAAATATATATATTTTTTAAAATCTGTATAACTTGCAAAGAAAGTCACTCATTTATTATCACTATAAGGAACATGAAGTGATATACATGATGGTACTGTGATAATGATAATATAATGTGTTTCTACCTCCATAGGGGAGTCACTTTGGATGAATTCTTCATAAATGCTAGTAGCTTTCCAGGCAAGCTTCTCTGGACTGGTGATGGACTTGAACTCTTCACAGGCAAGCCAAAACTCCAGATTCTCCTCACAGAACTCAGATTTCAGGAAGACCCGAAATGCCACTTGGCCACCTAGAAGCAAAATGGAGAGAAAATATTTGGGTTGATTTAGGCGTAATCTGCAGTCTGGTAGTGTGGTTTATATATTTCCAAAAATATGCTGTATATATTTACTGTATATATATATATATATATATATATATATATATATATATATATATATATATAAAACAAAAATTACATTTATGATTGAGTAGTTTCTCTAAGGATTGTCCCCACTGTTTCGCCTCATTAACAGATTGTCTGCAAATAAAACAAAAAGAGGGTGAAATATGGGAATAGTGTAATTGAATTGGTGTTGCAAGGTATACTGGTAGACCAGTAACATAATCAAAACGTCATGATACCAACATTTTAGATTAACATACAGGTTCATATAATACTACAAACATTTTCGGCCCTACCGATCTAAAGAACCCGCTATCGCCTGTTATGAAATGTTTACAATGTCAGTTGTTTACAAGTTCAGTAAATGTTTTAACCCGTTTGAGCTACAAGCCGTTTTCTTTGCTCTAAAGCTGCAAGCATGTCTGTCGCGAAGCGGTTTTTCCTCTCTGGCACTGCTGTGTGACAGCCAATGTGCAAAGACTATACCCAGATTGGCCTGTGCTCTTGATTATATCAGGGATTACATTATATACAATGTATCAATTCTGCTCGTTCTGTGCACTGCTCTAGTGTATAAAACATACAAATGTAATAACAAGATTGATCAGGGTCTCCATCCCTGCTCGCCATCAAGGCTCAATTATATTTTAAAAACTGATGGAATAGATATGCAGGAAGACTAGGCAGTGAGAAGCAGGTGAGTGCGGGCTGGCAGGGGTTACGGCTTGCTGATCACAGCTGCCACGCAAGAAAGTGAAGTGGACATTATTGGACCGGTGCACACAAGAGACTAATTGCTGTTGCTTAACAAAATATTACTCCTATAAACGGAGCTCCCTTTTATCTTCCTGCGCGATTTCTGTGATATTTCACAAACCAAACCATGTCGCGGGCGGTTTTAAACTAATCCCGGTCCGTTAATTATTGGTTTGATAACAAACAACGTTATTCAGTCATGTTACCTATCTGGCTAACAACCTGCTAACTTGACAGTAGGTCTAGGCCAGACCTATCTAGCTAACAACCTGCTAATTTGACAGTAGGTCTAGGCCAGACCTATCTGGCTAACGACCTGCTAACTTGACAGTAGGTCTAGGCCAATTTGATTGCCACAGGAAGAAATTAAAAGGGTCTGCAACTCATGAGATGTGCTTCGATTCATATATAGCGTTTTCTCCTTACTGCTACAATGACATGCGGATCATTATGGGATGTATATTCCTTCCTCCCATTCCTCCAGCCAAATCATAGGTGGGCATTTGCACATTTTGGAGCGGCAGGTAGGTAGCCTCGTGGTTAGAGCGTTGGATCAAGTCCCGGAGCTGACAAGGTAAAAACCGGTCGTTCTGCCCCTGAACAAGGCAGGTAACCCACTGTTCCCCGGTTGGCCGTCATTGTAAATAAGAATTTGTTCTTAAACTGACCTGCCTAGTGAAATAAAGGTAAAATAAAATAGCCATTCTATGCAGTATTGTATTATACAGTGAACAGTGTGAAGTTAATGTGTTGTATTGAGTAAAAGTGTGAATGTCTGTGACGGGTTTGTTTTGTAGCACATGCACATAACGTTTAGAAAACGGGAACAAGCGTCAGGAGGATGGGGTGAACAGGACGCCACAGAGCCCCCCTTCCCCATACTACTCGGTATCGTGATACTTGGCCTGGTATCATATATTTAGTAAAATCATGGTATAGTGACATATTTAAAACACATACCAGAAAAATTATATAGATATTTTTTTCAGTTTCACATACCTGTGCAGTTTTTTCCTTGAATGAGGTGAGGGACTATTGAGGAAGTTGTGGAGTCTCGATTTCCAGGGTTTATGCCTGCAGAATAAATGATAAGAACACAGAAATAATGTTCAGTGGTCTTTTTAGAAATGTATTATAGTACACTTATTTATAGGCCAGTCACATTACGATGTTTCATATGTGATGAAATTATGCAAATGTAATACAATACAAATATGGCTCATAACGCCTATAACAACTTATTTAAAATAATAATAATAAAACCAAATTACATCAACAACTTACAAAAGCCTTTTGGTCTTGTCAAGGTCTTCTGAGGCCGTCTCACAGCAAATATCCATTTTTTGTCATTATTATTTGTGTTCAATGGCTAAATACTGTGTACATATCACCCTCTCAACCCTGTTCGTTGAGTTTCCAGACCCAATTCTCAAGGAAGCTCGGTGGATTCTTTATGCTCTCTGACAAAGCCAAGAATACCCAAGCTCCACCGGCATCTCAATCCTGATTGGCTCTTCTCCATAATCACGGGGAAATCTACACTCAACAACCAGCAATGTTGAGTCACTGAGCATTGTCCCAAGCTAACAATAGCTCAACGGAGTCCCAGCCAGCACATTTGGTTCCTTTGAAATTCTACAAATGTATAATACCAGTCCAAAGTTTGGACACACCTACTCATTCAAGGTTTTTTCTTTATTTAAAAAAAACAACTATTTTCTACATTGTAGAATAATAGAGAAGACATTAAAACTATGAAATAACACATATGGAACCATGTAGTAACCAACTCTGGTTCCTTGATTGTTCTCCTAGGAGGTTTAATTAACACTCTGAGAATGGACATTATAGGTTTATTTGGGGGTTTTCAAATAACTTCCTTAAAACTTTGACAGAATCATTTTTCAATAAGACTTCTAATAACACTGCGGGCTTATTTTGGCTAATCATTTTTCAATAAGACTTCTAATAACACTGCGGGCTTATTTTGGCTAATCATTTTTCAATAAGACTTCTAATAACACTGCGGGCTTATTTTGGCTAATCATTTTTGAACTCCAAGCACCTATTGGACACATGGAAATTAATTTCCTTACGCATTAATCATACAAAGACATTTATTTGTTATTGTTACACAGCATCAGTTAGATTAAAACCTATAATCATATGCTCTCTAACCATGAATTTAGTCCACTGCGCCACCAGGATGGAGCTAGCATGTTGTGTTTTTTTTAGGCATACAAAGCTGTTCATTTTAGCCTATTTCAAAGGAAACAATCACTCATTAAGATCAGGTGTGGCCAATTAGTGGGCACGGCCAACATATCTGAACACAATTAACAAGATAGAGGATAGAGAGAGTTTTGTTAATGCTGAAAATTGAATGTATGTCTTAAAATAACATTCTTGTAACATTCTCTGAACGTTGCTAATGTTTTTGTGTGGTTTTTATGGAAAGTTTTCATCTTGTTCCCCGAATAATTTGAGAATATTACTTTACATAGAGCCATGAGGAAACCTGTAGGAAACTTTATGCTGAATTACTGAAATTCCCACAGAAGAACGTTGTTAATTAATGTCCTTGGAACAATTTGAGAACATTTTGAGAACAAACTTTTACAGATACACAATCAAGAGCATCCTGTCGGGCTGTATCACAGCCTGGTACAGCAACTGCACCACCCTCAACCGTATGGCTCTCCAGAGGGTGGTGCAGTCTGCACAACGCATCACTGGGGGCAAACTTCCTGCCCTCCAGGACACCTACAGCACCCGATGTCACAGGATGGCCAAAAATATCATCAAGGACATCAACCGCCCGAGCTACTGCATGTTCACACCACTACCATCCAGAAGGCGAGGTCAGTACAGGTGCATCAAAGATGAGACAGAGAGGCTGAAAAACAGCTTCTATCTCAAGGCCATCAAACTGCTAAACAGCCACCACTAACTCAGAGAGGCTGCTGCCTACATTGAGACCCAATCACTGGCCACTTTAATAAATGGATCACTAGTCACTTTATACAATACACTCTAAATAATGCCACTTTAATAATGTTTACATATGTTACATTACTCATAGCACATGTATATACTGTATTTTATACCGCTCGGCCATCACTCATCCATATACTTATATGTACATATTCTCATTCACCCCTTTAGATTTGTGTGTATTAGGTAGTTGTTGGAGTATTGTTAGATATTACTGCACTGTCGGAACTAGAAGCACAAGCATTTCGCTACACTCGCATTAACATCTGCTAACCATATGTATGTGATAAATAAAATTGGGTTGGATTTTGATTTGAACTAGAACCATAAGGAAGACTGTAGGAAACGTTATGCTGAAGTACTGAAATGTCCAGAGAATAATGTTTTTTTTCTTTTTACATTCTTCTTTTAGAACATTCTCAATGTCAAACTTTACCAGTTCGAGAACGTTCCTAGAAACATTACCAACATTGAAATTAAATGTAACTATGTTTGAAGTTTTAGTAAAAGTGTTGTTAAATTAATTAAATACAAAGAAACTATCCTGCACCATTCCCAGAAAGTTGTGGGAAGGTTGTATGCAAAATGACCATAGGACAACCATGGTCTCACCATGCTCTAAGAGACATATGGGTCTCGGAATGTTATGGGTCAGCTGGGCGTGCTTTTATCTGACAAGCGTCACTCCAATTCCTCACATTTCCTTGCCAGGCCTTTTGTGGAATAATAGATGAGGACACATGAGAGCAACGAGATTCAGACCTCATGCTCCCCTTTATTATTGGCTAATTACAGATGTAGGATCTTAATTTGCAGAGAATTTTCCTGCACGACAGGAAATGCAAACGTGTAGTGTATTTGAGTTTTCAAAATGCTCCTAAAGTTTGTAATTACCATTTAGAAATGTCAGACTTGATTTATCCTAATACAAAATGTATCAACCCCTACATACATGTCAATTCATTATAATCCACATAATAATTCACATTTCCTGTTGCTGCAGGATTATTTTCCTGCTGTAGCAATCTGGCTCAAATTAAGATCCTACATCTGTACATAACAATGCATTACGAGGCATGTCTAGTTCTTGAATGGAATCACATTCTTGTCTTTAGAAGGTGTAATCATTGGATATCAGCTGACGTGTTCATCATTGATCAAACTGATCTCGAAGCGACAACACAACGCTTCATTAAAATAAAAACTGAGGTAACAGGAGGGAATGACAGGAGTTGTGCTTATGTCACCATTTTATTTGTGACTTAGATCAATCCAAATGTTTTTTTTGTGTGTGTGTGTGACTTCATAAGAAAGATACATTGGAGAAAGATAGAATATAAGTGGATGGACATGCTTTAAAGTTGCAGATGGGGGAATTCAAATCTCCATAGCAGAGGGCAATGCATGGTCCAGTGTCGGTTTTAGACCACCAAGCCAAACTCCAGCACATCCAAGGATCGTTAAGCACATTCTATGTAAGAAATGTGCTACATAAAATTGATTAATTGATTGTTTAGAGAATAAGTGTGTATCTGCATGTTCCCTTTAGGACTGCAAGTGCTTTGAGTTGTCTAACTTTGTAAACGAGACAAAATGTAGAGCTCAGGGGGTCCTAATTTACAAAGCATTTGCACCTGTTTTTATTTTGTGAGACATAAAAAGTGTGGATAAGGGCAGAAACATTGATAGAAGTTAGGAAAGATTAAAACTGTAAAATTAAGTAACAAGTAGACTAGACTGCTGCTGGTAGACTACTGCTATGTTATTAGCTGTTCAATAGGAAGAATGAAATCTATGAGTTACTTGGGTTTGTGGCCTTTACCCAAGATGTTATCTCAGGCTATTCCATCATCAGGTTGAGGATCCTGTTCAATCAGGTCAAGAATGTTCTTTAAATAGACTGTTTGAGGAGTTAAAAATACACCTCAGTGGATGAAGGTGTGGTGAGGAATGACTGGAATGTTCTCTGACAGGTGGTAGTATATTTATAGGATCTGTGTTGTAGCCAACCAACAGGAAGTGTATTCAGCCCAGGAATAGTCTAACACCAGGACCCATATTCACAAAGAGTCCCAGAGTAGGAGAGCTGATTTATTTTATTTTAAAGTTTAACCTTTATTTAACTAGGCAAGTCAGTTAATTAAGAACAAATTCTTGTTTACAAAGACGGCCTAGGAACAGTGGGTTAACTGCCTTGACCAGAGGCAGAACGACAGATTTTTACCTTGCCGGTTCATGGATTCAATCCAGCAACCTTTTCGATTACTGCCCCAAACGCTCTAACCACTAGGTTACCTGCCACCCTGTGATCTAGGATCAGGTCTTCTCTTTTATTCATTATGGTTTAAAAGGCAAAAACCGATCCTACTTCAACACTACTCTGAGACGCTTTGTGAATACAGGCCCAAACATAGACATACTTAATTTGTGGTCATGTTCTGAAGGGCCTAACCTTTCTTTGTTACCACAAACGTGGAACATGAAGTAGGTTACTATGCAGATAGGTAGATAGGTATGTAGACAATGTTATTTTAAGAAAAATTATTTTTCATGTGACGACCCAATTGACTCCGACGCAGAGGAAGTGAGAACCTGCTGATCGAAACAATCAGTGGAAATTCTTGCAGAGACCGCAGGGGTTCAAACTGTAGAACCCAGTTCCTACATTTGAATATAAAAATGTATTTTATCAAACAAAACTATGCTTCAGTTTATCTCTGGGACCCATAGGATGACAAATCAGAGCAAGATTACTGAATGTAAGCACATTATTTACCTTCAGAGGTGAATGTATCAAACCAATTGCCGTGATAAATGTTTTGTTGTTGTTGTGCACTCTCCTCAAACAATAGCATGGTATTTATTCACTGTAATAGCTACTGTAAATTGGACACTGCAGTTAGATTAAAAATAATTTAAGCTTTCTGCCCATATGAGACATGTCTATGTCCTGGAAAGTTTGCTGTTACTTACAAACGTCATGCTAATCACATTAACACACTGATACGTCCTGACCTTAGTTCCTTTTTTATGTTTCTGTTTTAGTTTGGTCAGGGCGTGAGTTGGGGTGGGCATTCTATGTTTTTGTTCTATGTTTTGTATTTCTGTGTTTGGCCTGGTATGGTTCCCAATCAGAGGCAGCTGTCTATCTTTGTCTCTGATTGAGAACCATACTTAGGTAGCCTGTTCCCACCTGGTGTTTGTGGGTAGTTGTTTTCTGTCTCTGTGTCTGCACCAGACAGAACTGTTTCGGTTATTCTTTTTGTCATTTTCGTATTTAGTGTTCAGTTGCTAATAAGTATTAACATGGACACGTACCACGCTGCATTTTGGTCCGATCTTGACTACTCTTCCTCAGATGACGAGGAGAACCGTCTTCAGTCCTGGGCCCGCTGCGAGGGTCCCCGCTCCAGAGGCGCCACCTAAGTGGGCCAAAACTGAGGTGGAGCGGGGTCCACCTCCTGCACCCGAGCTGCTGCCGTAAGAAGGCCCACCCGACTCTCCCCTTTAGTCAGGTTTTGCGGCCGGAGTCCGCACCTTTGGGGGGTGGTGTACTGTCACGCCCTGGCCATAGAGAGGCTTTTTATTCTCTATTTTGGTTAGGCCAGGGTGTGACTAGGGTGGGCATTCTATGTTCATTTTCTATGTTTTTGATTTCTGTGTTTGGCCGGGTGTGGTTCTCAATCGGGGACAGCTGTCTATCGTTGTCTCTGATTGAGAACCATACTTAGGTAGCTCTTGCCCACATGGGTTTTGTGGGTAGTTATTTTCTGTTTGGTGTGTTCTGTCCACAACTCCTCCCTCATAGGTGACTCATTACAATGATTCATTGCTGTTTCCTGCCTGTAGCTCACTAGTCCCTATGAGGTGCTTAGTGATACAGTTTATGGGTTCTATAGGCAATTGGTTTAATTCCTGGAAATTAGATTAAATTAAGAATTCCCTCTGTCTGTTACCACAGAAGGGGCAATAAAAAAAAATTCCACAGCTTCTTCCAGCTGGATTGTAAAGGTGCTATGGCACTGGTACCTGTGGCGGGTGTGATAACCTTCATTATAGCGTTTTTTTTCTCCCCCTGGGTCTATTTTTTAATGTGTGTGGTTCAGTGCTGGGTGCAAGCTGGTTACCAGTGCGCATCTTACCGCCTGTTGTGACAGAAGTGGCACTGCCAATCGGGGTACCATTTGTTACAGGAGCCCCCAAACCCAGAGTAGAATGAGCTATCATGCAAACCTTAGCACATAAACAGTGTCGAAACAAGGTGTCAACCCAAGCAATTTGATAAAATTGACATAATAAATGAAATGGCATTCATTTTAAATTGTATTGGTTTTCCATAAATGGCTACTGCGTTGAACCTGAAACCGTTCCTGAGAGTATTCCTTGGGCCAAATGATACCCAAGACGGGTTATCTTCACACATACTGTAGGCCTAAGGCAGTGTTTCCAACAGTCCTCCAGGATCCCCAACGGCAAACAGTTTTGTTGTAGCCCCGGACAGTTTTGATTTTAGTTGACAAGTGTAATCAGGTTTGCTTGTCCTGGGCTACAACAATTGTGTGCTGTTGGCGGTCCTGGAGGACTGTTGGAAACACTGCCTTAGGCCTACAGTATGTGTGAAGATAACCCGTCTTGGGTATCATTTAAAAGAAGAAGGGAAGTGTGGCTTAGATGCACAAGGTGTGTCTCTCTCCAGAATGCACTCTCTCCTGCCAATTTGTGTGTATTTATTTCATAACTTCATTGTGTAAATTGTTTGCCCTCTGATAGTTAGCATCTATCAATTCCCCATTACATACAATATATCACCAGTAGTACATTTACCATTAATCCCAATAATTTGTTTAGTTACGGTAATTTCTGATAATGCATTCAATATATTCTTATTACAGTCATTACAGAGTGAACACGTTGTTTTCAGAGCTCACAACCTTTGCTACACTTGTGAGAAACAAGTTATGTGTTTCTGTGCCTGATAAGCAGGATTTTCAACTTGCAGTTTTTTGTCAATGATATGTCTGTGCTATGTCTCTCTCCGTCAGAACACAGCGCAAAAAAAACTTCCACACATCCTGTTCTTCTGACGAGATAGAAAGTCTGCTAACCCGACCGTTCTGAGGCTTCTGACTGTCACATGACCCAGTTAAATGAGTAGAAACTGGTTACTAATACACAGTGTTGTCTAAACAAGGAAATTATGACGATTTGTCATGATGTGTTTTTTTTTTGTCTCACTACCTCAATCAACAACCAAACACATCTGAAACAGAGAACTGGTACAGGAAGCGACAAACTGCCACGTAAAGTTAGAATCTCTCCCGCCAAAACCTTCTCATGGTAACACTTGACCTAAACTAAAGCATCCTGGTGTAATGCTTTATAAGTTGTTATTAGCATGTAGGAGCCTTTATGATGTCTTATAAAAAAGGCTTGTAATATGTTCTATCTTTCTATGCATTAACTGTTAAACTCTCTGGCTGTTATTTGGTTCAGATGCATAATGCATCATTTACCCAAATGCTTGAAGTAAAAAGTGACCTTTTCAGTAAAATGTGTGAAGCTTCTTCAACAAAACTGGTCTTTAATAAACCTTAGAATGTTCTAAGTAAATCATCAGTGTTTTGAAGGATTTGAAGCAGTAATTGTTGTGTGTGTGAATATATGTGTTTTTATTGAATTTATATTCAGTAATATCCTAATTTAGCAAACAAATACATTCATGACGTTTTTTTTTACATATATACAGTGCAACAACAACATGTTTACATTGTCATTCCTTCACATATTAATTCTCCAACATGTTATAATGTTTTTCAGCTTACATGCCTCATGGCGTGGTGTCAGAGTAAAAACATATCCTATTCTGGTTTTAAAAGACACACTTAGTAGATAATCCTATCTAATGTCTCATCAAATAATTCCACTGATCAACTGCAGATACCTGCTCATGCAGTTGCTGCTCTGGCTGTTCACATGCTACATAATATGCATCCTTGAAAACATCCCCCAAGACACAGAAAGTCCCTAACTATCACATACTCTGCAAGGTAATCCCCCAGCACCCCATCTCTGTCATAGAAATACAATCTATTTCTATGTTCTATGTAATCCTTTTCTATGTATCATATGTTTAATTTAAATTTTTATTAATTTAGCTGACTCTCTTATCCAGAGCGACTCACAGGAGCAATTAGGGTTAATAAGCACCTTGCTTAAGGGCACATCACCTAGTCAACTCAGGGATTCAAACCAGCGACTTTTCAGTTACTGGCGCATCTTAAGTATCTTAACCACTAGCTCCTTCCCCTGTTGTGTTTATCTTTCAAGTGGAAGCACATAGACTACTAGACACAAATGTCAACAAGGATTCAAAGTCGCTTCTGTACGTTCTGTTTCCCTTTGGCCTCTTATCTCTGTACCCAGTAGAATTCACATTTGGAAACATCTTCTTAGGAATCCCGTTTGCAAACCCTTCTTGGCTGTCTAACATTGCAGTCCATTGTTGGAAACCTCGGTCCAGTTTCTACCGTTGGTATTCATTTACACCTTAATGTAGTCTGATGAAGAGTCCAGTAAGGTCCTGTAGATGTTGGATCTGAGGAACCTGGGGTAGGAGTCTTTCTCCATCAATCTGTACACAATCCTCTGGGCCTCGTCGAAGCAAACTGTGGTGGGCGTCTTCACATTCCGCCTGATGAGATCTCTGGTCTTGTGGTCAATGTTGATCTGGTGAGAGATAGAGTAAACTGATGAGACTTGGTGGATACAAGCAGATGTGTCCATATATAGTAAATAGTAAATATAGTATAGTAAATACATACATGATCAAAGATCTACATGCTTTTCGTAAAGTATTATAAACTGGGTGGTTTGAGCCCTGAATGCTGATTGGCTGAAAGCCATGATATATCAGACCATATACCACAGGTATGACAAAACATTTATTTTTACTGTTCTAATTAAGTTTGTTACCAGTTTATAATAGCAATAAGGCACCTTGGGGGTTTGTGGTATATGGCCAATATACCATGGTTAATGGCTGTATCCAGGCACTCCACGTTGAATCGTGTGTAAAAACAGCCCTCTGACTACAACATACCTCTTTTGGAGCCTCGGCTTCAATATATGTCTTGTAGATTTTCTTGGCCCTGGAGGACAGCCTGAAGGACGACTTGATCTTCTTGTAGTCTTGACAGATCAGCCAGAACTCAATGTTCTCGTCACTGAACTCCGACTTCAAGAAGGCTTGAAATGTTGTCATGCCATCTAAAGGGGGAGGGGACACACACACACACAGACAGACTTAGCTAGGCTGAACAACCTGCAAACCTATGAAAATGGACACATGAAGATTATATCATCAACCTCCTGTTGTATGTTTAAATGTTTTTGAAGTACATGAAATGCTTACATTTTGATGTGAGAAGTCTCTCCAAAGACTGGGACCACAGGATAATTTCCTCAGGGCTAAGTCTGTAAAAGTGGAGGACATTTAGTTTCAGATCTAAACCCTGGATGGAGATGTGGTTCCTGGATGTGTCCTGACAGAGTCTACCTTATTTACCGTTCAGTGTTGGGGGATTGGGAAGATCTGCGCTGTAGTCGGGATTTCAAGTCGCTTCCCCTGAAACACGAAGTAAATAGGTGAATACACTGTAAAACATAAGAATACACACAAAAAAGTGCACATGCACAATAAACCCAAAAGATATCTGGTTCCTAAGTGCAAAGGAAACCAGCAACGTCATTCAAAACAATTAAATCTGCACAAGTGCCGAATAACCAATAAACCAACTTTGAATGTAAAATGTATCAACAATACTGCAAAAACTCACCTCGTCTGATTTCTCCTCTTGTCGTCCATGTCCATGTTGTGTGAATGCAGTTCCCTTGATGGTGACGTGACTGAGATAGGCATGTTTGGGGGAACAATAGTTGGGTTCTGTGTATGTAGCACTCAGTGTTGTGGTTCTCTGTTAGTTGTCAAAGTGTATCTATTTTGACAGTCTCATCAACACCCCTCTTTATACAGAATATGGCTGCTGTGAACGTCACGCGTTTCGTTCGTTACAAACCGCAAAAATAGAGGAAGTAAGGTATGACGCTCGTTTGTTCAAACCAGCTCAATGCAGTTGCTTGTCTGCACGTTCAGAAACCTGCACAGGTCATTGCCTGTCGAGAATAAGGCCAGGAGATGCAAATATGACTGGAAATTTAAACAACAGATAAGCAGATATTTACCTTTACTCTGCTAGTTGGCATAGGTAAAAAAAAAATCCAATTGTTAAAGTTTTCAAACATTTGTCAGGTGGAAGTTGTACTTTCATAAGAAGGCCTTTTGATTTCAGATCCCATGATTCTGGAGCTTCTGTTTCCACCACTCTAAATGTGACTCTATGTCTATTTAAAAAAAATACAGTTTACCCTCTGTTAGTTAACACATTTACAAGCATTTTTGGGTGTGCGTCAATGCCTGCTTTTTTTTTACTAGACTTTCTACCAACATAAACTTTTGCCTTTTGAAGAGTATAACCTTTTGTATGAGACAGTACAGTACAATATTTTGGTGTAGGTGTCAGTGTTGGTGTTGGTGTCAGTAGAGTTGATATCATGACACCTGGATGCATTATTTTCCCATTAATCATCTTATCTGGAGTTTTTGGCAGACGTTATTGGTCCTATGTTGCTCAGATGGTAGAGCTTGGCGCTTACAACGATAGGATAAGTGGGTTAGAT
This sequence comes from Oncorhynchus kisutch, assembly GCF_002021735.2. Classification (NCBI taxonomy): domain Eukaryota; kingdom Metazoa; phylum Chordata; class Actinopteri; order Salmoniformes; family Salmonidae; genus Oncorhynchus; species Oncorhynchus kisutch. Next base: position 34,047,967 of record NC_034200.2, read on the forward strand.
TCCCGGGACCACCCATATGTAAAATGCATGCATGCATGACTGTAAGCATCTGCTAAATGGCATATATTACAAATGAAATAGGGTGCAGGCAGAAGGGAAATCTTTAGCATATGACAACTGAGCTGACAAAACCAGTAGTCAGTGTTGCTTTTACATCAGTGATGCTAACAGTTAGTGCCACTGGGAAGAATCATTCAGGATAACTGTGTGATGTTCACATGGTAGCAGAGAATATAATGCTTCAGATACAGTCCTCAGGAATACATGACCGTTTCATGCTGTGTCCTGTACTGTATGATGTGTCATGTAAAGATTGTAGATCAACGTAAAACAAAACATTTTCAAATAGTATATTGACCACAGCAATGCAGGTTCAATTCAGCAGTATTTCTCAGAACTTTGAAGCATTCCTGTCAGCTTTGTATCCGTTAATCTCTCTCTCTCTCTCTCTCTCTCTCTCTCTCTCTCTCTCTCTCTCTCTCTCTCTCTCTCTCTCTGTGTGCATCTGAGTGTTTGTGTGCACGCCTTGTAGATTTGTACTGTACAGTAGGTCTACCACCATCAGAGGTAAATAAGAGCAGAGAAAACCCAGAGGAAGTTGTGGTGTTCACAATTCAACCCCACCCCTGCCATGTAGTTTACATAGCACCTCTGAAAATAACCTGAACATTCAAAAACCAAACAGAACAAAACGTCCCACTTTCGGTTGGCAGATCACATGTGACTGACCAAACCACCTACTTCCTCTGTCCTACGCAGCCAACTGAAATGTGTAATGTCATATGAGGACCTGAAAATAAATAAATAAAATATCCCATAAATTAAATATATGGGAGGCAGTGTATTCGCCATGAGCTATAGTCAGTCCACTGACATAGAATTGTTCTATGTTCCAATGACATAGAATTGTTCTATGTTCCAATGACATAGAATTGTTCTATGTTCCACTGACATAGAATTGTTCTATGTTCCACTGACATAGGATTGTTCTATGTTCCAATGACATAGAATTGTTTTATGTTCCACTGACATAGAATTGTTCTATGTTCCAATGACATAGAATTGTTCTATGTTCCAATGACATAGGATTGTTCTATGTTCCAATGACATAGGATTGTTCTATGTTCCAATGACATAGGATTGTTCTATGTTCCAATGACATAGGATTGTTCTATGTTCCAATGACATAGGATTGGCATATTGACATATTAGGTACAGTGCGTTATTTTGAAACCTAACGGACTACTGAATGCACTGTGACAGTATTGTATACCTCCTAACATACCTGCTAACTGCAGCCCACACAGAGCATTCAGATTGGATTATTTAGAATTTTGTACATGATAACATATATATATATATTTTTTACATTTAAAAGTAACCTTTATTTTAACTAGACAAGTCAGTTAAGAACAAATTCTTATTTACAACAACGGCCTACCCCGGCCAAACCCTAACCCAGACAAGGCTGGGCCAATTGTGCGCCGCCCTATGGGACGCCCTATAATATGCCCCCATATTATATATAACTAGAAAAATGACATTTCATGAAGAAAATGTGTGTGCTATTTTCAGCTATTTTAAGAGGCCAATATAGAATTCAAGCCCGACAGACATTGGAGACTTCTATGAAACCATGTGTATTCTGGGAAACATGTACTGTATACCTAGGCTCACTTTGCATGCCCTCACCATGGTTACGTAAAGTATGCAAAGGGCCTCTATCAGGCCATCGCACAGCAATGCACCTTTGACCCCAGTACACACATTAAACTCACTTTTCAGAGCATCTAAACACTGTGGTTTAAAGCTCTATTTGATCAATCTTGAAAATCTGAAAAAGGTATTCTCGTTGTACTGTCCTTCAATGATGAGAAAGTTCCTCCAAAAATGTCCACACGTTGTCTGTAACATAATATGGTGGTGGTTCATAACGGTCGATGTGAAACTTGTGCAGCGTCTGTTTTCTGTGCTAAATGTACACACCATTCACTGTAGGAGGAAGTTTCTCCTCATCTTCTGGTGCAGGGCCAGTTTCATTTGATTAAGTTAAAGCCTCCATACTACAATAACGTAAGTTAATTTGAGAGCTTTGCTGCCATCTGGAGTTGGAAACATCCACGCACTTCAGGGACCATATCCCTCCAAAACCCTTCTAACCATAAAAAAAATATGTAATTGTAATTTAAATTGAACATTTATTTAACTAGGCAAATCAGTTAAGAACAAAATCTTATTTATAATTACGGCCTACACCGGCCAAACCCGGATGACACTGGGCCAGTTGTGCGCCGCCCTATGAGACTCCCATCACGGCCAGTTGTGATACAGCCCTATGGGACTCCCATCACGGCCAGTTGTGATACAGCCTGGATTCTTGAAGTGTGTCGACTTGCTCACGCCCCCCTCATGGATTTTGAAGTATTGGATTGATGCCAGCTCGGGCAAGAGGGAGTTTGCATCATATTTCTTATTTCCATTCATATTTATCCTCGATGGGGAGTGAATGTGTGCTCTCTCCAGGGAGAAGGGAAGTTAATCGGACCACAAATCATGGTCAATCAAAACAATTGTGATGTTTTGCATCAAATTCAAAATGATAGTGATACATTGTGAAAGAAAAGGCCTTCTCTTTGTCTCCCTGGTTGACTGGGAACTTTAAAAGCCTGAATATCACATTGTATTGCAGTGGTCAGTACACCTATTGCACCTATCTCTCCACACAGAAGGACAGGAGTTTGGAAACTCATTTGCATAGTTTATTTTATTTTGAATATAATGCTTGATTCATTCAGATAATTTTGAGACAGTTTCAATTTGAGACAGTATCTGATTACATAAAATTACAAAAGTGATAATACTATTGATACAAATTAAGAGCTTATTTTGTCATTTAATTTATGGTCAAAAGGGGTAACTTTTAGTCTCTAACAGCAACTTTAGTCTCTAACAGTGAAATACAACATTTCACACATTATAATATATACAGTAATTCCTCTTCTATTTTAAGTGAGAATGGAATCAACCCATGAAATGTAGTCACAAGTTTAAGAAAAGCTATCTCTGATATCAGCCTATAGCCGTGGTATATTGGCCATATACCACAAACCCCCGAGGTGCCTTATTGCTATTATAAACTGGTTACCAACGTAATTATAGCAGTAAAAATATATGTTTTTGTCATACCCGTGCTATACGGTCTGATATACCACAGCTGTCAGACAATCAGCATTCAGGGCTGGAACCAACCAGTTTATACTTCATGTTTTAGAGTAGTGTTTCTCAACCTCTGGACCAGTTAGATGATTTCTGGTTAGACGGTTAGCTGACAGCCATTTAGTCTGTTCTCAAGTGCTAGTTTTAATGGGGCAATCTGCAGTTGCGAAATCCATTTTTGGGGGTATATATTAATGATATGTACCCATTGAGTCTTGACAAATATAACTCACGAGTATAGTTCAACTGCCAAAACCCATCAGAACCCCAAATATTAGCTTATTTTACTCCAATGTTGTAAATGTTGTTTTTACCAAAACAGAGGCGAGGTTTCCCACTTTGTTATTTCAATTAAGGATTGCCACACATTAAAGGGATAGTTCACTATTTTACATCACTATGATACAATACGTTTCCACTTGCATTGCTACATGTAGCCTTTTCCTGCAGTCAATGACCAAAAGCTGCGTCTTTGGCCTCATGGGTGGAATGTTATTCATATATTTAATAATTTCATCATTAATAAAGATGATTAAAAAAGCCCAACAAAAATCTGGTATTTCAGTTTTGTTATATTTCAGTCTTCTGTGATGTATATAAAGTGTAATATTGGGATGCAAACTCAAAATGGAATTACATTTCAACTCTATATCTGACATGGTACATGTGTCTTCTTTTTTGTAAGCCCATAACCATGTGTGTGTCGTATACTTTTGTTTCAAAGTAGATTTGTTTAAGACCACCAAGAGTCACTCCGTGCGACCCTGATTTATCCCACTGCCATAAAAGGTTAAAACGTTCTAGCCAGGATATTCTGTACATCGCTAAACTACATCCCAGGTAACAAAACCCTAGGTCAATTGAAAATAAGATAACACCTCCAAAAAGTAAACTACCCCTTTAATCTAAGTGGTCCTCCATGGATGGAGGGACTATATATATCTTGCCAATCTGTGGTACATAAAAGGTTGAGAAACACTTTTAGATTGTTTGTCGTTTGAGAGAGTCACCTTGCTCCCCTCAGCATATCCTGGTAGACGTCTGACTTGAGGAATCGTGGGTAACAATCCCTGGCCATCAGACTGTAGATCAACTTCTGTGCCGTGTCGAAAGAGGTCAGGCTCGGCTGAGAGATGTTCTTGGTGATATTTTCTCTGGTCCCACAATCAATATTGATCTTTAAACAAGACACAATGTACAGTAATATGCATTTCTTTGGTCTTTCTTTTTTCATTATATTGATTTCTAGATTTATCTAGATCTTATGTCTACTGACTACACAGCTCATACCGATTAAATATCTCTGTAATAAATCTCTGCATATGCGCAATGAAAAGCATTACCAGGTGTAGATCCAACCAGGTCCTTTAAGGAATTTGTTAATTTTCAGAGAAGTTTGTTATATCAAATAGTGTTGAAATGTGGAGTTTTATACTGTTTTACCAGATTGTGATAACATATGTGTCAAGCATGTCAGAGTAGGAGTGCTGATCTAGGAGCAGTTCTCTCATGGTTCTCTCATGGCCCATTATTCATCATGATCTAAAAGGATAAACTGATCCTAGTTCAGAATCAGCCCTGGGTAGGTTACTTTCTAAATGTAATCTGTTACAGTTACTCGTTACCTGTCCAAAATTGTAATCAGTAATGCCACTTTTGTATTATCCAAAACTCAGTAACGTAATCATATTATTTTCCAGTTACTTTTGGATTACTTTCCCCTTAAGAGGCATTAGAGGAAGACATAAATGATCCATCAAAAGCATTTGGTGTGTCATCATAGTCGTCTCTGACTTGTGGTCAGACTCGCTCAGGTGGATCAAACTTATACTTGCATCTTTTTTCAACACTGAATTGAATGTCATTGAGAAAAATGGAAATGTGTCATAATGTATTTTTTTTCTTTGCAACATCCTTCCTGAATTTAAAAGTAATCCAAGAAGTAATCATCTAGTTTTCCAAAAGTATCTGTAATCCGATTACAATATTTTTGCAGGTCACATGACTGATTACAGTTACAGTTTCTTTGTAATCAGATTACATGTAACCAATTACATGTAATCAGTTCCTCCCCAATCCTGTTCAGCACCATGATACATAGTCCCAGATGGTTACTTACCTGTCTCGGTGCTTCACATTCCACAAACTCTGAGTAGATCCTGTTTGCAGATGAGATCATCTCTGGAAGAGACGTGATGTTCTTGTACTCCTCACAGGCCAGCCAAAACAGAATATTCTCCTCACTATACTCTGATTTAAGGAATTCTCGGAAAGCCGCCTGCCCGGCTGGAAATAGGGAGGAATATGAAAAGGAAAAATGTCAGATTTATTGGAAATAGGAATTTCTCATTGTTTGTTATTGTTATAAAGTATATGAACATGAGTTCTGATAAAGTCAGTAATACTAACTTGATACACATAGTTACTGGTAACAGACAATAATAATTTCCTATATCCGATATCCTCCGTAACTCGTTTAGCAGGCTTGGTGATGCCTTTCAGACAGGCAATATAGTAAAAAGATATAACTTCTTCCTCACGTTTACAACCCAGGAGTTTGTCCACAGACTCTCCCCAAGTCTCAGCCTCTTCAAGCGGGTCCTTGGGAAAGCAACAAAATCTACCCTTGAAAAGAGTGTTGATATCCATCACTAGCGCAGTAATCAGTGGTTCTCAAAACACAATATCAAATCTACCTCACACCTGGAGAGAAAATAGATTAATATCGTTTTCATCAATTCGTTTTTTTTTTTTGTCCAGTCAACAGAGCATCACAAAAAATTCAAATGACCTGTCATCCAATACATTATATATTTATATCGACTTAAATCCCAAAATGGACATACGACACTTCACATTTCTGTAGCAAGTTGTAATTTACGTTGAAAAATGGAGTCATTCATTTACAGAATCAGACATAAAGAAACTCACTTTATTGCCATGGCTGCGTTGTCTGTCTGGGAGAGAGAAAATAGTTCCTGCCAGTGTGAAGCTGAGATTGGGATTGTTTTGAGGTGAAGGAGTTAAGTTGCATGGACTGATCTAAACAAGGCTCCCCTTGGAACACATGAAAATCAGTATGCAAAGGTGATGTTTGGAGAGAGGGTATATATATAAATATTTGGTGAGAGAGTATACACCTGTGATTCAAGGAGTGGCCCTCATGCCTTCTGTTATATCCTGTCCACTTCAATATCATTTATAGATATGAGGATGAAAGGCAGAGTGCATAATCCTAATACAACCCTAATGTCAAAAGAGCGTACAATGAACCGTTTCACCACATTATTTCTCGGTGGATAAATACTGCACAGTAAAACAAAGTGCTACCAAAATCTCTTTTAGACAGCCCTCCATAGGCAGTTAAAACAGATATAAAATAAACATACATGGCTATATATTATTACAGAAGAATAGTCAGCCAGTGCAGGGTTCCCCAATACATATATTTTATTTCTCCTTTATTTAACCTTTATTTAACCTTTATTTAACCAGGTAGGCTAGTTGAGAACAAGTTGTCATTTACATCAGCGACCTGGCTGATGAATCCAGTCGACGGGAGCCTGGATGTAAACGAATAGAGCATAAAGGGAAATGCCCTGCGTCCTGTGTATTACACTGGATTTGCATATCCGTTGTGGACTATTACATTAATCTCAAGGACACATGGACAACAATATGGTATGCTATGCACTGGGCTGCACTCTGTGCATACTGCATATGATATATGTCTGCCAAATCTAACTCTACAATACAACTAGGCTTCATTGGCTTTTGTGCGAATCAGAGCATGTACATTGGAGTTACAGGATGATTTGTGTGCTTTTGAGTAGTGCTAAGTATTTAACATCTGGTGGAGATGCAGGGTCAAAGGTCATCAACAGTTGCAATCAGTGCAAGGTATACCCTTTCTGCCTATAGGAAACCCAAACCCATGTGTGTCAGACACGTGATGTATTGTCTAATGAAGATAAACGATGGTGTGTCATGGTATATGAAGGCAGTCTTCATGGTGTACAAGGACAGTGCTGCCTGTGTCGCTATCCTGACCCCCATATTGTCATCCAACCCAAGACCTAATGTGCTTCCAAAACAAAACTAGGAATGTAAATCTCACCAGGTGATGGAAAACACCACAGCGATCCCGATTTGCATCCGTGTGGACAAACCAAGACTAGGACATTTGATTTTCAAAAGAGGTGCCTGTCTCTCGCATAGTGCTTAGAAGTGTTGTCATCGGTGCACTTCAGACTCTGAGACAATGTTTATTGCTGATTTGGTTGTTATTTATTTAGGTGGGTAGATACTATGCCTCCTAACAATACATAGCTGGTTAATTCTGTGGTTGTTATTTATTTAGGTGGGTAGATACTATGCCTCCTAACAATACATACCTGGTTAATTCTGTGGTTGTTATTTATTTAGGTGGGTAGATACTATGCCTCCTAACAATACATACCTGGTTAATTCTGTGGTTGTTATTTATTTAGGTGGGTAGATACTATGCCTCCTAACAATACATAGCTGGTTAATTCTGTGGTTGTTATTTATTTAGGTGGGTAGATGCTATGCCTCCTAACAATACATAGCTGGATGTTTCTCATTGAAGTTAAGCCAAAATAGTTGGCTTTGAAAGCATCCCACACAAAAACAGAAATAGCTTCCATGTAGATATGACATTGTGAAATGTTTATTATACCAATAATGTACAGGTGTTACACTTATACTAGTGTCTTCCTCTTCCAACACCATATCACCTAGCTGCCATACCTAGCACCAGGAGTTTTCCCTCGTAAGCAGATCACACGGTCAGGTAAAACTCCAGGCCCTAATCATGAATCATAACAAGGGCCAAGAGTTTTTGCCCAAGAAATACTCCTGTCCCACACTGTGGTTAGGGAGCCTTCTCTACTAAGCCACAGTGAGGCGCTGTGTGTCCTTGTCGGTCCCTTCAGCAGCCTGCAAATAAACCAAGTTTATTTTCCCAATGTGCTGCAACAATGCCTGCCCATCTGTGTGAAAGAAATATGAATGTCTATTTAAAAAAAGTCAAGTAAAGGATTTGAATCCTACAGTGTCCGTCTTCATCCACTCCTGGCACTGTATGCCTCCTCCACTATAAGTCAGTCATAGTGTCACAGTCCCGAGTGGCACAGCAGTCTAAAGCACTGCATCTCAGTGCTGGAGGTGTCACTACAGTCCCTGGTTTGAATCCAGGCTGTATCACAACCGGCCGTGATTGGGAGTCCCATAGGGCGGCGCACAATTGGCCCAGCGTCGTCTGGGTTATGGTTTGGCCAGGGGTAGGCCGTCATTGTAAATAAGAATTTGTTCTTAACTGACTTGCCTTGTTAAATGAAATAAAAATAGGTTAGAATCAGTGAGGGTTAAGGAAACCTAGGCCATGGTTAGCATTCATGTATTAAATCAATGTTACTTGGATCTAAATATTTTATCATGTTTTTTTTGTCTGAGGGGCATATGTATGCCTTAGGGATGTTACCTCGTTATTTCCTAAGGCAAGTCAAGTGTTGCGCTTATTGATTTCTCTATTCGGAGGATTCAACATTAGTGTGAACTGTCTAGGAATTTTAACTAATAATAGTCCTTGATTTTTTCATGTTCAGGCAATGCAGTTTTTTAAACAGACTGACCAAACTTCCTTGGTGAAGATGCCATGGAGTCGGTCCTGGACGTCATTTAACTCCTACAGGAAGGAAAACAAGTTAATCACAAGTTAATCACATGTTTTTTTGCAGGACGTAACATATCATAGGGAATGGATGACGTAGTGCACACTTTTGACCAGAACACTACATAGTGCACTCTTTTGACCAGAACACTACGTAGTGCACACTTTTGACCAGAACCCTGCATAGTGCACACTTTTGACCAGAACACTACATAGTGCACTCTTTTGACCAGAACACTACGTAGTGCACACTTTTGACCAGAACCCTGCATAGTGCACACTTTTGACCAGAACCCTACGTAGTGCACACTTTTGACCAGAACCCTACGTAGTGCACACTTTTGACCAGAACCCTTCGTAGTGCACACTTTTGACCAGAACCCTACGTAGTGCACACTTTTGACCAGAACCCTACATAGTGCACACTTTTGACCAGAACCCTACGTAGTGCACACTTTTGACCAGAACCCTACGTAATGCACACTTTTGACCAGAACCCTACGTAGTGCACACTTTTGACCAGAACCCTACGTGGTGCACACTTTTGACCAGAACCCCATGTAGTGCACACTTTTGACCAGAACACTACGTAGTGCACACTTTTGACCAGAACCCTACGTAGTGCACACTTTTGACCAGAACCCTGCATAGTGCACACTTTTGACCAGAACCCTACGTAGTGCACACTTTTGACAAGAACCCTACGTAGTGCACACTTTTGACCAGAACACTACGTAGTGCACACTTTTGACCAGAACCCTGCATAGTGCACACTTTTGACCAGAACCCTACGTAGTGCACACTTTTGACCAGAACCCTACGTAGTGCACACTTTTGACCAGAACCCTTCGTAGTGCACACTTTTGACCAGAACCCTACGTAGTGCACACTTTTGACCAGAACCCTACATAGTGCACACTTTTGACCAGAACCCTACATAGTGCACACTTTTGCCCAGAACCCTACGTAATGCACACTTTTGACCAGAACCCTACGTAGTGCACACTTTTGACCAGAACCCTACGTGGTGCACACTTTTGACCAGAACCCCATGTAGTGCACACTTTTGACCAGAACACTACGTAGTGCACACTTTTGACCAGAACCCTACGTAGTGCACACTTTTGACCAGAACCCTGCATAGTGCACACTTTTGACCAGAACCCTACGTAGTGCACACTTTTGACAAGAACCCTACGTAGTGCACACTTTTGGGGAGACCTGTTTTGGCCCGTGAATGTTACTTTTAAAACTACTGGCTGAAACGATACTTTTATAACACATCTTTCAATACACATTTATTTTATTTTATTCTATTCTATTCTTATTTTTTTCCACCATTTCAATGAATACAAGTCAGAGCATTATGCATTCCAACGCCCTTTACATGCATGCATAAAGATATTAATTTATAAGGCATTCTGGTCATGCTGGAATGACAGTAACTCAGCATGAGACGACTGTATTGCTCCAAAGGCTAAAGGAGACCCTGACATGTGTTAATGACAGAGAATAAGCCCACTAAACCCAGGGACTAGGTGAATTATGCGTACGCTTCCTCCCACTGCATACACATTTGAAAGGGAAAGGTTGCGTGCCAAACGATACTCTGTTCCCTACAAAGTGCACTACTTTTGACCAGAACCCTACGTAGTGCACTATATATGAAATAGGGTGTAATTTGGAACGCTGCCATAGACTCAGTTGGATCACTGGCAAGCTTGGAATGATTACATATTTGTCTTTGGAAGGAATACTGTATGCATACCAATGACGTGAATAATTCCAATCCTAGAGTGGTTACTCACTTGCTTGGTGAGGTCTATAAATGTTTCAGTGATCTGGGATCCTTCCAGATCCTTCTATCAAACCTTCTGACTGTGTAATGCACTACCATTACGTTTGTCTCTTTTGACATGATTGAACCGTTTGTAAAAAAATAAAAAAATAAAAATTAAAAACATTTTTATAATATGTTGTTTATTCCAATAATTACTCTCCAGACAATATATACAATTTACAACTAAAAGCCAACATAACATATTATTATAATAAATTATTGAATTAATACAAGCAGTGGCAAGACATTTAACGGTAAACAAGATGAATATTGCATATTAGTATTCTTACACAGTCTGTTCATGTTTGCTGTCTAGATGGGGAACATTTTAATTGATAGCTGTAAAGTCAAATCTCTTCAGAAAGTCTCTCATTAAAAAGGTACAGCTTTCCACAATCACACAACTAGTCAGCGACAGGCATTGCACTGCAAGGGAATTTGGAAGGGTGCGTGTTTGTCTGTGTGTGTGTGTGTGTGTCTGTGTGTGTGTGTGAGTGTGTGTATTGTGCTACTCTCGGCTTACGATGCTACAACCAGTCAGAGGAGTCGCTGGTGGCCTCCCCTCGCGGCTCATTGAAAACACAGGACCGTGACCTCCGGCGGTACATGGTGGTCCCGGGGCCTTTTCTCTTGGTGAGGTGCAGGTAGATGTCTGACGTGAGGAACCTTGGGTAGCAGTCTTTTTTCATCAGGCTGTAGACTTTGCTCTGCGCCGCATCGAAGCAGGTATTCGTCGGCGAAGCCATGGTCTTCTGGATGGCCACCTTGGAGGCATAGTCAATGTTGACCTAAAAGACAAGTGACACTATTATGAGTATGTTGAGTGGATGTGGCTAATCAACCCTTAGATATGGTGATATGGTAATAGCACCACCTTTCCTTCTGATTGGCTAGTTGGAAGTTTCACTATATTGTTAAAACCAATCGAATCTAATCTGATCTCTACAAGCGCATAGGACGTCGGATCTAGTGGTACATTTTGAGATTGGGCCAGTGTGTGCCCAAAGTATGTGTCACTTTACACTCAGTTTAGTACCAAATGCATTCTATTGGCAAGTTGAACTTCTTTCAGGTCAGTCAGTGGAAGAGAGGTCAAAATGCAGTCGTGGAAGGTGAAGAGCTACAGTTTATGGCTGGCCCAAGTCTGACAGAGGCACTGTTTTGAGTTGACTTTACTTAGAGCCTCCCTCAGGCACTGTTTTGAGTTGACTTTACTTAGAGCCTCCCTCAGGCATTGGTTTGAGTTGACTTTACTTAGAGCCTCCCTCAGGCACTGTTTTGAGTTGACTTTACTTAGAGCCTCCCTCAGGCATTGGTTTGAGTTGACTTTACTTAGAGCCTCCCTTAGGCATTGGTTTGAATTGACTTTACTCAGAGCCTCCCTCAGGCATTGGTTTGAATTGACTTTACTCAGAGCCTCCCTCAGGCATTGGTTTGAATTGACTTTACTCAGAGCCTCCCTCAGGCATTGGTTTGAATTGACTTTACTCAGAGCCTCCCTCAGGCATTGGTTTGAATTGACTTTACTCAGAGCCTCCCTCAGGCATTGGTTTGAATTGACTTTACTCAGAGCCTCCCTCAGGCATTGGTTTGAATTGACTTTACTCAGAGTCCTCCATATAAGTAGAATGTGGTGTCCATGTGACACTTTTCAGTCTTCACATGTCACTGTCCTTGCAGCACATAGAACCCCAGACTGAAAAGGCGTGTGGTTTTGAAGTCCTGCTTGCTTATTATCTGACTGAGCGAATGTCTTGATCTCAAACTGAAAGTGCGTGGGTGTTTATATCACTGGTTCAGTTGCTGCTAGTCACATCAGTCTTCATCCAATGCTTCCTGTGGGTATAAAGTCTCTAAACCACATGGTTCTGCAATGGTCATGTCTGTCTCACTAGGGGATTAGAGCAATTTCTAAATCACATGGTTCTCAGGGCTCTTGTTCTAGCATCTTACTCATTGCAACTTCTGCATAGTTCCTGTGCATAGTTTATAAAGGTCACCGTATGTATACCAGTGAATGCTGATGCATCTAATCAGCCATTCTTCAAACTAGATCAAGATCATAGAAGTGCAAAGAAGATCAAGTTGTATCTTTCTTTGAATAGTTTAATAAGTCCCATTGACCAAGCATCAGCTTCAGGGAATTTATATTGATAGGGCCCACAGTTTTCCATTGCCACTGATAAAAATCCTCCAGCAAGGCCTATTTGGTTTCATTTCTCGAGCACTATATATATATATATATACCTCTTTTGGGGCCTCGGCTTCAATGAAGACAGAATACATGTGCTTGGCTTTGGAGATGAGCCGGATTTCCGAGTCGATGGTCTTGTACTCCTCACAGGCCAACCAGAACTCAATGTTCTCCTCACTGAACTCTGTCCTGAGGAACTGAGAGAACGACTCCACTCCGTCTGCATCGGGGGAGAAGAACATACTCTTTAATGATCTATTGGATTCAACGAGGAGGTCTATGTGAAAGAAAATTAGCATGCACTGTTACCGGAGTAATGGCCACAAAGGGATCTGCATTGTGCCCACTTGAGGCTAATGCTGTAGATGTGTTACTGTGTAAGCACCCGATTGATTGAATTCCAGACTATATTCACTGAAAGACATGCCTTATATCTGTTTAGGCTACTTGTTTATTATTTATTATTTACATTTTATTTGTTTATTCATATTCATAATATAAATTCCCATGCTCTATAGAATCCAAACCTACTCTCAATGACAAGTGGGAAAGATAATATTAAACATTCAACCACTGATCTCTGTGACACTCTAGACCAAGATGATTTATAGCTGTAAGAAAACACTCTTCAATAGACCTATCAGGAAGTTAGACAGGTTTGAACATCTTACCAAACACTGAAAACATCTCGTCAAATTCCATTGTTCTTCTCTAACCTTTCATTTCCCAAAAGACACTGTTTCTTCCCATTAAAGTTGTGCTTTGAACAAAAAATGGTTTAGACTCGCAATTTGTGAATAAATGAGATATCGCTGACTTCCCATCTAACCTGAATGTCTGATCAGATCTTCAAAGGAGTCCCTCCATCTCAACGCTGCCTCTGGTGAGATGCTGAAGAAAACAGTCAGAGATATAATGTAAGTCCTCTGCTAATGATGCTGCATTCATTTGTTTATATATCTTTCGGTTTGATCCTTTTGAAAGCTGATGGTGGGCCATGTTTAGATCCCGTTGTTTCCCTCTTGTATTTGGATTGAGGAAAAGTAACTGCATATTGCACGAATTTAAAGGGATAATTCAGCTAAATTTCATATTTAGCTTCATATTCGTTTCCTTGAAGTAGTATTTGGGCGATGCTGCTTTCAAGGTAAGGTAACAATTATCTAAACATGTGAAATATACCTTTACGATTGAAAATGCTCTTCAATACAAAATGGGCATCTGGGGCAATTAAACATGTTAGGTTATTCTGAGGGGCAAACTCTTTCCATTGCTTTGCCTTTATACTTGAGTGATGTCTTACTTGTTGTTGGTGGTGGCTGTCTTTTTTTCTGGACTGATGTTTTCATGGGAGCCTGACTTGGTCAGCAGAAGGCTCAGTCGGCTCTTCTTGTCTTTCAATCTGCAACCAGAAGGAATGAACACTGGTGACTCTCAGAAGACACACACTGTAACTGTACATAATGATAGTACATTCCGGGTTATTCCACAGCTGTCGAATCATAATGCACAAAATCACTAGCCTGGTCCCAGATCTGTTTGTGCTGTCTTGCCAACTCCTACGGTTATTGTCACCCCAAACATTGTTTGAGTCGACAAGACGCCACCAACATACAGTAAATGGGAACCAGGCTACAGAAGCACAACAACAGAGGAGTGAACCAGACATTTTGTTACTCGTGCTGAGGACCTTTAACATGGATGTTCACATGACAACTGAAAAAAAAAGTCCCTGTTCTTTCTTTTCACCTTAGGTCACATGACATAAAGGTCAACAGATCATGCAGTGTTTCCCTGAAGGCAGCACTGGCATCTCATTTATGGATTGCCCTTGAGAATACTAGCAAAGCAAGATGGCATCAGTGAGCTAACCAATATTCTGAAACTAGAAACCAACCACCAAATAATGTCCAGAAACACAGAACAAAGGCAAAAACCAAGGGGAAATGTACTTCTGCACCTCAACTCAGACAGCCACAGGAAGAGCAGCACTATCAAGAGAATTTGCATAGACAGGAATTCACGGCGACAGCAACTGAAACTGTGTCGTGAAACTATCATTCACAACAACTTCTATTTCCCTGTCTCTAATTCCTTTCTAGGTTGTATTATTCAACTGTTTGAATAGTTCATAGATGGATTTAACAGTGTCATAATTTACCCCCATCGCGTAGAGTCATTTCATTTGCCTCACTGTTCTACATCAAAAGTATCAACAAGAGACAGCTACAAACTGAGACAGCTACAAATGACTCATTAACGCCTACTGTAAGGCTCCAGTTGTCTTGGCAAATACTCTGACGCAAATAAAATGAACCAAGGTACATAACTCAGAACTGTTCATTCTAAGGTGTCACCTTAATGAATAAATGTTTGTTTTCTCATCTCCAGCTATTTGAGGCCATGGAAATGGCTTTCAGGTACACATGTACAGTCTCTGTAGAAACAAGTCAAGCATGGTGCTATGGCCAACCCTTTACATCATGAAGTTGACAGCAACACTTAAAGAGTGGAAGAATAAGTCACACTTAAAGAGTGGAGGTCAAAATATCAGATTGCATATTCATATTAAAGGTATACTTTGTCTGTCTTTCTCCAATTCTCGTTGCGCAATGCAAATATAGGAAGTGGCATTCTTACAAAATGTAATGAAAGAAGGACTTAGAAGCTTCATAGAATTGTTCAAAGACACAAAAAAATCAATTGCTGCTTTCAATAAAATAAAAAGGATCAGAAGATTTCAAGTGAGAAAAGAAATGACCTACCTGAAATTACTAGCTTTCATTCTCGGTGCCAACAAGTCCTCAGGACAGAGCATTTTGAAATATGCTTCCTCTTTTGGGGCAAAAAAGTTCAATTGAGGAAACAGATAAACAAGTGTTTCCATTCTAGCTTCCTTCTAACTTTAACATATATGAAAGCAGAGCACAATCAGTTCTTAGTGCTCCTTTAACCCCATGGTGTGTCCCACATCTCTTTTTAAAGCTACAACATAGCCCAAACATTTCCCCAGTACCTTCCACGCTACTTCCTGACCTAGGTAAACTACTCAGTTTACCGCATCATCAGTGACAGAGAAAATCCCCCCCCACGCTCAACATCCTGCTTTAAACCGAGCAACTATGAACTTCACAGAATACAATAGCTTCCTATTAGCAGATAAACCCTGTCACTGTTATGACCACCCCATATATCTGGGTAGTTGTCTGACAATGCATGATCTAACAGTGACTGATTGTGGTACTCTGATTATGTTGTCGCACAATATACTGTAGATGTCATATCAGGCCATGTGTCTGTAAACTGCTAAAATGAACAGTGTTGCATCATTAAAAAAAAACAACACACAACTAACATTCCAAATTAGCATTATCACCCAATGAAGCCACAGAGGCTTTAATACTTCACAAATGAAAAAAAACACCCCCTCATATTGGGATAATACTAAGGATGCTAATACTAAGGATGGTTACTTTTCAACCTCTCAAAGTGCCAAAGCACTGTCATTCCCTTAGAGAGAGTAATTCTGCGATTCTGGTATATGAGATGGAATGAATAGTTAAATGGGTATGCATAGAGGATAGGCTGGGTATAGGCCCGGCGGTTTCCAGGGCAACAGGCACCTTAATATAGATAGACAAACTCACTGTGACATGGCAGAGAGCAACAGGGAGTAGGTGCCCTAGCAGGTTAACAGAGACACATGTGATGTCTTTGTTTAAAGGCAAAGAAGAGGAACAATAACAACCAAAGAACAATATAGTTGTATGCAGCAAACACAGACCTCGGTCCTGGTTCATAGTACAGTAGGACACCACACCAACGACCTTATGGTACTGTAACGCACCATCAGTCCTCTGCTCACAGTATACCAGATCAGTTATACTCATGCCATCTTAATAATCACAAGACAACACAAGTTGAAAATGGCAACTTGTGATTGTTGACATTACTGGACTTCAGCATTTATTAAATGCTCATGTACTTCTTATGAATGGTACATGTATGGGTTATGAATGAGTTATATATAGGGGCACTTCAAATAAAGTTGTACCTAGAATACTAGCTAGCTCACATACTTCACTGCTTGTATAAGTAGCTACTATATTGCACTTAAGGTGTATGGGGGTATAGCCTTTTGTTTTGTTTAAGTCTGCTGGACTGCGGCAACACTCAAGAGCGCCGTCCCATAGAGGCAAGTTAATTACTACCAGTTGAATCATTACAACCAATTAAAATGAAAGTCTATCAAATTAGTTTGTAAGCCCGGGTGTGGTTGAATCATTAAGTATTCTGGGCCGAATGACTGGAGGATCGATGGCTCTGCAGAACCGAATGAATGCCCCCAGCTGGTCACCAATGACTTGATTTGTTTCATTATTCAAAATAATATTCAGATAACCATTACAGTTTAATTACCTTGCAACCGGCTCCTGCAATTAATTCCAAAAGCAATATAGCTACACGTCGTTAGCTTGAACACTGTAGAGGAAAAGGCCGTTTTTCTGTCTTTATGGATTTTCAGGAGGTTTTAAAATGTTGATTTACTTGGAGTGTAGTTGCTGAGGTGGGTGGATGAGTAGATTCAGTGTAGCTAACACACTAGGGGAAATGAAGGCACTATTTTTTTTAAACTGTGGGTTAAATGTAACTGACACCATACATTACCACTGTGAATGACACACAGAGAGCAACACATTGGAGTCAGGGTGACAGGTGCGGTGGTTTGTGGTTGTCTCGCCTACGTTGGTTGAATGCCCTTATTGTAAATCAGTCTGGATTAGGCTGTCTGCTAAAATGACTACCAAAACTCCATCCTGGTAAAGAGTGAGTCTGGGTAAGGCCTGTAGAAAAAGGGAAATGAACGTTGAAACTGAAAAGTGCTGACTTGTGGTGCGTGGGGAGCAAAGAGGGAGGTGCTTCCTGTCTGATGTTCTTCCAAATAAAGAACTGTTACCATAGTTCAGGTCAGGACTGGTCTGGACAGGTCTGTTCAGGTCAGGACTGGTCTGGTTGGGTCTGTTCAGGTCAGGACTGTTCAGGTCAGGTCTGTTCTGGTCTGGACTGGTCTGGTCTGGACTGGTCTGTTCAGGACTGGTCTGGACTGGTTGGGTCTGTTCAGGTCAGGTCTGGACTGGTCGGGTCTGTTCAGGTCGGGTCTGGACTGGTCTGTTCAGGTCAGGTCTGTTCTGGTCGGGTCTGTTCTGGTCTGGACTGGTCTGTTCTGGTCTGGACTGGTCTGTTCTGGTCGGGTCTGTTCAGGTCAGGTCTGTTCAGGTCAGGTCTGTTCAGGTCGGGTCTGTTCAGGTCAGGTCTGTTCTGGTTGGGTCTGTTCAGGTCAGGTCTGTTCTGGTTGGGTCTGTTCAGGTCGGGTCTGTTCAGGTCAGGTCTGTTCTGGTTGGGTCTGTTCAGGTCAGGTCTGTTCTGGTCGGGTCTGGACTGGTCTGGACTGGTCTGTTCAGGTCGGGTCTGTTCTGGTCAGGTCTGTTCAGGTCAGGTCTGTTCAGGTCAGGTCTGTTCAGGTCAGGTCTGTTCTGGTTGGGTCTGTTCTGGTCTGGACTGGTCTGTTCTGGTCTGGACTGGTCTGTTCAGGTCGGGTCTGTTCAGGTCAGGTCTGTTCAGGTCAGGTCTGTTCAGGTCAGGTCTGTTCTGGTTGGGTCTGTTCAGGTCAGGTCTGTTCAGGTCGGGTCTGTTCTGGTTGGGTCTGTTCAGGTCAGGTCTGTTCAGGTCAGGTCTGTTCAGGTCAGGTCTGTTCTGGTTGGGTCTGTTCAGGTCAGGTCTGTTCAGGTTGGGTCTGTTCAGGTCAGGTCTGTTCAGGTCAGGTCTGTTCAGGTCAGGTCTGTTCAGGTTGGGTCTGTTCTGGTTGGGTCTGTTCTGGTTGGGTCTGTTCTGGTTGGGTCTGTTCAGGTCAGGTCTGTTCTGGTTGGGTCTGTTCAGGTCAGGTCTGTTCTGGTCGGGTCTGTTCAGGTCGGGTCTGTTCTGGTTGGGTCTGTTCTGGTTGGGTCTGTTCAGGTTGGGTCTGTTCTGGTCTGGACTGGTCGGGTCTGTTCAGGTCGGGTCTGTTCAGGTCGGGTCTGTTCAGGTCGGGTCTGTTCAGGTTGGGTCTGTTCAGGTTGGGTCTGTTCAGGTCGGGTCTGTTCAGGTCGGGTCTGTTCAGGTCGGGTCTGTTCTGGTTGGGTCTGTTCAGGTCGGGTCTGTTCTGGTTGGGTCTGTTCTGGTCTGGACTGGTCTGTTCTGGTTGGGTCTGTTCTGGTTGGGTCTGTTCTGGTTGGGTCTGTTCAGGTCGGGTCTGTTCAGGTCGGGTCTGTTCAGGTCGGGTCTGTTCAGGTCGGGTCTGTTCTGGTTGGGTCTGTTCTGGTCTGGACTGGTCTGTTCTGGTTGGGTCTGTTCTGGTCTGGACTGGTCTGTTCAGGTCGGGTCTGTTCTGGTTGGGTCTGTTCTGGTCTGGACTGGTCTGGTCTGTTCTGGTCTGGACTGGTCTGTTCTGGTCAGATCTGTTCTGGTCTTGTCTGGACTGGTCTGTTCTGGTCAGATCTGTTCTGGTCTGGACTGGTCTGTTCTGGTTGGGTCTGTTCTGGTCTGGACTGGTCTGTTCTGGTTGGGTCTGTTCTGGTCTGGACTGGTCTGTTCTGGTCAGATCTGTTCTGGTCTTGTCTGGACTGGTCTGTTCTGGTCAGATCTGTTCTGGTCTGGTCTGGACTGGTCTGGTCTGGTTTGGTTTGGTCTGTTCTGGTCAGATCTGTTTTGGTCAGATCTGTTCTGGTCTGGTCTGGTCAGATCTGTTCTGGTCTGGTCTGGTCTGGTCTGGACTGGTCTGGTCTGTTCTGGTCTGGACTGTTCTGGTCAGATCTGTTCTGGTCTGGATTGGTCTGGTCTGGTTTGGTTTGGTTTGGTCTGTTCTGGTTGGGTCTGTTCTGGTCAGATCTGTTCTGGTCTGGACTGGTCTGGTTTGGTTTGGTCTGGTCTATTCTGGTCAGATCTGTTTTGGTTGGATCTGTTCTGGTCAGATCTGGTTGGGTCTGTTCTGGTCTGGTCTATTCTTGCCTGGTCTGGTAAGGTCTGGTCTGGCTAGGTCTGGTCAGGTTTGGTCAGCTCTATTCTGGTCTGGTCAGTTCAGTTCTGGTTTGTTCTGGTCTGTTCTGGTCAGCTCAGTTCTGGTCTGGTCTGGTCTGGTCAGGTGTAGATTTCAGATAATGTCTCTGTCTTGCCTGAGTGCCAGTATGTTTGTGCTATCATGTCACAAATATCACCACGTTGTCCCAAAGGTAATGCCAATAACAAAGGTAGAACAGTATGTAGAAAGCTAGCTAGTCATCCTGATACTGCATTAAGCATCAGGCCCTAGGGCCCTCATCCTGATTGTAACGATCGTCGTTGGAATGAGACCAAAGCGCAGCGTGGAAATTGTTCATATTTAATGTTCACAAAAAAACACTCGAACAAAATGACAAACGGAGAAAACGAAAGTGCACAGTTCTGTCAGGGAAACAACCTAAACAGAAAAATAATCACCCACAAAACACAGGTGGGAAAAGGCTACCTAAGTATGATTCTCAATCAGAGACAACGAACGACACCTGCCTCTGATTGAGAACCATACCAGGCCAAACAAACACAACATAGAAAAAAGAACATAGACTACCCACCCCAACTCACGCCCTGACCAACTTAAAACAAAGACATAACAAAGGAACTAAGTTCAGAATGTGACACTGATATTGCATTAAGCATCAGGCCCTAGGGCCCTCGTTCTCACAAAGGGGGGTACGGCAGTAAAAACATCAGGCCCTAGGGCCCTCGTTCTCACAAAGGGGGGTACGGCAGTAAAAACATCAGGCCCTAGGGCCCTCGTTCTCACAAAGGGGGTACAGCAGTAAGACACAGGCCCCCTGGTGGAACACCCTCTACATATGCCTTTTCATCATTCTCCCCATTGGGTATTCTGTTAACGAACAGCATGCTGCTTGGTGCCTTTGTACCAGTTTAGCTTCCGTCCCTCTCCTTGCCCCTACCTGGGCTCGAACCAGGGACCCTCTGCACACATCAACAACTGCCTCCCACGAAGAATCGCTACCCATCGCTCCACAAAAGCCACAGCCCTTGCAGGGCAAGGGGAACAACTACTTCAGGGTCTCAGAGCAAGTGACATCATCGATTGAAACGCTATTAGCGCGCACCACCGCTAACTAGCTAGCCATTTCACATCGGTTACACCTTCCCCAAACTAGGTTATAATCATTTAACAAGTGACATTAGCAAATATAGGGAAAATAAAAAACATGACATTTTATTAAGCTTGTCAATTTCAGCAGCCTCGTCGTTAACCCTGTTACAGTATATTGATAATGTCTTCCTAGAAAGAAGAAAATATTTTGGGTTCTGCGCTTTGACTTGATTTCCAATCATCCACCAAATTCATTGGAATTGACATTTCTCGTCTGTGGGGAGCTGGTTTCAGCTGCTGTTTACATAGTATATCAACTCTGGGATCTCCCTTACTACGTTAGACCCTTACCAGAAAGCTACAGGCTTCCAGGAAGAGAAGCTCTCTCAGCTTTCAACTCGTCGGGCCTGACAGAGGCAGGCAATGACACCTGCATACCAATATCTCAAGTGACATCATTTCCTTTGAGAAACCACACGGTTAGCTCTAAACGCAGAGAGCTAACCACAGCTCAGAGACATTTGCATACTGTGTACTGTAGGTCTCAAAGCAGGGCAGCAGGAACTGCAGCCAGTGTGTGTTTACATAGATCCAGAATAGCAAATGGGTGATGTACATGGAGGAAGACTAGAAGAAGAAAACCATATATATTATATTTACAGAACCTGATATAATGAGCAAATGGCTGTGGAAGAGAAATGTATCAAGGTCTCTCTAGCAGTAACAGTATCTCAGTAACAGTATCTCAGTAACAGTATCTCAGTAACAGTATCTCAGTAGCAGTATCTCAGTAGCAGTATCTCAGTAACAGTATCTCAGTAGCTGTATCTCAGTCGCAGAATCTTCGTAGCTGTATCTCAGTCGCAGAATCTCAGTAGCACTATATCTAGCAGTATCTCAGTAGCAGTATCTCTGTATCAGAATCTCTGTATCAGTATCTCGGTATCAGTATCTCAGTAGCAGTATCTCTGTATCAGTATCTCAGTAGCAGTATCTCTAGCAGTATCTCAGTAGCTGTATCCCTGTATCAGTATCTCTGTATCAATATCTCTAGCAGTATCTCAGTAGCAGTATCTCAGTAGCAGTATCTCAGTAGCTGTATCCCTGTATCAGTATCTCTGTATCAGTATCTCAGTAGCAGTATCTCTGTATCAGTATCTCTAGCAGTATCTCTGTATCAGTATCTCTGTATCAGTATCTCTGTATCAGTATCTCTGTATCAGTATCTCCAGCAGTATCTCAGTATCAGTATCTCAGTAGCAGTATCCCAGTAGCAGTATCTCTGTATCAGTATCTCTAGCTGTATCCCTGTATCAGTATCTCTGTATCAGTATCTCTGTATCAGTATCTCTGTATCAGTATCTCTAGCAGTATCTCAGTATCAGTATCTCACTATCAGTATCTCAGTAGCAGTATCTCAGTAGCTGAATCTCTGTATCAGTATCTCTAGCAGTATCTCAGAAGCTGTATCTCTGTATCAGTATCTCTGTATCAGTATCTCTAGCAGTATCTCTGTATCAGTATCTCTGTATCAGTATCTCTAGCAGTATCTCTGTATCAGTATCTCAGTAGCAGTATCTCAGTAGCAGTATCTCTGTATCAGTATCTCTAGCAGTATCTCTGTATCAGTATCTCTGTATCAGTATCTCAGTAGCAGTATCTCAGTAGCAGTATCTCAGTAGCTGTATCTCTGTATCAGTATCTCTGTATCAGTATCTCTAGCAGTATCTCCATATCAGTATCTCTGTATCAGTATCTCAGTAGCTGTATCTCTGTATCAGTATCTCTGTATCAGTATCTCTAGCAGTATCTCTGTATCAGTATCTCTAGCAGTATCTCAGTATCAGTATCTCTAGCAGTATCTCTGTATCAGTATCTCTGTATCAGTATCTCTGTATCAGCATCTCTGTATCAGTATCTCTGTATCAGTATCTCTGTATCAGTATCTCTAGCAGTATCTCAGTATCAGTATCTCACTATCAGTATCTCAGTAGCAGTATCTCAGTAGCTGAATCTCTGTATCAGTATCTCTAGCAGTATCTCAGAAGCTGTATCTCTGTATCAGTATCTCTGTATCAGTATCTCTAGCAGTATCTCTGTATCAGTATCTCTGTATCAGTATCTCTAGCAGTATCTCTGTATCAGTATCTCTGTATCAGTATCTCTAGCAGTATCTCAGTAGCTGTATCTCTGTATCAGTATCTCTGTATCAGTATCTCTAGCAGTATCTCTGTATCAGTATCTCAGTAGCAGTATCTCAGTAGCTGTATCTCTGTATCAGTATCTCTGTATCAGTATCTCTAGCAGTATCTCTGTATCAGTATCTCTGTATCAGTATCTCAGTAGCTGTATCTCTGTATCAGTATCTCTGTATCAGTATCTCTAGCAGTATCTCTGTATCAGTATCTCTGTATCAGTATCTCTGTATCAGTATCTCTAGCAGTATCTCTGTATCAGTATCTCTGTATCAGTATCTCTGTATCAGTATCTCTGTATCAGTATCTCTAGCAGTATCTCTGTATCAGTATCTCTGTATCAGTATCTCTATCAGTATCTCTGTATCAGTATCTCTGTATCAGCATCTCTGTATCAGTATCTCTGTATCAGTATCTCTGTATCAGTATCTCTAGCAGTATCTCTGTATCAGTATCTCTGTATCAGTATCTCTGTATCAGTATCTCTGTATCAGTATCTCTAGCAGTATCTCTGTATCAGTATCTCTGTATCAGTATCTCTAGCAGTATCTCTGTATCAGTATCTCTGTATCAGTATCTCTAGCAGTATCTCAGTAGCTGTATCTCTGTATCAGTATCTCTGTATCAGTATCTCTAGCAGTATCTCTGTATCAGTATCTCAGTAGCAGTATCTCAGTAGCTGTATCTCTGTATCAGTATCTCTGTATCAGTATCTCTAGCAGTATCTCTGTATCAGTATCTCTGTATCAGTATCTCAGTAGCTGTATCTCTGTATCAGTATCTCTGTATCAGTATCTCTAGCAGTATCTCTGTATCAGTATCTCTGTATCAGTATCTCTGTATCAGTATCTCTAGCAGTATCTCTGTATCAGTATCTCTGTATCAGTATCTCTGTATCAGTATCTCTGTATCAGTATCTCTAGCAGTATCTCTGTATCAGTATCTCTGTATCAGTATCTCTATCAGTATCTCTGTATCAGTATCTCTGTATCAGTATCTCTGTATCAGTATCTCTGTATCAGCATCTCTGTATCAGCATCTCTGTATCAGTATCTCTGTATCAGTATCTCTAGCAGTATCTCTGTATCAGTATCTCTGTATCAGTATCTCTGTATCAGTATCTCTGTATCAGTATCTCTAGCAGTAGCTAGTAGCTGTATCTCTCAAGTTTTTTTTAAATTTGTAAAATGTTTTAAACTTATTAATTTACCAGAAACCATGTTTCCTTATCTGATGTGCATGTTTTATCAGCCACCAAGTCTGGCTTAGTCCGGCTCCAAAAAGTCAGGCTTACCATGCCCATCAATATATTTTCAATTGGGCATTTGTTAAAACTTGAAAGTGTCAGACTCTGCAGGAGGGCTTTGACCTTTTGTTATCCTGTTATAGTCATACCAGCACACAGACTCGATGCTGCCACCTACTGCTGTGTAAAACAATGAAGCTTTCTACCCCAAGCACAATATACCCAGGGTATAGCCAGGGTATAGCCAGGGTATAGCCAGCCACAACTGTCATTTGTGATCTAAAGATGCAACCTTATGATCATAAGTCCATTTCCTTGACTTCATCTCAAACTCCTATCTTTAAGAAAACTTTACTTTTCTTAAAAAGACATATAGTGGCTTTGTTCCCCCCCATATTGAATTACAGACATTAAAGGATTTCATTTCGGCCTTTGTAGGCCCAGGACCCAGGCTGTAGTGGCTCAATGGGGGTTAGTCTAAGTTAAGGTGACTGCGGAGAGCAGGGTGTTTTGTAGCGATGCACTGTCCCATCGTACAGACACTCTGAGTGATGCGATAGTAAAGAGGGCCGGACAGAGTTCTTTATCATAGGTCTATGAGAGTTTCAGTGTCTGTTGTAATCAGGTCCAGATGCCAATAGGGATGAAGTCCCCACTCCCCATTGCTGGACAGACAGCACGACACATATAAATAAGGATTTACATGGCAAGTCGCCTTGATCAATAAACATATTCTCCTTAAGAGAGATTTCTGTCTTCTCTCTCAGTGTTGGAAAATCAAATAAAGGTTTCAGATTAATTGTGGTCTTAACTGGGGATTGTGAAACTCATAAATACAATGTAAGTATCTGAGCTGTCGTAATCAATACAAAATGCCTATAACTATTCGCAGTGCATCATTTCCCCATTAACACATCAGAAAGTTTAGTCTTAGCATTTTTTTTACATCAACAGAGCAGCACCACAGAGAATGATGAAATCATTATAAAGCTTTGAGACCCTGGGTCTCGACCCCGCCCTCTGCAACTGTGTCCTGGACTTCCTGACGGGCCGCCCCCAGGTGGTGAAGGTAGGAAAAACACCTCCAATCTGCTGATCCTCAACACTGATCAACACTGATCCTCAACCACCCACAAGGGTGGGTTCTCAGCCCTCTCCTGTACTCCCTGTTCACCCATGACTGCATAGCCATGCACGCCTCCAACTCAATCATCAAGTTTGCAGACAACACTACAGTGGTAGGCTTGATTGCCAACAACGACGAGATGGCTACAGGGAGGAGGTGAGGGCCCTCGGAGTGTGGTGTCAGGAAAATAACCTCTCACTCAATGTAAGCAAAACAAAATAAATGATCGTGGACTTTAGGAAACAGCAGAGGGAGCACCCCCCTATCCACATTGATGGGACAGCAGTGGAGAAGGTGGAACGTTTTAAGTTCCTCAGTGTACATATCACTGACAAACTGAAATGGTCCACGCACACAGACAGTGTGGTGAAGAAGGCGCAACAGCACCTCTTCAACCTCAGGAGGCTGAAAAAAAAGATCATCAAGGACAATTACCACCCGAGCCACTGCCTGTTCACTCCGCTTCCATCCAGAAGGCGAGGTCAGTACAGGTGCATCAAAGATGAGACAGAGAGATTGAAAAGGCCATCAGATTGTTAAACAGCCATCACTAGCACAGAGAGGCGGCTGCCTACCTACAGACTTGATATCATTGGCCACTTTAATAAATGGAACACTGGTCACTTTAAGAATGTTTACTTATCTCACATTACTCATCTCATATGTTTATACTGTATCCTTCACTATCTATTCTTACTATCTATTGCATCTTAGCCGCTCGGTCACTGCTCATCCATATATTTTATACTTCTATATTCTCATCCCATTCCTTCACTAGATTGTGTGTATTAGGTTTTTTTGTTGAATTTGTTAGATATTAACTGTTAGATACTGCTGCACTGTCAGATCTAGAATCATAAGCATTTCATATCTATGAGTATTGAGCACACTATTGAAAACTCAATGCTGTTTTTCCTCCGTCTCTTTCTCTCGCATAAGATACGAGTACAATGACAACATGTTACACGGGCACAGGTGTTGGGGCTTATCACTTAGCCTAGGTCCACCAACCATTTGACGAATCCAGGGAGAGAATCTAACACACCCCATAGCGCTGGCAGGGTCATAAAGGAGAAGTGTATGTAGTCAATGTTGAACAAATTCTTGGAGAAAAAAAAGAAAGAAATGTCAGGCCAACCACAGTGACAGGCATTCCAGCTCCAGTGACGTCTGGACAGGATGGGTGGCTTGGCAGAGGAATCGCTCGGATGATGTACCGATCACTTTCATCTCAACAATACCTTTCTGTGATTCCTCCTCAGGGACAGCAGGCTTGTTTATGACGAAAAGCAATATGTACTATACTCAATTTGTACACCACTTTCTAGTAAATTATTCATCATCTATTTCAATAGTGTTGTATGCTTAGAAATACAGTGCCTTCTGAAAGCATTCATACCCCTTGACTTATTCCACATTTTGTTGTGCTACAGCCTGAATTCAAAATAGATTAAAATTATTTTTTTCTCTCTCACCTTTCTACACACAACAATGACAAAGTAAAAACGTGTTTTTAGAATTTTTTGCAAATATATTGAAAATTAAATACAGAAATATCTCATTTACATAAGTATTCACACCCCTGAGTGTCAATACATGTACACCTTTGGCAGTGATTACAGATGTGAGTCTTTCTCGGTAAGACCTTTGCACACCTGGATTGTACAATATTGCCCATTATTCTTTACAAAGTTATTCAAGCTCTGTCAAATTGGTTGTTGATCATTGCTAGACAACCATTTTCATGTCTTGCCATACATTTTCAAGCAGATTTAATTCCAAACTGTAACTAGGCCACTCAGGAACATTCACTGTCTTCTTCACACCTGTATCTTGGTAGTGACTGGTTGAATTGATACACCATCCAACGTGTAATTAATAACTTCATCATGCTCAAAGGGCTATTCAATGTCAGCTTTGATTATTTATTTTTTTTACACATTTTACCATTGGAAAACCTCCCTGCAACCTCCATGCAACTTATTATATAACTTATTAAATTTGTTAAATTAATTTCTTAAACTTATTTAGGTTTGCCATAAGAAAGTGGTTGAATACTTATTGACTTAAAAGACATTTCAGGCTTTAAATGTTTTATTAATTTGTAAACATTTCTAAAAACATAATTCCACTTTGACATTATGTGACAAAAAAAATAATAATCTCAATTGAATCCATTTTGAATTCCACCTGTAACACAACAAGTGGACAAAGTCAAGGGGTGTGAATACTCTCTCAAGGCGCTGTACATCACACACGGTCAATAAAAGGTGGAATTTCAAAAGACTCGGATACATTTGTAGATAGAAAATGTGTTTCTGTGAACATTAAAAAAGTATCATACTTCCATGGTCGATTCGTGATTCAACTGTGAGGATTGTTGAAAATGGCTTGATTGAAGCTACAGGCAGTACAGAAGACATTAGGAACAAAACGAACATTACTCGTCTGTTATGTATTTTCCACATAAACATAATTGTTCCCTGATGAGGCAATACAGGGAACGTAAAGTCCTCCACGAGAGACCATGAAGATATCTCACATAGGAGTGTGTGGGAGCATGTTAGTGTTGTACCACACTGCGATTAAAACCCCCACTAACATTTGGTCCACTTACGTGAGTTATACCAGTAATTGCATGTGAGATATAATTAGGTGGTATTACCATTCAGAATGTGCATTGGATTTAGACTGGGTGTACTTTACTCTGTGTAGGAGCAAGTGAGTGATATTTAACAATGAGATACTCCGTCTCAGATTTTTGGAACTGCTGTAGTTTTAGGCATTTTCATATATTTAAAAAAAACATTTTGTAGTTTATACAGTAGACACACATGTGTATATATATATATATATATATATATATATATATATATATATAATTGACTTTATACTATATATATATATATATATATATATATATATATATATATATATATATATATATATATATATATACATATACAGACACACACACAGTTGAAGTCGGAGGTTTACATACACCTTAGCCAAATACATTTAAACTCCGTTTTTCACAATTCCTGACATTTAATCCTAGTAAAAATAATCTGTTTTAGGTCAGATAGGATCACCACTTTATTTTAAGAATGTGAAATGTCAGAATAATAGTAGAGAGAATGATTTCTTTCAGCTTTTATTTCTTTCATCACATTCCCAGTGGGTCAGAAGTTTACATACACTCAATTAGTATTTGTTAGCATTGCCTTTAAATTGTTTAACTTAGGTCAAACGTTTCTGGTAGCCTTCCACAAGCTTCCCACAATAAGTTGGGTGAATTTTGGGTTATTCCTCCTGACAGAGCTGGTGTAACTGAGCCAGGTTTCTGAGCCAGGTTTCCAGTGCTTCACGGTTGTGATGGTGTTCTTCGGCTTGCAAGTATTCCCCTTTTTCAACCAAACATAATGACGGTCATTATGGCCAAACAGTTCTGTTTTTGTTTAATCAGAACAGAGGACATCTCTCCAAAAAGTACAATCTTTATACTCATTTACAGTTGAAAACCGTAGTCTGGCTTTTATATGGCGGTTTTGGAGCAGTGGCATCTTCCTTGCTGAGCGGCCTTTCAGGTTGTGTCAATATAGGACTTGTTTTACTGTGGATATAGATACTTTTGTACCTCTTTCCGCCAGCATCTTCACAAGGTCCTTCGCTGTTGTTTTGGGATTAATTTGCACTTTTTGCACCAAAGTACGTTAATCTCTAGGAGACAGAAAGCGTCTCCTTACTGAGCGGTACGACAGCTGCGTGGTCCCATGGTGTTTATACTTGCATACTATTGTTTGTACAGATGAACGTGGTACCTTCAGGTGTTTGGAAATTGCTCCCAAGGATGAACCAGATTTGTGGAGGTCTACAATATTTTTAGAAGGTCTTGGCTGATTTATTTTGATTTTCCCATGATGTCAAGCAAATAGGCACTGAGTTTGAAGGTAGGCCTTGGAATACATCCACAGGCACACCTCCAATTGACTCAAATTATGTAAATGAACCTATCAGAAGCTTCTAAAGACATGACATCATTTTATGGAATTTTCCAAGCTGTTTAAAGGCATATTCAACTTAGTGTATATATACTTCTGACCCACTGGAATTGTGATACAGTGAATTATAAGTGAAATAATCTGTCTGTAAACAATTGTTGGAAAAATTACTTGTGTCATGCACAAAATAGATGTCCTAACCGACTTGCCAAAACTATGTGTGGAGTAGTTGAACAACTAGTTTTAATGACTCCATCCTAAGTGTATGTTAACTTCCGACTTCAACTGGATATATACACACAGTACGAGTCAAAAGTTTGGACACACCTACTCATTCAAGTTTTTTTTTATGTATATATTTTTACTATTTTCTATATTGTAGAATAATAGTGAGGATATCAAAACGAAGAAATAACACATATGGAATCAAGTAGTAACCACAAAAATGTTAAACAAATCAAACTATATATTTAATATTTGAGATTCTTCAAATCAGCCACCCTTTCACTTCATGCTTTGTACACTTGGCATTCTCTCAACCAGCTTCATGAGGAATGCTTTTCTAACACTCTTGAAGGAATTCCTACATATGCTGCGCACACGTTGGCTGCTTTTCCTTCACTCTGCAGTCCAACTCATCCTAAACCATCTCAACCCAAACCATCAATTTCCTTGGTCAAATAGCCCTTACACAGCCTGGTGGTGTGTTTTGGGTCATTGTCCTGTTGAAAAGTGTGCCTTGAATTCTAAATAAATCACACAGTGTCACCAGCAAAGCACCCCCACACCATCACACCTCCTCTTCCATGCTTCACGGTGGGAACCACACATGCAGAGAGCATCCGTTCACCTACTCTGCGTCTCAGAAAGACACTTTGGTTGGAACCAAAAATCTCGAATTTGGACTCATCAGACCAAAGGACAGATTTCCACCGGTCTTATGTCCATAACTATAATGAACTTAACCTCTGCAGCAGAGGATACACTATTTTCGTGCTTTTATGGACCATATTGCAATTCTTCAGAAAATGGGCGTGGCTTCAGAATGTTTTCTGATTTGAATAAATGGCAGAAAATATGCAATTGAAGTCCGACAAGAGCAGATACAAATTCATTGCTTTAACTAATAATGACAAATATTAAGAAAATGTTGAACAACGTAATAAAGTCATGACTTTTCAAATAAGTTACGTATCCTTATGAACCGCATAGCATTACAGCAGCATGTTCGCTAGTTACCTCACATTAGTTGGCAACTAATACATCGAACTTGCCAGGCAGTATATTAACTATCTGCTATCTAACTAACTACCCAATGTTTATTGACTTGATTTTTCACATCATACTTAGCTTCGAGGTATGGTCGTTGTGCATTTCAATGGACATGGTTCATTTCAGAGAGCTCTCGTCTTAGTCTGCCAGAGTGCAGAATAAATTATTCATTTACTTACGCTCAACAACCGTTGAATATGGCCGGTGTCAGTAAACTTAGGCAAAAAAAGCATAATTAAATTGTTGCTTGCAGCACAGTTACAGTCACCAACGCTCCGGATAACATGACAATAGCCCAACCAGCTCTGCTAGGGCAAGTAAAATGATTAGAGTGAGGTGTTCTCTCAATTTGTGTCTGGATTAGCTTGGGTGCATGACTGTCGTTGAACACTTGGATCAACCCTTCTCCTCGGCCAGGGTGTCCAGTGTGCGCTCCAAGAGCGAAACACTAAATATATGAGCGGACAATCTTACAACGCTCTAGATTTACGGACACACAGAGTGCACTCTGGCACTCCAGATTGAATTTATGAACACACCCGAAATTGTAAAATGTCTACCTAGTCATTAGTTACGCTAACAAGCTAGCAAGAGGTTGCATAGCAACAGCATCTACTTCCAGTAGACAGGCGAAGCGCTAGTACGCTCAACTGAAACGATACCATGAACTAAAATGAACTAATAGTATATAGTATGTAGTATATACAGTGGCTTGCGAAAGTATTCACCCCCTTGGCAATTTTCCAATTTGGTTGCCTTACAACCTGGAATTAAAATGTATTTTTGGGGGTTTGTATCATTTGATTTACACAGCATGCCTACCACTTTGAAGATGCAAAATTATTTTTATTGTGAAACAAACAAGAAATAAGACAAAGAAACAGAAAACTTGAGCGTGCCTAATTATTCAACCCCCAAGGACAATACTTTGTAGAGACACCGTTTGCAGCAATTACAGCTGCAAGTCTCTTGGGGTATGTCTCTATAAGCTTGGCACATCTAGCCACTGGGATTTTTTCCCATTCTTTAAGGCAAAACTGCTCCAGCATCTTCAAGTTGGATGGGTTCGTTGATGTACAGCAATCTTTAAGTCATACCACAGACTCTCAATTGGATTTAGGTCTGGGCTTTGACTAGGCCATTCCAAGACATTTAAATGTTTCCCCTTAAACCACTTGAGAGTAGCTTTAGCAGTATTAATAGGGTCATCGTCCTGTTGGAAGGCGAACCTCCGTCCCAGTCTCAAATCTCTGGAAGACTGAAACAGGTTTCCCTCAATAATTTCCCTATATTTAGCGCCATCCATCATTACTTAAATTCGGACCAGTTTCCCAGTCCCTGCCAATGAAAAATATCCCCACAGCATCATGCAGCATCATTTTAGTCTCATCTGACCAGAGTACCTTCTTCCATATGTTTGGGGAGTCTCCCACATGCCTTTTGGCGAACATTTTTTATTGTGAAGCCCAGCTCTGTGGAGTGTACGGCTTAAAGTGGTCCTATGGACAGATACTCCAATCTCCGCTGTAGAGCTTTGCAGCTCCTTCCGGGTTATCTTTGGTCTCTTTGTTGCCTCTCTGATTAATGCCATCCTTGCCTGGTCTATGAGTTTTGGTGGGCTGCCCTCTCTTGGCAGGTTTGTTGTGGTGCTATATTCTTTGCATTTTTTAATAATGGATTTAATGGTGCTCCGTGGGATGTTCAAAGTTTCTGATATCTTTTTATAACCCAACCCTGATCTGTACTTCTCCAAAACTTTGTCCCTGACCTGTTTGGAGAGCTCCTTGGTCTTCATAGTACCGCTTGTTAGGTGGAGCCCCTTGCTTAGTGGTGTTGCAGACTCTGGGGCCTTTCAGAACAGGTGTATATATACTGAGATCATGTGACAGATCATGCGACACTTCGATTGCACACATGTGGACTTTATTTAACTAATTATGTGACTTCTGAAGATCTTATTTAGGGGCTTCATAGCAAAGGGGGTGAATACATATGCAAGCACCACTTTTCTGTTTTGTATTTTTTAGAATTTTTTGAAACAAGTTGTTATTTTCACTTCACTTCACCAATTTGGACTATTTTGTGTATGTCCATTACATGAAATCCAAATTAAAATCCATTTAAATAACAGGTTGTACTGCAACAAAATAGTAAAAATGTGGTGAATACTTGTGGCAGACACTGTACTCATTAAGTATGTAGTATACAGTATGTTAGTATGGGTATTAGAACACAGCTTGGGTCTTCCTTTCTGTGGCAGTCCTCATAAGAGCCAGTTTCATCATAGCGCTTGATGGTTTTTGCCAATGCACTTGAAGAAACTTTCTTGAAATGTTCCGGATTGACTGACCTTCATGTCTTAAAGTAATGATGGACTGTCATTTCTCTTTGCTTATTTGAGCTGTTCTTGCCATAATATGGACTTGGTATTTTACCAAATACGGCTATCTTCTGTATACCACCCCTACCTTGTCACAACACAACTGATTGGCTAAAATGCATTAAGAAGGAAATCAATTCCATAAATGAAAATTTTACAAGGCAAGCCTGTTAATTGAAATGCATTCCAGGTGATTACCTCATGAAGTTGGTTGAGAGAATGCCAAGAGTGTGCAAAGCTTTCATCAAGGCAAAGAGTGGCTACTTTGAAGATTCTCAAATTTAAAATATATTTAGATTTGTTAAACACTTTTTTGATTCCATATGAGTTACATGATTCCATATGAGTTATTTCATAGTTTTGATGTCTTCACTATAATTGTACAATGTAGAAAATAGTACAAATAAAGAAAAACCCATGAATGAGTAGGTGTTCTAAAACTTTTGACTGGTATATATGTATACATTTGGGGGGGTTTTCTATGTTGGTGATTTATATATTAAAGGGTGTCACGTTGTTTGTAATAATGATCGGACCAAGGCGCAGCGTACTTTGAGTTCCACATACTTTTAATGAATAAAGTGAAACTTAAGCAAATACAAAACAAATAAGGAATAAACGAACCGTGACGACAATGCAGTCCGAACAGGAAACTAAACATAAACTATATCCCATAACCCACAGGTGGAAAAAAATGCTACATAAGTATGATCCACAATTAGAGACAACGATAACCAGCTGCCTCTAATTGGGAATCATACAAATCACCAACACAGAAAATCAAACCTAGAACCCCACATAGAAAATATAAACTAGAACAAAAACCCCTAGTCATGCCCGGACCTACTCTACCATTGAAAATACAGGTTTTCTATGGTCAGGACATGACAGGGGGGGGGGTCTTGTGTTGGTGGCAGCTCTGGTGTGGGACAAAGTACCTGCTCATCTTGCACATCCAACCATGGACCTTGAAGTTCTGGACTGTTTACAGTCGCAAGAGGTTCCGGACCGTGGACGTCTCAGGAGGTTCCAGACCGTGGACCGTCTCAGGAGGTTCGGGACCGTGGACTGTCACAGGAGGTTCCGGACCGTGGAACTGTCGCCGGAAGCTCTGGACTGGGAACTGTTGCTGGAAGCTCTGTACTGGGACCTGTCGCCGGAAGCTCTGGACTGGGAACTGTCGCCGGAAGCTCTGGACTGGGAACTGTCGCCGGAAGCTCTGGACTGGGACCTGTCACCGGAAGCTCTGGACTGGGAACTGTCGCCGGAAGCTCTGGACTGGGAACTGTCGCCGGAAGCCTGGTGCATGGGGCCGGCACTTGTGGTACTGGGCTGGTGACACGCACCTCAGGGCGAGCGTGAGGAGCAGGCACAGGACTACTGGACTGGGGAAGCGCACTGGAGGCCTGATGCGTGGGGCCGGTACAGGTGGCACCAGACTAGTGACACGCACTTCAGGGCGAGTGCGGGGAGGAGGCACAGGACGTACTGGACTGGGGACACGCACTTCAGGGAAAGTGCGAGGAGCAGGCACAGGACGCACCTGACTGGGAAAGCGCACTTGAGGAAGAGTGCGAGCAGCAGGCACAGGACGTACCTGACTGGGAACACGCACTCCAAGGAGAGTGCGAGGAGCAGGCACAGGACGTACTGGGCTGTGAAGGCGCACTGGAGACCTGGTGCGTATAGCCGGCATCAATTGTTCCGGAACTTTAACACACTTCTCAGGACGATTACGGGGAGCTGACTCAGGTGGCACCAAACGGACAACACGTTCCTTAGGGAAAATACCGTGCATCCTCCACCAACTCAACATCTCTCCCATTTCTCTCTTCTCCAAATTCTCCCTCTTCTCCCAAACTGGCTCTGGTTCACCCCCCCAAAAAATTTCTTGGGGTTTCTGTGGCCTTGGTCCCTGACTTTGTTGCTATAACCGGCTGCCTCTAATTGGGAATCATACAAATCACCAACATAGAAAATCAAACCTAGAACCCCACATAGAAAATATTAACTAGAACAAAAACCCCTAGTCATGCCCTGACCTACTCTACCATAGAAAATACAGGTTTTCTATGGTCAGTACGTGACAAAGGGGTAATCTGGGATTACTACATCCATTTTTTGGACATTTAATTGAATGATATATAGCCATTGATTCTTAATTAATATAACTTATGAATAAAGGGTTATATAAATAGTTGTTGTGATTCTTAGTTTAACTCACTGCTGTTTGCAAAGTTACTTTTTAAACCTCAGTTTGTAAATCTGGCTGTTGAATCTAAAATGTGACTTTTCTGTATTAACACATAACATACAGGATACAAGGATATGTCATCTATCCTCCTCTCCTTCCGCCTGTCTCGCCCTCTCTTCTTTCTCTCTCCTATTTTTCTCCTTCCCTCATTTCCTTCCTTCTCTCTCTCTCTCCAGTCCATCCCATTCAGTCATGAGACTCCTTCACCATCATCTTCAATCTGTTTGAACAGATCCTCTCCATCTTTGGAGGATGCAACACTCAGACTTGGCCTCTATTGGTTGTCTTGTCTAACTATATACTCATGATTGGATATATTGCTTTTGAAGCTCTTTGAGATTTCTTTCTGTTACGAAAAGTGCAATAGAAGTGTAATGCCTTATTATTATTCTCTTCGTTCTCCCTCTTTCTCCCCTTCTCTTCTTCCTCTCTCATTCCTGACTTCTCTACTCTTTCTCTCTCCCTACAGCTTTGCTCTCTCCCTCACCCCCCCTCTCTCGTCATCTTTACTCTCTCTCCATCTCTCCCTGCTCTCTCCCTCACCCTATCTCTTCTCATCTTTACTCTCTCTTCATCTCTCCCTGCCTTCCATCACTCCTATCGCCTTCTATTCATTCCGGCAGGTTCTGTTCAACGTCTACCGCTGGTTTCTCTCAGTGTGTGTAAATTAAAGGGAGCTGTTTGCAGTCTGGCCTTTGAAACACATTCCAGTGATTATCTGTGTGCAGTGGTGGTCTGTGCCATCTAAGATGAAGGAGCACAATAAAAAAATAATAATGAGCATGGCCTTATTTCTATAACAGCATATTAGATGACTGTCATGTAACATCGATAGGTTTAGGCTATGACATGATACTCACATTTCCCTTACACCCATCATGAAGTTGCTACAACCCTACCCTTGAATGACAAGGGTTGGTTCGTACTAGTCGAAAGAAAAATGTAACGCCTTGCACACTCTTGCCTGCATCTAGCTGATCTAGGGTGTAATTATTAGTTTCAAACAAGAGAGTTTCTATTGGACAAATTGAGGTATGTCTATCCCCATTTCGTTCCGTTTGCTTCCATTTAAGAAACATTTTTAAACAGAATCGGAGGAATGAATGCACCCCTGATCATGCATAAACACAGTTCACTTTCATAGCAGCCACCTTGTATTCCTTCTCGCATCTATGCGCTCTCCTCCTCTCACCTTTTCCCTTCGCTTGTGGACTTCAATGCACAACACATCAGCTGTAGGAGACCAGATGAAAAAAAACATTCCAAGCCAAACCATATCATAACTGCTACACAGCCTACATAGTTGTCATCATATTAGCTAAAGTAGCATCATAGTCAACATACAGTAGCTAATAGAACTAATACATTAGAAAACCTGCTACAATCATGCAACAACGTTACAGTGTACAGTCAGTCACTAAGCAGTTTATCAGTTACACTGGCAAGCCCCGGTGGCAATAAATTAGTAAAACCAAAAGCTTACCTTGGCTTGGAAGAGTTCCAGTGTTGTGTTGGATAGTCATAGTCAGCCAGCTAACATAGCATCCCTCTGTTTGAGCTGGTGTTTGAGTAGGCTAAACTAGCTAGCTGCATTTGCTAGCTAAGTAAGCGAAAATGAAAGAAATTAATTAAGAAATTAATTTAGAAATCTCTCTCTCTTGCTTATCCATAATTTTTGTAGAAATGAATTTGTTCAAATCTGTTCAACTATTGTTTTCCTCTCTCTTTGAGTCAACTACACATTTTATGCACCGCAGTTCTAGAGAGATGTAGCTTATGCTTTCAGTACTAGATTCACTATCTGATCCTTTGATTGGTTGGACAACATGTCAGTTCATGGAACAAGAGCTCTGATATGTTCCTTCTATGTGTCAGCATGGTCTAATAAAAAAAACTCTAAATAGTGACATTTAACTGCAGTTATACTGTATGTCACTTTTGTTGACATGTGCTCATTTTCTGTTGGTCTCGAGTATAACAACGGAATAGTTTAGATCAAATAAAGTAATTCTGTATTGAGTATGAATAGGACCAGAAGGTTTTCCTTTCCATGCCCTGGAGTTTTCCCTGTCCTGGTCACACGGGTCA
The DNA here is from genome assembly GCF_002021735.2 of Oncorhynchus kisutch. Lineage (NCBI taxonomy): Eukaryota > Metazoa > Chordata > Actinopteri > Salmoniformes > Salmonidae > Oncorhynchus > Oncorhynchus kisutch. The sequence goes on from NC_034200.2 coordinate 34,085,635, forward strand.
GTAAAAAAAAAAAAACATGAATTCTGTGCCCATCAAAGAGTTGTCAATTTCCTTTCTGCCTTTCAACAATAACCGTCTGCTGACCTCTCCTATAAGGATTGCCCAACTGATTGCCTTGATAAATTACACAGTTTTTCATCACACACAGTGCAAATGTTTTCTAACATGAACTGGACCCAGATTCCTTACACAACTTGCTAGTTATTCCCATTGATATAAGCTAACACTCGGTTTTGCCTAATTCATTAGGGTCTCATCAAAGCGCATTTATTAAATAAAGAATACACTTAATTTGCCCCATGCAGTGACCTGTGCCATAATTTCAAGCATCATTAGATACCAACTCATTAAAGAAGCACGTGAGTAAGAGATGGGTGAGCGTGACCATTTTCAGAGACACTACAAAAACATAATTAGCATTTTATGCCCTATATTCCCCACATTTCTGGTGTTTCAGCTAAAGCCACAAATTAATGATATACAGTAGGTAATTTTGTGGGTCAACTTTGTAACAAGAGTGGAGTATAGTATAGACCAGTGGAGGCTGTTAAGGGGAGGACGGCTCATAATAATGGATGGAACGAAATAAATGGAAACGTATCAAACACATTTTTTTTCATATCTTTGATAAGATTCCATCCACTCCATCCATTATTATATATATATATATACTTTAATGCAAACTTTTTAAAACTAGGCAAGTCACTGAAGAACAAATTCTTATTTACAATGGCGAACTACCCCAGCCAAACCCGGACGACGCTGGGCCAATTGTGCGCCGCCCTATGGGACTCCCAATCACAGTCGGATGTGATACAGCCTGGATACGAACCAGGGGCTGTAGTGAAGCCTCCTGCACTAGAGATGCAGTGCCTTAGATCACTGCACCACTCCTCCCATCAGCAGCTTCCACTGGTGCAGACCAGGGTTTGATTTATACATTGAGTCCTAGGGGGGCCCTAAAACTAAGAGCTGGACCATTGCTGATATGTACGAGGGTGCCCACTTTACATTAATACTTTTGTTGCTTATGAAGGTGCCCAGGTGCAGCCCCATAATTCGATCACTGGTCCGAAAATTCTGAAGGGCACCACAGTTATACAGTACCTCATTATTATTGATGTATAATGAGGTGTTATCAACTCCAATACTGACGGGTCACTTTTGGTTACACTTTTACAAAGGTGACTTGTTAAATGACCACTAAGTAGCCAATTACTCGTTAAGGTGTGTCCGTCAGCAGCTTATGAACAATTCAATCATTATGTACACAAATCCAATTATCAAAAATAGTCTTTCACTCACCGTGTATTTTAATATCATCAGCTGTGATTTCATTTAAAGTACAGTTTGATCTTTAATATGGGCTATATAGTCAGATGACACTAGAAAAACACCAAGTAACCTGCATCAAGATTCTAGTCAAGGAAAAGAGATGCAAAACAGATTTCAGTCCAAGTAAATTTGAGGTCATTTTTCAGGTCAAAGCAACAACAAAAAAATACATTTTGAATGTAAAATCTATTTATTTAAGATGAATTATTCCAGTGCTGTGAGAGTGTGTTTGTATGACTATTTAATATAGTCTATTTCACCTAGGAAACATTGTTTTATTGATTAAATGATCATGCATAAATGTATCTACTTAACTCACAAAGTCAAGTGTGTTTTTCCCCGTGTTGCAGTTAACCATGTACTGCATTTCATAACATCTGGTTGTGAGTGAATAGATAACTGAATCTAGCCCCCTGTAAGTGTCAACCCACTGGGCACACACTGGTTGAATCAACGTTGTTTCCACGTCATTTCAATTTCAATGACATTACGTTGAACCAACTTGCAATAGTCGTTGAGTTGAAGTCTGTGCCCAGTGGAAGTACTCAACGATATGTTGTATCTTATTTTTACAACAGAAATCATCTACGTTTGTACAGGCAATGGCAATTGGGAAAAGACTTGAGAGCGATTATAGCGATTATGATTTTTGTTTTTACACTTTGTGAATCTTTGTATTATTATAACTTGTGTAGCTTAAATTCTGTGCCCATCAATATAAATATGGTTTTGAGCTTCTGTTGTCTTTGGTTGTCATCTGCAGCATGTGAAACACAAGCTGAAATGGCAAGGTGAACTCTTCGCATTGATGTTTTTAAAACAACCCTAATCAAGAACTTTGGAGTGCCTCTACGAATCGTCCCCTGATAACCCAGGAAAGTCCAAACTGCACTGTTCATGTGCCAAACTAGCATCTTCCCGCGGGTGTGAGGGCTGGCATTTTACCCCAAATTAACCCACTTAGATTGTATTGCAAGGGCGAGATTAAATGCCACCTTTCATTCTCTGCAAGCAGTCATCCTCATTTATCTCTGGGGTAGTTGTTGCTGGTTTACTTAAAGGGTAAAAAAAAACACTTTCTGGGTGGTTTAGCAACAATACCAACTATGAATATGGAAGACAGAGATGGGCAAAGTGAACTGCAGGTGATGGCTTGTGGAGTTGCTCTACTGTAACAGTGCTGAACTCCTACTGCCACAGCTCCACATTACAGGTCCTCTTGAGACAAAAAGCATAACAGAAGCAGATATTTCACTGTATTGGTTGGCGACTGATATTTGTATGATATTTTCTGTCGAAACTCCCTTTGAATGTCTTTGAAAAGGGAAAATTGCCAACACAAAAGGAGGAAAATGAGAAAAACGGAAGCTTCAACTCTTTTTTGGTATTCATGTGAACCTTTGGAGGAGTCAGTCAAGGTAACTCTCCCTCCTAATGGTTTTGGGATTAGTTCTAGGTGTGATAGCGAATACACTGCCTCTCCCCGATTTCCATTATGGCATGTAATTAAAGGGAGAGAAAACACTTTAGTTTTTCTTTCAGCCTCGAGCCTTTATCTCACTTCTATTCAAAGGCCTGATTAGCAGGGGTACTCGTCTTAAAATGTCAAGTTGTGACAAATCGTTTTTTTGGTAGAGCGTGTCAATCAGTATTTCACATGGCAGAATGCAGCCTTTATTGCACATCTGTATTTCTATTATTATGGCTACTCTTCCAGGGGTTTATTATGGATCCCCATTAGTTCCTGCCAAGGCAGCAGGTACTCTTCCAGTGGTTTATTATGGATCCCCATTAGTTCCTGCCAAGACAGCAGCTACTCTTCCAGTGGTTTATTATGGATCCCCATTAGTTCCTGCCAAGGCAGCAGCTACTCTTCCAGGGGTTTATTATGGATTCCCATTAGTTCCTGCCAAGACAGCAGCTACTCTTCCTGGGGTTTATTATGGATCCCCATTAGTTCCTGCCAAGGCAGCAGCTACTCTTCCAGGGGTTTATTATGGATTCCCATTAGTTCCTGCCAAGACAGCAGCTACTCTTCCTGGGGTTTATTATGGATCCCCATTAGTTCCTGCCAAGGCAGCAGCTACTCTTCCTGGGGTTTATTATGGATCCCCATTAGTTCCTGCCAAGGCAGCAGCTACTCTTCCTGGGGTTTATTATGGATCCCCATTAGTTCCTGCCAAGGCAGCAGCTACTCTTCCTGGGGTTTATTATGGATCCCCATTAGTTCCTGCCAAGGCAGCAGCTACTCTTCCTGGGATTTATTATGGATCCCCATTAGTTCCTGCCAAGGCAGCAGCTACTCTTCCTGGGGTTTATTATGGATCCCCATTAGTTCCTGCCAAGGCAGCAGCTACTCTTCCTGGGGTCCAGCAGAATTAAGGCAGTTATACATTTTAAAAACATTACAATACATGCATAACAGATTTCCCAACAAGCACTGCACTGTCCAAGCACTGCTTTTTTGAGTTAATCAAGTATTTATTGTCTGAAAGGACAAAATAGGATATTGATTTCTATATAGTTTTCTTTCTCTTCTAGGTCCTAAGACAAAAACACCAGAAGTAGAAACACCCGCAGTCCTATGACTCAACACTGTACTTTAATAACAGTCAAGTATATGTTTTCAGGCAAGGATATGAAATAAGTGCTTTCTTTTGTCAGTCTGTGACTGAATTCGTGGACCTTCTGTCAAAAATCTATGTTTCATGTGACTGATACCTGCACACTAAGTTTTCAAATGGACTACTTACTGCCAGCTCGTCAACTTATTTCTGTATGATGTGGACAAATGGTAGATTCAACCACTCAAACGAACTACTGATACTCATTAACACTGGCAGAGGTGTATTGAAAATAAACGACAGAAGGGTAGTAACAGTACTTATACTAATTGAAATTGTAGTGTTGTATCACCTAGGAGTATGTTAGCTACTTTGTTAGTCTAAATTCCTTAAGAAATAATAACAGACTGTCTTTTCAATCTATATATTCTCTTTACACGGTCAAATACCATCCATTATGTTAATAAATTATCATAATGGTTCACATTGTTGTGTTTCAGAGCTGTATAAGGATCATTACGGCATGCATGAAAAATAAATTGGTTTGCCTTAGAACACATTTGTCATTTTGAAATATTCATAAGAGTGAATATTCAGGAAAGATCTTTCACATCGGCAAGGGAACTCATTTCGAATCTACGCTTGAATCTTCACAGCAGTATATCTCAATGGCTTTTCATGGTTCACACCACACAGCAAATATGTGAGTTGTGTTGCAGCTTTGATTGAAACCAAACCGCCATCACCAAAGACCGATAAAGCTGTGTTCAAAATTGTGACGTCCAAATGAGGAATTGTCTGCTGCTTACGCTAGCATAAGAGGCCATCTTCCCGTTGACAGTTCCAGTGGTACATTTGACAACAAACACTCACATCCAAGCTCATCACATTGCAAGAAAGTGGGGGCTCGTCCAGGATAGAATGACATCTTGTAACAGCTGCCAACTACAGAACAGGGAGTTGAACAGTCATTCTCTAACTGTCCAGAATGAATCACATTTACTGTGGCTTCGGAAAGTATTCAGACCCCTTGACTTTTTCCACATTTTGTTACGTTACAGCCTTATTCTAAAATTGATTAAATTAAAATAATAGGCACACAGTTGACAGGGCATGTGAGAGCAACAACTAAGCCATGAGGTTGATGGAATTGTCCGTAGAGCGCCGAGACAGGATTATATCGAGGCACAGATCTGGGGAAGGGAACCAAAAAATATCTGCAGCATCAAAGGTCCCCAAGAACACAGTGGCCTCCATCATTCTTAAATGGAAGAAGTTTGCAACCACTAAGACTCTTCTTCGAGCTGGCTGCCCGGCCAAACTGAGCAATTGGAGGAGAAGGACCTTGGTCAGGGAGGTGACCAAGAACCGGATGGCCACTCTGACAGAGCTCTCGAGTGCCTCTCTGGAGATAGGAGAACCTTCCAGAAGGACATCCATCTCTGCAGCACTCCACCAATTAGGCCTTCATGGTAGAGTGGTCAGATGAAAGCCACTCCTCAATAAAAGGCACATTGCCAAAATGCACCTAAGGACTCTCAGACCATGAGAAACAAGATTCTCTGATCTGATGAAACCAAGATTGAACTCTTTGGCCTGAATGCCAAGCGTCACATCTGGAGGAAACCTGGCACCATCCCTACGGTGAAGCATAATGGTGACAGGATCTTGCTGTTGGGATGTTTTTCAGTGGCAGGGACTGGGAGTGTAGTCAGAATCGGAGCAAAGTACAGAGAGATCCTTGATGAATACCTGCTCCATACCGCTCAGGACCTCAGACTGGGATGAAGGTTTTACCTTCCAACAGGACAACGATCCTAAGCACACAGCCAAGACAACGCATGAGTGGCTTCGAGTGTCACGACTTCTGCCGAAGTCGGTCCCTCTCCTTGTTCTGGCGGCGTTTGGTGGTCGACGTCACCGGCCTTCTAGCCATCACCGATCCACTTTTCATTTTCCATTTGTTTTGTCTGTGTCTTACACACCTGGTTTCAATTCCCCAATTACTTGTTCATTATTTAACCCTCTGTTCCCCCATGTTTGTTTGTGAGTAATTGTTTATTGTATTGCGGTCCGTATGTGCGGCCTTGTCTTTTTCCAATGTGTATTGTTCTTATTTGAGTAAAATTGCTTTCATTACTTATTACTCGGGGCGGCAGGGTAGTCTAGTGGTTAGAGCGTGGGACTAGTAACCGGAAGTATCCCGGAAGGTTGCAAGTTCAAACCCCCGAGCTGATTACAAATCTGTCGTTCTGCCCCTGAACAGGCAGTTAAACCACTGTTAACCCACTGTTCCTAGGCTGTCATTGAAAATAAGAATTTGTTCTTTAACTGACTTGCCTAGTTAAATAAAGGTAAAATAAATATCTGCTGTCCTGCGCCTGACTCATCTCACCAGCTACACACAGACGCTTTACATCGGGACAAGGCTCTGAATGTCCTTGAGTGGCCCATCCAGAGCCCGGACCAGATCATTCATCTTTGGAGAGACCTGAAAATAGCGGCGACGCTCCCCATCCAACCTGACAGAGTTTGAGAGGATCTGCAGAGAAGAATGGGAGAAACTCCCCAAATACAGGTGTGCCATGCTTGTAGTGTCATACCCAAAATGACTCGAGGCTGTAATCGCTGCCAAAGGGAGTACTGAGTAAAGGTTCTGAATACTAATGTGATATTTCAGTTTTATTTTAATGTATATACATCTGCAAAAATGTCTATATAAAACAGTTTTTGTTTTGTCATTATGGGGTATTGCGTGTAGATTGATGAGTGGAAAACAACAATTTAATCCATTTTAGAATAAGGCTGTAACGTAGCAAAATTTGGAAAAGTCAAAGGGTCTGAATACTTTCCGAATGCACCGTATGCGAACCAGTGGTCAAAGTCATCAAGACTTTAACCTTATTATATGAGGATTAATCAAGAAAATATTGCATTCAAAGCAATTGGCATAGCGGTTTACGTAGACTCCCTGCTCACCCACGACTGTGTGGCCGTGCACAACTCCAACACCATCAAGTTTCCTGATGACACGACGGTGGTAGGCCTGATCACCGACGATGATGAGACAGCCTCTAGGGAGGATTTCAGTGACCTGGGAGTGTGGTGCCAGGACAACAACCTCTCTCTCAATGTCAGCAAGACAAAGGAGCTGACTGTGGACTACAATGAAACGGAGGGCCGAGCCCATCCACATCAACGGGGCCTTAGCGGAGCGGGATGAGAGCTTCCTGTTCCTTGTCTATGAATCCATCTTCAGTTTCCCAGAGTCACTGGCCTCGCTCGCAAGCCATCGGTGCATCACATCAACAACTGGAGTGTTGTAGACGTTAGAGTAGAGGAATCAATTTGCACTTCTCTCAAAGGCCCCCTCATTCACGCAAAGGGCGAGTCGGCCGTTTACCATCAAAGGACGTCAAATCTTCAAATGTTCCCAAGATACGCTTATCTCAACTCTGGATAGATATGAAAACTGTGCTGTAACATAAACCATTTAAGTAAGGAGACAAGAACCCAACTTGAGCAGAAATATTCTAGCTAACTGATCCCTACATGAATTATGAATCATTTTTTGGGGGGGGCTTCTTATCTTTACTTTGCCTCATTCTGCAATTTTACTTTCTAGTTTTAATGAGATATTGCTTGTATAAAGGAAATGTATCATGAAGTTTGTATCATCATTTTTGACAAGGAGTACTATTGCACACTGTAACTTTTGAAAATACATCATATCAACATAACAACACAAAGTCACTTTTTGTTAAGCTCCTTTTACATTTGTATTTTTATTTTTATTAAACGTTCAATGATCATTATAAGAATAATGAAAAAGGGAAGAACATAATTACTTAGCAACAGCAACACGTTTCTACATCCTGCGAGACATAGGGTAAAAGTACACAAACATTTTGCACATATGGCACTACTGCCAATACTGGTACTACATTAAATAAACCAAACACTGCATCTGGAACACATCTAGTGCGCTATATGAGGGTTCAATCATGATACTATTTCTCAAATCAACACTATTACAGTGAGCCATTGTCTAAATGTAATATCCGGAAGGCATATATAAAGTGTGTGTCACTCTGCTGTCAGAACTTTACCTACAATGGACTAATGTGGCACACGTTAATCATACACAAATCCTCATTATTCATCAGTTGAGGAGCAGCGTAACCAACTGTAAAAAGGGAGGAGGTTCGTCATAGTAGTAATAGATTACATTACACAGCCTTTCCCAAATGGGAGTGATTGACTTGGAGTGATCTGACATTCAAAAGAGCTATTACGACAAGAACACTTCATGGCAGGTACGCTGCGATATTGGCCGAGAACTGATGTAATATGTCCTTTTGACAATACTGTGTAATTTCAAAAAGCCCTATTTCGAGTTCGCAGTCATTTCCTTCAAATGAAATCACCTTGGGTTACACGTTTCAGTTACAGAAGTTGGGGATAAAATTCACAACCATATCAAAGGATGAGCCTTCTGGAGTCAAGCAGTGTACACTGTCACAAAGAAACCAGATGTCCACGAAAAGCCTCTCTTTCATTTCCCCGTTCCTTTTATCCCGGTATGTTCTTTATTTTTATTTTTCCTCTCTCTCACCTTTTCAAAATGGTGGAGAAAGCTGAAGAACACAGGAGCCTGGAAGGCCTTGAAGGTACGCTTTCATCTGATTGGTCGGACATAATCGGCAAGAGTCGAGTGATTCAAGCTACAATGTGAGTATCAATAACCTATATATACTACCGTTCAAAAGTTTGGGGTCACTTAGAAATGTCCTTGTTTTTTAAAGAAAAAGCTACATTTTTTGTCCATTAAAATAACATCAAATTGATCAGAAATACACTGTACACTTTTTAATGGAATATCTACATAGGCGTACAGAGGCCCATTTTTCAGCAACCATCACTCCTGTGATGCAAAACACCAGTCTCAACGTCAACAGTGAAGAGGTGACTCCAGGATGCTGGCCTTCTAGGCAGAGTTCCTCTGTCCAGTGTCTGTGTTCTTTTGCCCATCTTAATCTTTTCTTTTTATTGGCCAGTCTGAGATATGGCTTTTTCTTTGCAACTCTGCCTAGAAGGCCAGCATCCCGGAGTCGCCTCTTCACTGTTGACGTTGAGACTGGTGTTTTGCGGGTACTATTTCATGAAGCTGCCAGTTGAGGACTTGTGAGGCGTCTGTTTCTCAAACTAGACCCTCTAATGTATTTGTCTTCTTGCTCAGTTGTGCACCGGGGCCTCCCACTCCTCTTTCTATTCTGTTTAGAGACCGTTTGCGATGCTCTGTGAAGGGAGTAGTACACAGCGTTGTACGAGATCTTCAGTTTCATGGCAATTTCTCCCATGGAATTGCCTTCATTTCTCAGAACAAGAATAGACGGATGAGTTTCAGAAAAAAGCTCTTTGTTTCTGGCCATTTTGAGCCCGTAATCAAACCCACAAATGCTGATGCTCCAGATATTCAACTAGTCTAAAGAATGCCAGTTTTATTGCTTCTCTAATCAGGACAACAGTTTTCAGCTGTGTTAACATAATTGCAAAAGGGTTTTCTAATGATCAATTAGCCTTTAACAATTATAAACTTGGATTAGCTAACACAACGTGCCATTGGAACACAGGAGTGATGGTTGCTGATAATGGGCCTCTGTACACCTTTGTAGATATTCCATAAGACAATCAGCCGTTTCCAGCTACAATAGTCATTTACTACGTTGACAATGTCTACACTGTATTTCTGATCAATTTGATGTTATTTTAATGGACAAAATAATGTGCTTTTCTTTCAAAAACAAGGACATTTCTAAGTGACCCCAAACCTTTAAACGGTAGTGTATATTTGGACAAAAGATTGGACAATAAAAAGGGTGTTGGCAAGTCAAGCCAGACCACACAGCGCAGGCATAGTTCCTTCACGGTGATAGGTACTGTACAGCTTCAAGTGCCTCTGACACTAAACATACCTACTGCCCTGTGAGTCAGCCAGACAGACAGTGCCTCTGATACTAAACATACCTACGGCCCTGTGAGTCAGCCAGACAGACAGTGCCTCTGACACTAAGCATACCTACAGCCCTGTGAGTCAGCCAGACAGAGAGTGCCTCTGACACTAAGCATACCTACATCCCTGTGAGTCAGCCAGACAGAGAGTGCCTCTGACACTAAGCATACCTACGGCCCTGTGAGTCAGCCGGACAGAGAGTGCCTCTGACACTAAGCATACCTACGACCCTGTGAGTCAACCAGACAGACAGTGCCTCTGACTCTAAACATACCTACGACCCAGTGAGTCAGCCAGACAGACAGTGCCTCTGACACTAAGCATACCTACGGCCCTGTGAGTCAACCGAACAGACAGTGCCTCTGACACTAAGCATACCCTCTAATGTATTTGTCTTCTTGCTCAGTTGTGCACCGGGGCCTCCCACTCCTCTTTCTATTCTGTTTAGAGACCGTTTGCGATGCTCTGTGAAGGGAGTAGTACACAGCGTTGTACGAGATCTTCAGTTTCATGGCAATTTCTCCCATGGAATTGCCTTCATTTCTCAGAACAAGAATAGACGGATGAGTTTCAGAAAAAAGCTCTTTGTTTCTGGCCATTTTGAGCCCGTAATCAAACCCACAAATGCTGATGCTCCAGATATTCAACTAGTCTAAAGAATGCCAGTTTTATTGCTTCTCTAATCAGGACAACAGTTTTCAGCTGTGTTAACATAATTGCAAAAGGGTTTTCTAATGATCAATTAGCCTTTAACAATTATAAACTTGGATTAGCTAACACAACGTGCCATTGGAACACAGGAGTGATGGTTGCTGATAATGGGCCTCTGTACACCTTTGTAGATATTCCATAAGACAATCAGCCGTTTCCAGCTACAATAGTCATTTACTACGTTGACAATGTCTACACTGTATTTCTGATCAATTTGATGTTATTTTAATGGACAAAATAATGTGCTTTTCTTTCAAAAACAAGGACATTTCTAAGTGACCCCAAACCTTTAAACGGTAGTGTATATTTGGACAAAAGATTGGACAATAAAAAGGGTGTTGGCAAGTCAAGCCAGACCACACAGCGCAGGCATAGTTCCTTCACGGTGATAGGTACTGTACAGCTTCAAGTGCCTCTGACACTAAACATACCTACTGCCCTGTGAGTCAGCCAGACAGACAGTGCCTCTGATACTAAACATACCTACGGCCCTGTGAGTCAGCCAGACAGACAGTGCCTCTGACACTAAGCATACCTACAGCCCTGTGAGTCAGCCAGACAGAGAGTGCCTCTGACACTAAGCATACCTACATCCCTGTGAGTCAGCCAGACAGAGAGTGCCTCTGACACTAAGCATACCTACGGCCCTGTGAGTCAGCCGGACAGAGAGTGCCTCTGACACTAAGCATACCTACGACCCTGTGAGTCAACCAGACAGACAGTGCCTCTGACTCTAAACATACCTACGACCCAGTGAGTCAGCCAGACAGACAGTGCCTCTGACACTAAGCATACCTACGGCCCTGTGAGTCAACCGAACAGACAGTGCCTCTGACACTAAGCATACCTACGGCCCTGCGAGTCAGCCAGACAGACAGTAGAATGAGTGGTAGGGGAAATATAAATGCACATCTTATCATCCTCTGCTGATCTGAAATGACTTTGGAGTTCCAGAACATTATCTCCTTCCCGTCCAACGGCAACACACAGGCATTCATTATAAACCCATTTAAAGAGACGATTGGTCAGGAACACAGCCATTATCATTATTTGTTTCCCTTGTTGCCAAGCAGCAGCCATTCCTTTTGGGTTTATAAGAACAAATATCACATCTGTTTGGGGATGCTTTGGGATGCACGGTGCATTCTGAGCAGGGTGTTGAGCCTCTTGGATCGATGTATTTCATCATTGGTTGATGACAAGTGACATTCATTTCTTCTGTTTTCTCTTCCAAAAGATGCATGCATTTTAATTGTCAAAATAAGTATTTAAAGTATTTTTTTTAAAACATCAATTTTTCCAAACAAATTCAAACAAATGCATTAAATGAATGAGAGAAAATAAAAATACAAAAGGAATATCTTTGGTTGTGACATGCAGAGCATTTGATGATATTCTGACTCTGAATGGCCTCTTTCTTTCAGATGGAGCTAAAAGTAATTTCCATGTTGCTTCCTTCATTTCTACTTTCTCCTCACAGAGCTCTCAGGTTTTTGTCCATTAAAAGTTCCTGTGTTACCGTGACAACCTCAGCTGTACTCACATTGGTTACGCACACAAAATGAAGAAATGGAGACTCCAATGTAAGTCTGATCGAGTGAGAAATGGAACATATGTACAGTTGTATTGTTTAGGCATGAATCAGGCGCAGTCTTTTGATTTTCAATTTGACATTTTATGTTCTGGCTTTATGAGCTATTCAAATGGGATTGCTCCCGAGCTCGAGCATGCTTACCATGGGAAATAATGGGGGTTTGTCTGCGAGCATCGTGTTATTAATAATGATAGAGGCTTCCCTTTACAAAGTAAATATCTTTCTGGGTTTCCTACCGTGCGGACTTGAAATACACAACATTCGCTAACTAAAAGTAATAGAAATTGTCTCATTTAGCTGTCATAATGCTGTGGGATAATGAACCAAGTCTAGAATATCCTATGGAAATTACAAACTTTAGAAGGCTTTTTTAAACCTCGAATACACTACAAGTTTGCATTTCTTGCTGTGCAGGACAATTCTCAGCAACAAAAGAGTGAACAAATTAAGATCCTAAATCTGTAGAGTGAATAGTTCGCTCGCACTATGCGCATGGTCACCTGAAATGAAGTGTTGTCGGAAACTGAAGAAGCATTAAAAAACTACACAAGTCTCCAGTTGAGAATTATTCAATGCACTGACTAAAAGCAGTATATACTTGATACATAAAATCGAATACTTTGATACATCACCGATAAAGATCCCACTAACCACCGGTGACATGACACTAACCACCGGGGACATGACACTAACCACCGGGGACATGACACTAACCACCGGGGACATGACACTAACCACCGGGGACATGACACTAACCACCGGGGACATGACACTAACCACCGGGGACATGACACTAACCACCGGGGACATGACACTAACCACCGGGGACATGACACTAACCACCGGGGACATGACACTAACCACCGGGGACATGACACTAACCACCGGGGACATGACACTAACCACCGGGGACAGGACACTAACCACCGGGGACATGACACTAACCACCGGGGACAGGACATTAACCACCGGGGACATGACACTAACCACCGGGGACATGACACTAACCACCGGGGACATGACACTAACCACCGGGGACATGACACTAACCACCGGGGACAGGACATTAACCACCGGGGACATGACACTAACCACCGGGGACATGACACTAACCACTGGGGACATGACACTAACCACCGGGGACAGGACACTAACCACCGGGGACATGACACTAACCACCGGGGACATGACACTAACCACCGGGGACAGGACACTAACCACCGGGGACATGACACTAACCACCGGGGACAGGACATTAACCACCGGGGACATGACACTAACCACCGGGGACATGACACTAACCACCGGAGACATGACACTAACCACCGGGGACAGGACATTAACCACCGGGGACATGACACTAACCACCGGGGACATGACACTAACCACCGGGGACATGACACTAACCACCGGGGACATGACACTAACCACCGGTGACATGACACTAACCACCGGGGACATGACACTAACCACCGGGGACAGGACATTAACCACCGGGGACAGGACATTAACCACCGGGGACATGACACTAACCACCGGGGACATGACACTAACCACCGGGGACAGGACACTAACCACCGGAGACATGACACTAACCACCGGGGACATGACACTAACCACCGGGGACAGGACACTAACCACCGGAGACATGACACTAACCACCGGGGACATGACACTAACCACCGGGGACATGACACTAACCACCGGGGACATGACACTAACCACCGGGGACAGGACATTAACCACCGGGGACATGACACTAACCACCGGGGACATGACACTAACCACCGGGGACAGGACACTAACCACCGGAGACATGACACTAACCACCGGGGACATGACACTAACCACCGGGGACAGGACACTAACCACCGGAGACATGACACTAACCACCGGGGACATGACACTAACCACCGGGGACATGACACTAACCACTGGGGACATGACACTAACCACCGGGGACATGACACTAACCACCGGGGACATGACACTAACCACCGGGGACATGACACTAACCACCGGGGACATGACACTAACCACCGGGGACATGACACTAACCACCGGGGACATGACACTAACCACCGGGGACATGACACTAACCACCGGGGACATGACACTAACCACCGGGGACATGACACTAACCACCGGGGACATGACACTAACCACCGGGGACATGACACTAACCACCGGGGACATGACACTAACCACCGGGGACATGACACTAACCACCGGGGACATGACACTAACCACCGGGGACATGACACTAACCACCGGGGACAGGACACTAACCACCGGGGACATGACACTAACCACCGGGGACAGGACATTAACCACCGGGGACATGACACTAACCACCGGGGACATGACACTAACCACCGGGGACATGACACTAACCACCGGGGACATGACACTAACCACCGGGGACAGGACATTAACCACCGGGGACATGACACTAACCACCGGGGACATGACACTAACCACTGGGGACATGACACTAACCACCGGGGACAGGACACTAACCACCGGGGACATGACACTAACCACCGGGGACATGACACTAACCACCGGGGACAGGACACTAACCACCGGGGACATGACACTAACCACCGGGGACAGGACATTAACCACCGGGGACATGACACTAACCACCGGGGACATGACACTAACCACCGGAGACATGACACTAACCACCGGGGACAGGACATTAACCACCGGGGACATGACACTAACCACCGGGGACATGACACTAACCACCGGGGACATGACACTAACCACCGGGGACATGACACTAACCACCGGTGACATGACACTAACCACCGGGGACATGACACTAACCACCGGGGACAGGACATTAACCACCGGGGACATGACACTAACCACCGGGGACATGACACTAACCACTGGGGACATGACACTAACCACCGGGGACAGGACACTAACCACCGGGGACATGACACTAACCACCGGGGACAGGACACTAACCACCGGGGACATGACACTAACCACCGGGGACAGGACACTAACCACCGGGGACATGACACTAACCACCGGGGACAGGACACTAACCACCGGGGACATGACACTAACCACCGGGGACATGACACTAACCACCGGGGACATGACACTAACCACCGGGGACATGACACTAACCACCGGGGACATGACACTAACCACCGGGGACAGGACACTAACCACCGGAGACATGACACTAACCACCGGGGACATGACACTAACCACCGGGGACAGGACACTAACCACCGGTGACATGACACTAACCACCGGGGACATGACACTAACCACCGGGGACATGACACTAACCACCGGGGACAGGACACTAACCACCGGGGACATGACACTAACCACTGGGGACATGACACTAACCACCGGGGACATGACACTAACCACCGGGGACAGGACACTAACCACCGGGGACATGACACTAACCACCGGGGACAGGACACTAACCACCGGGGACATGACACTAACCACCGGGGACATGACACTACCACCGGGGACATGACACTAACCACCGGGGACATGATAGAACATAACACCGCCAGTATTGATATCTCTCTCTTTCTCTCTCCTGAAGACACTGGATGTCATGATTTCATGGTGTGAATCATCTTTAACTTCTCTTTGACCTCTTCAGACACTTGGGTATACACTTCACATAATAGATGGATCAGTAAGATGTGTTGTTTGTACCACTGATACCTGTGTAAAATACAGTTGAAGTCAGAAGTTTACAAAAAAATGACTAACTCGTTTCTCAACCACTCAACCACTCCACAAATTTCTTGTTAACAAACTATAGTTTTGGCAAGTCGGTTAGGACATCTACTTTGTGCATGACACAAGTAATGTTCCCAACAATTATTTACAGACAGATTATTTCACTTATAATTCACTGTATCACAATTCCAGTGGGTCAGAAGTTTACATACACTAAGTTGACTGTGCCTTTAAACAGCATGGAACATTCCAGAAAATGATGTCATGGCTTTAGAAGCTTCTGATAGGCTAATTGACATCATTTGAGTCAATTGGAGGTGTACCTATGGATGTATTTCAAGGCCTACCTTCAAACTCAGTGCCTCTTTGCTTTACATCATGGAAAAATCTAAATAAATCAGCCAAGACCTGGTTATCCTTGGGAGCAATTTCCAAACGCATGAAGGTACCACGTTCATTTGTGCAAACAATAGTACGCAAGCATAAACACCATGGGACCACACAGCCACCATACCGCTCAGGAAGGAGACATGTTCTGTGTCCTAGAGATGAACGTACTTTGGTGCGAAAAGTGCAAGTCAATCCCAGAACAACAGCAAAGGACCTTGTGAAGATGCTGGAGGAAACAAGGACAAAAGTATCTATATCCACAGTAAAACGAGTCCTATATCGACATAACCTGAAAGGCTGCTCAGCAAGGAAGAAGCCACTGCTCCAAAATCGCCATAAAAAAGCCATCATACTTTTTTGGAGAAATGTAATCTGGTCTGATGATATAAAAATATAACTGTTTGGCCATAATGACCATTGTTATGTTTGGAGGAAAAAGGGGGAGGCTTGCAAGCTGAAGAACACCATCCCAACCATGAATCACGTTGGTGGCAGCATCATGTTGTGGGGGTGCTTTGCTGCAGGAGGGACTTGTGCACTTCACAAAATAGATGGCATCATGAGGTAGGAAAATGACTTGTATATATTGAAGCAACATCTCAAGACATCAGTCAGAAAGTTAAAACTTGGTCACAAATGGGTCTTCCAAATGGACAATGACCCCAAGCATACTTCCAAAGTAGTGGCAAAATGGCTTAAGGACATTAAAGTCAAGGTATTTGAGTAACCATCACAACGCCCTGACCTCAATCCCATAGAACATTTGTGGGCAGAACAGTTACACCAGCTCTGTCGGGAGGAATGGGCCACAATTCACCCAATTTATTGTGGGAAGCTTGTGGAAGGCTACCCGAAACATTTGACCCAAGTTAAACAATTTAAAGGCAATGCTACCAAATACTAATTGAGTGTATGTAAACATGTAACCCACTGGGAATGTGATGAAAGAAATAAAAGCTGAAAGAAATCATTCTCTCTACTATTATTCTGACATTTCACATTTTTAAAATAAAGTGGTGATCCAAACTGACCTAAAACAGATTATTTTTACTAGGATTAAATGTCAGGAATTGTGAAAAACTGAGTTGAAATGTAGTTGGCTAAGGTTTATGTAAACTTCCGACTTCAACTGTATACATACATGCAATTAGGAAAAAAACTGCTTCAGGAATCAGTGAATACAACACATATTTGCAGGGGAGAGGCGCCTGAGGCAAAACACTTGTTTACCTTTGCAGACTTCTTAAGCGTGCTCCCTGTAGCCCCGTAGCCCCGTACCCAGGACACGCAGGGCAACAGAAGGTGAAAGAAGCACACAGAGACAGTGGGATTGACAGCTAAGGTTAAGGGTCCTCCTCTACATAAAATAATACCAGCTGTGCTAACATCACATCTTCTCCCGTAATAGAAATCAAAACAGGGTTATTTTTCCGCAGCTCTTCCTTCTCGTCTTCGTAATGTGACTCTATGCGACTACATTATGACAGTCTGAAGATACAAATCTCCAGATGGAAGAAGACAACGGGATACGGCCACGTGACCACATCTTCCAAGGGTCCCCCGGCGAGAACCTTAACTTTACGCTTTCTGTCAGTGGCGCGACAGATTGCTTGAGAACAACCTGTCAAGATAAGGCAGATATTTCCCTAAAAATAGACTTCAAACTTTGAGAATAGAGGCCACGTCGCATTGAACGATAAATATTTACTTCCCTCATACAGCAGTTACTGGCCATGGCAACTGCGAGAAGCAATGTCTCAAGGCGCAATAACGGTGTATAAAAGAGAGTAATTTCATTTTGACTGGTCATTGAGAGAATTTGATGTGGTCTTTGAATTGTTCTTGTTCTCGTCTGCATGTCCATGCGTTTTCCCTAACTAATGCTACATTGTTCAGTTTCAAAACGGGATGAATTCAAAATCCCTGTGGGAGGACAGAAGCCTTTTCAGCTTTCCTGAGGTGCACCTCAAATTCTCTCCAATGCAGTCATTATTACAGTGAGTTCTGACTGGGCACCACACGACACCTCTTTTAAAGGTGAAGAGGGGGTGTACGAAAGTGACAAGGTAAAAACCTTTTAAAAGAACAGCAGGGAGTCTGGATACAAAAGCTCATGCTTTATTCTGGTCAAGACATGTTTTGAACTGCAAGTTTGTAATTGATTGTCCACCATTAAGCTAATGTGGTACTTATTTCATGTACATCTAGATATACTGCATATGTTGAAATTCCATGGGTTCGTTGGGTACAAAGTAAAGAACTGGTTGGACAATGTCCTGTATGTCTGGCTGTGCAAGTGGGAAATGACACGTATCCTATTAGGGAAGGTGGTAGGTTGACAGCAGAATGGCATGAAATGCTTAAAAATAGCATGTCAAGACACTTTGAATTTCAGTGCAGAATGTTCCATTTGAATACAAAATTACATGAGGGACAGTAAGTGTTGTACAAAAAACCCACATATGGACAAGGACAAACACACACACACACACACACACACACACACACACACACACACACACACACACACACACACACACACACACACACACACACACACACACACACACACACACACACACACACACACACACGCTGCAGCAAGAATAGATACAGTCTGTGTTTTAGGATGGAAAATCTGTCAGCACTTCCCACCCACAGTCACATCTTTTTAAGTAATTTATGGTAAATGCCACATTTGTCAATGTGTAATGCCGCTGCTCCTACACTATTAAATTGAACTAAAGGAAGGACAAATGAGGAGAGACTGAAATTTTATTTTTGTGTGAAATCGGCAGTTGGCATCCCATCCCTTGCGGGATTAATTGACACATAAACAAACATTACTGTAACCTGGTTCCCATCCAACTTCTTTATGCAAGTAAAGTACGTTGGATAAAAAAATGTCACGACTGATGGAAACAACAAATATGTCGGTAAACTTTCCAAATGTCGGCAAAACAAAACATGCAAGGTGGGATCTTTTTAAAAATGAATTATGGGAGAAATGGTGGTAGAAATGCAATGATAACAACCCTAGAGCAGTAAAAGAATATAAAAAATAAAACCAGATATATAAATACAAATGAATGAAACAGGAGTTTAAACCCGGTATAGAACAAAGAGAAGATTCAAGTGTGAGAGATATACAGCACGTTCAGAAAGTATTCAGACCCCTTGACTTTTTCCACATTTTGTTACGTTACAGCCTTATTCTAAAATGGATTAAACAGTTTGTTTCCTCATCAATCTACACACAGTAACCCATAATGACAAAACAGAAACAGGTTTTCAGAAATGTTTGCAAATGTATAAAAAACTGAAATATCACATTTACATAAGTATTCAGACACTTTACTCAGTACTTTGTTGAAGCACCTTTGGCAGCGATTACAGCCTCGAGTCTTCTTGAGTATGACGTTACATGCTTGGCCCACCTGTATTTGTGGAGTTTCTCCCATTCTTCTCTGCAGATCTTCTCAAGTTCTGTCAGGTTGGAAAGGGTGCGTCGCTGCACAGCTATTATCAGGTCTCTACAGCGATGTTCAATCGGGTTCAAGTCTGGGCTCTGGCTGTCCCGAAGCCAGTCATGCATTGTCTTGGCTGTGTGCTTAGGGTCATTGTCCTGTGGAAGGTGAACCTTCGTCCCAGTCTGAGGTCCTGAGCACTCTGGAGCAGGTTTTCATCAAGGATCTCTCTGTACTTTGCTCCGTTCATCTTTCCCTCGATCCTGACTAGTCTCCCAGTCCCTGCTGCTGAAAAACATCCCCAAAGCATGATGCTGCCACCACCATGCTTCACCGTAGGGATGGTGCCAGGTTTCCTCCATACGTGGCTCTTGGCATTCAGGCGAAAGAGTTCAGTTTTGGTTTCATAGACAAGATAATCTTGTTTCTTATGGTTTAAGAGCCTTTAGCTGCCTATTGGCAAACGCCAAGCGAGCTGTCTTGTGCCTTTAACTGAGGAGTGGCTTCCAACTGGCCACTCCACCAAAAAGGCCTGATTGGTGTAGTGCCGCACAGATGGTTGTCCTTCTGGAAGTTTCTCCCATCTCCACATCTCTGGAGCTCTGTCAGAGTGACCATCAGGTTCTTGGTCACCTCCCTAACCAATGCTCTTCTCCCAGATTGCTCAGTTTGGTTGGACAGCCAGCTCTAGGAAAAGTCTTGGCACTTCCAAACTTCTTCCGTTTAAGAATGATGGAGGCCACTGTGTTCTTGGGGACCTTCAATGCTGCAGAAATGTTTTGGTACCCTTCCCCAGATCTGTGCCTCGTCACAATCCTGTCTCTGAGCTTTACGGACTATTCCTTCAACCTCATAGTTTGGTTTTTGTTCTGACATGCACTGTTAACTGTGTGACCTTATATAGACAGGTGTGTGCCTTTCCAAATCATGTCCAATCAAGTGACTTGACCACAGGTGGACTCCAATCAAGTTGACGAAACATCTCAAGGATGATCAATGGAAACAGGATGCACCTGAGCTCAATTTTGTCTCATAACAATAGATTTTTTGGTTTAGATTCTTCAAAGTAGCCACCCTTCGCCTTAATGACAGCTTTACACACTCTTGGCATTCTCTCAACCAGCTTCACCTGGAATGATTTTCCAACAATCTTGAAGACATCCTATAGGGAGGAGGTCCGAGACCTGGCCGGGAGGTGCCAGAATAACAACCTATCCCTCAACGTAACCAAGACTAAGGAGATGATTGAGGACTACAGGAAAAGGAGGACCTAGCACACCCCCATTCTCATCGACGGGGCTGTAGTGGAGCAGGTTGAGAGCTCCTTGGTGTCCACATCAACAACAAACTAGAATGGTCCAAACACACCAGCACAGTCGTGAAGAGAGCACGACAAAGCCTACTCCCCCTCAGGAAACTAAAAAGATTGAGATCCTCAAAAGGTTCTACAACTGCAACATCAAGAGTACCGTGACTGGTTGCATCACTGCCTGGTATGGCAATTCTTCGGCCTCTAACCACAAGGCACTACAGAGGGTAGTGCGTACTGCCCAGTACATCACTGGGGCTAAGCTGCCTGCCATCAAGGACCTCTACACCAGGCAGTGTCAGAGGAAGGCCCTACAAATTGTCAAAGACCCCAGCCACCCCAGTCATAGACTGTTCTCTCTATTACCGCATGGCAAGTGGTACCAGAGTGCCAAGTCTAGGACAAAAAGGCTTCTCAACAGTTTTTACCCCCAAGCCATAAGACTCCTGAACAGGTAATCAAATGGCTACCCGGACTATTTGCATTGTGTTCCCCCCCCACACACACACACCAAACCCTCTTTTTACGCTGCTGCTACACTCTGTTTATCATATATGCAAAGTAACTTTAACTATACATTCATGTACATACTACCTCAATTGGGCCGACCAACCAGTGCTCCCGCACAGTGTCTACCCGGGCTATCTGTATTGTGTCCCACCCACCACCCGCCAACCCCTCTTTTACGCTACTGCTACTCTCTGTTCATCATATATGCATAGTCACTTTAACCATATCTACATGTACATACTACCTCAATCAGCTTGAGTAACCGGTGTCTGTATGTAGTCTCGCTATATTTATAGCCTCGCTGCTGTATATAGCCTGTCTTTTTACTGTTGTTTTATTTCTTTAGCTACCTATTGTTCACCTAATACCTTTTTTGCACTATTGGTTAGAGCCTGTAAGTAAGTATTTCACTGTACGTAAGCATTTCACCTGTTGTATTCGGTGCACTTGACAAATAAACTTTGATTTGATAAGTACCCACATATGCTGAGCACTTGCTGCTTTTCCTTCACTCTGTGGTCCAACTGCTCCCAAACCATCTCAATTGGGTTGAGGTCGGGTGATTGTGGAGGCCAAGTCATCTGATGCAACATTGCATCACTCTCCTTCTTGGTTAAATAGCACTTAAACAGACTGGAGGTGTGTTGGGTCATTGTCCTGTTGAAAAACAAACAATAGTCCCACTAAGTGCAAACCATATGGGATGGTTTATCGCTGCAGAATGTTGTGGTAGCCGTTCTGGTTAAGTGTGCCTTGAATTCTAAATAAATCACCCGCAGAATCACCAGCAAAGCAGACCCACACCATCACACCTCCTCTTTCATGCTTCTCGGTTGGAACCACACATGCCTACATCACCTACTGTTTACCTACTCTGCATCTCGCAAAGACACAGCATTTGGAACCAAAAATCTCAAATTTGGATTCATCAGATCAAAGGACAGATTTCCCCAGGTCTAATATCCATTGCTCGTGTTTCTTGGCCCAAGCAAGTCTCTTATTATTATTGCTGTCCTTTAGTAGTGGTTTCGTTGCAGCAATTCGATCATGAAGGTCTGATTCACGCAGTCTCATCTGAACAGTTGATGTTGAGATGTGTCTGTCACTTGAACTCTGTGAAGCATTTATTTGGGCTGCAATTTCTGAGACTGGTAACTCTATTGAACTTATCCTCTTCAGAAGAGGTTCTTCTGGGTCTTCCTTTCCTGTGGGGGTTGTCATGAGAGCCAGTTTCATGGTAGTGCTTGATGGTTTTTGCGACTGCACTTACAGAAACGTTCAAAGTTTTTCCAGAAATTTTCCGGATAGACTGACCTTCATGTCTTAAAGTAATGATAGACTGTTGTTTCTCTTTCCTTGTTTGAACTGTTCTTGCCATAATTTGGTCTATTACCAAATAGGCTATTTTCTCTAACCACCCCTACCTTGTCACAACACAACTGATTGTCTCAAATTCATTAAGAAGGAAAGAAATTCCACAAATTAACTTTTATCAAGGCACACCTGTTAATTTAAATGCATTCCAGGTGACTACCTCATGAAGCTGGTTGTGAGAATGCCAAGAGTGTGCAAAGCTGTCATCAAGGCAAAGGGTGGCTAATTTGAATAATCGCAAATAAAAAATATATTTTGATTTGTTTCACACTTTTTTGGTTACTACATGATTCCATGTGTGATTACTACTTGATTCTATATGTGTTATTTCATAGTGTTGATGTCTTCACTATTATTCTGGAGTGTAGAAAATAGTACAAATAAAGAAAAACCCTTGAATGAGTAGGTGTGTTAAAACCTTTGATTGGTACTGTGTACAGTCGTGGCCGAACGTTTTGAGAATTACACAAATGTTAATTTTCACAAAGTCTGCTGCCTCAGTTTGTATGATGGCAATTTGCAAATACTCCAGAATGTTATGAAGAGTGATCAGATTGCAATTAATTTCAAAGTCCCTATTTGCCATGCAAGTGAACTGAATCCCCCAAAAAACATTTCCACTGCATTTCAGCCCTGCCACAAAAGGACCAGCTGACATCATGTCAGTGATTCTCTCATTATTAACACAAGTGTGAGTGTTGACGAGGACAAGGCTGGACATCACTCTGTCATGCTGATTGAGTTCGAATAACAGACTGGAAGCTTCAAAAGGAGGGTGGTGCTTGGAATCATTGCTCTTCCTTGGTTACCAGCAAGGAAACACATGCTGTCATCATTACTTTGCACAAAAAGGGCTTCACAGGCAAGGATATTTCTGCCAGTAAGATTGCACCTAAATAAACCATTTATTGGATCATCAAGAACTTCAAGGAGAGCGTTTCAATTGTTATGAAGAAGGCTTCAGGGCGCCCAAGAAAGTCCAGCAAGCGTCAGGACCATCTCCTAAAGTTGATTCAGCTGTGGGATCGGGGTACCACCAGTGCAGAGCTTGCTCAGGAATGGCAGCAGGCAGTTGTGAGTGAATCTGCACGCACAGTGAGGCGAAAACCTTTGGAGGATGGCCTGGTGTCAAGAAGGGCAGCAAAGAAGCCACTTCTCTCCAGGAAAAACATCAGGGACAGACTGATATTCTGCAAAAGGTACAGGGATTGGACTGCTGACGACTGGGGTAAAGTCATTTTCTCTGATGAATCCCCTTTCCGATTGTTTGGGACATCTAGAAAAAAATCTTGTCCGGAGAAGATAAGGTGTACCATCAGTCCTGTGTCATGCCAACAGTAAAGCATCCTGAGACCATTCATGTGTGGTCATGCTTCTCAGCCAAGGGAGTGGACTCACTCACAATTTTGCATAAGAACACAGCCATGAATAAAGAATGGTATCAACACATTCTCCGAGAGCAACTTCTCCCAACCATCCAGGAACAGTTTGGTGACGAACAATGCCTTTTCCAGCATGATGGAGCACCTTGCCTTAAGGCAAAAGTGATAACTAAGTGGCTCGGGGAACAAAACATCGATATTTTGGGTCCATGGCCAGAAAACTCCCCAGACCTTAATCCGATTGAGAACTTGTGGTCAATCCTCAAGAGGCGGGTGGACAAACAAAAACACACAAATTCTGACAAACTCCATGCATTGATTATGCAAGAATGGGCTGCCATCAGTTGTGGCACAGAAGTTAATTGACAGCATGCCAGGGCGGATTGCAGAGGTCTTGAAAAAGAAGGGTCGACACTGCAAATATTGACTCTGCATCAACTTCATGTAATTGTCAATAAAAGCCTTTGACACTTATGAAATGCTTGTAATTATACTTCAGTATTCCATAGTAACATCTGACAAAAATATCTAAAGACACTGAGGCAGCAGACTTTGTGAAAATGTATTTGTGTCATTCTCAAAACCTTTGGCCTCGACTGTATATACAGTTGAAGTCGGAAGTTTACATACACCTTAGCCAATTACATTTAAACTCAGTTTTTCACAATTTCTGACATTTAATCCTAGTAAATTCTGGCCCATTCCTCCTGACAGAGCTGGTGTAACTGAGTCAGGTTTGTAGGCCTCCTTGCTCACACATGCTTTTTCAGTTCTGCCCACAAATGCTATATAGGATTGAGGTCAGGGTTTGTGATGGCCCCTCCAATTCCTTGACGTTGTTGTCCTTAAGCCATTTTGCCACAACTTTGGAAGTATGCTTGGTGTCTGTCATTGTCCATTTGAAAACCCATTTGATTTGCAACCAAGCTTCGTGACTGATGTCTTGAGATGTTGCTTCATCTATCCACATAATTTTCCTACCTCATGATGTCATCTATTTTGTGAAGTGCACCAGCCCCTCCTGCAGAAAAGCACCCCCACATCATGATGCTGCCACCCCCGTGCTTCACAGCTGGGATGGTGTTCTTCAGCTTGCAAGCTTCCCCCTTTTCCCTCCAAACATAACAATGGTCATTACGGCCAAACCGTTCTGTTTTTGTATCATCAGACCAGATGAAATTTCTCCAAAAAGTACGATCTTTGTCCCCATGTGCATTTGCAAACCGTAGTCTGGCTTTTTATGGTGGTTTTGGAGCAGTGGCTTCTTCCTTGCTGAGCGGCCATTCAGGTTATGTCGATATAGGACTCATTTTACTGTGGATATAGATAGTTTTGTACCTGTGTCTTCCAGAATCTTCACAAGGTTATTTGCTGTTGTTCTGGGATTGATTTTCACTTTTCGCACCGAAGAACGTTCATCTCTAGGAGACAGAACGCATCTCCTTCCTGAGAGGTATGATGGCTGTGTGGTCCCATGGTGTTTATACTTGCATACTATTGTTTGTACAGATGGACGTGGTACCTTCAGGCGTTTGGAAATTGCTCCCAAGGATGAAACAGACTTGTGGAGGTCTACAATTTATTTTCTGAGGTCTTGGCTGATTTCTTTTGATTTTCCCATGATGTCAAGCAAAGAGGCCCCAGAGTTTGAAAGTAGGCCTTTAAATACATCCACAGGTACACCTCCAATTGACTCAAAGGCTGTTACACTGGTACCGAGACCAGTCTTCTTGTCTTTGCTGGACAGCTGTTACACTGGTACCGAGACCAGTCTTCTTGTCTTTGCTGGACAGCTGTTACACTGGTACCGAGACCAGTCTTCTTGTCTTCGCTGGACAGCTGTTACACTGGCACCGAGACCAGTCTTCTTGTCTTCGCTGGACAGCTGTTACACTGGTACCGAGACCAGTCTTCTTGTCTTTGCTGGACAGCTGTTACACTGGTACCGAGACCAGTCTTCTTGTCTTTGCTGGACAGCTGTTACACTGGTACCGAGACCAGTCTTCTTGTCTTCGCTGGACAGCTGTTACACTGGTACCGAGACCAGTCTTCTTGTCTTTGCTGGACAGCTGTTACACTGGTACCGAGACCAGTCTTCTTGTCTTTGCTGGACAGCTGTTACACTGGTACCGAGACCAGGCTTCTTGTCTTTGCTGGACAGCTGTTACACTGGTACCAAGACCAGGCTTCTTGTCTTTGCTGGACAGCTGTTACACTGGTACCGAGACCAGGCTTCTTGTCTTTGCTGGACAGCTGTTACACTGGTACCGAGACCAGGCTTCTTGTCTTTGCTGGACAGCTGTTACATTTGTTGTGTGTGACACAAAGCTTTCCGTTTGTCAAATTGTCCCAGACAGTCCTCTCCACACATCCACAATGTACACAACAACCTACAGCAGTTTCATGCCGGAAACTGCCCCAATTATTCTCTCAATAACATCCTGTGTTGCGTGTGGTACTCGTTAAAAAGGGACTGCATGGCGATATCGGGAAAAAAATACTTAATTATCTGTGACCAAATGTAGCCGTCTATGACAGCTCATATCACTATTATGACAGGGATATGTACCATGAGCCTTTGCAAGTACTGTTACCAGACCACTGTTAGCAGCATTACTATGCACTGAGGATCAGTGACCTGCAGTGACAAGCAGACATTACAGTGACCTTAGTGAGGGGGGCTGCCAAGCTGAGGCACTGGCAGATCTCTCCAAGCCACGAGGTGAGTCCGCCCGATGACAGATGTCATTTCTAACAGGCCCATAAGACTGGGCGCTAGACAGCCATCCTGACATTATGGATAATAAATCAAGTGTACACTGTGGCTGAAAACACAACACTGTTTTCAACCCGTAGTCTTTACACAGCAAACAGGGGACGTCCTGAGGACATTAGGCAATGTTCCCATTAGGTCCCTTAAGTGTTTCGGCGCGACCTTATCCCTCTGACATTCTGAGAACGTTCTAAGAACGTTGTGTGATGGACCCAAGGGAACGTTCTCTGGGGGACCTTTGTATAGTTCCCTGTAAGTTCCCAGAATGTCATAGAGGCCCATGTCAGGACCTTTTTAGGACGTTCTCAGGACGTACATTTGACTAATCCTTTGGACGTTGCATGATGGTCCCTAGGCAACGTTCTGAGGGACCTTTTTCTAATCCCCAGTTTGTCCCTGGGACTTCTCCGTCGATGTTCTTGGGACGTTGTGTCATGGTCTGAAGCTCTGAAGCTCCCCTGATTGTCTCAGGTGTCCCAAATCATTATAAATATAGTAATGAGATGGTATCAGGGTTTTAAAGGTAAGTGCTGCTCTGTTCAGCCAAAATAGTGTACAAATCTTTAGTCAATGACAATATGATTACATTTGACATGACCAGTTAGTACTGAAGAATTTCAGAAGTACACTACACATGTATTACCTATAATACATCTTTGCACTTAACAAAATAGTATTTTAATTACTCGTTCACATTAACTTTCAGAAATCTTCATTTTCAAAACGCAGACCATTTCACCTGTGATTTATATTGAAAGGCAATTGTGTTTTTTTTCTTAAACTATAGTTTTCCATCACATACAGTAGCTTCATTTTCATTAGAAAAGTGCAAAGCTATTTGACTAGAAGTCACACAAGTAAACTAGCTTACATTGAAAAGGAAGATATTTTTTTGCAAACAAACGATGCATGGCCACCATATTTATAATGTTTATCATAGAAATAAGGCACCCAGCTTCATTTCCAAATGTTCTAGCCTTACATTTTTACCAGAGAAAAGTACACAGAAAAAGAATGGAGAAAAGTAGCTACACAAGTAGCTGACTGCTGATAGAATGTCATTCCTGAATGAGGGAATGACTACAAGAGCAAAGATTTCTCATCTGAGTGAAGAAGTGCAACTGAAGCACAGAATTAGTAGAGCAGAAATTACAATAAGAAGCATTTTAGATGTGCGTTAACAAACCTCTTATGAAAAAAAGATTGCAGCCAGAGTGCATTATACCTGCAGTATACTGTAAATACTGCATCCAAAACAACGCAGTTTTTTTACTGCAGTAATGTTGCAGTGTAACTGCAGTTAGAGTGCAGTTCAACAGCAGTTTAACTGCAGTACACTGCAGTTATTTTGCAATTACTGCATCCAAAATACCACAGTCGACTACAGTTACTGCACTTCTACTACAGTTTCAAAACCACAATCTTTTTTATAAGGTATTTTTTGATGTGAAAATGCAGAATTCTGCATTAACATGACCCCTGATTTATCAGTTAACCTGACTATTCTCTCATTGATTTCATTTTTCTTGTTTCAGCAATGTTAGTTTGGGTTTTTAGTTGTCTAATGTTGGTGGGGCATATTATTCTGTTTTAATATTACTCCTGAATCACTATGATAAATATAACAGTTTTTCCTTAAGTGTATTTTTAACAGAGCTGAAATGTACTTTGAAGTGCAGAGTGTTATAATAAGCCTTCAGGTGAAATCGGTGATTGATACAAACATGGTGGCCAAGCAGGGAGATTGGAATGCTGTGAACCAAGAGGTTGTCAGTTCAAATCCCAGGTGAGGATGTTAAATAATAATGACTGTATGAATAAACATATACAGAGCAGCTTACAGTATACAGCCAACCTGTAAATAGCACACCCAACTACCTCATCCCCACTAATTATCTTGCTCTTTTACACCCCAGTATTTCTACTTGCTCATCAGCATCTGCACATCTATCACCCCAGTGTTAATGCTAAATTGTAATTATTTTGCCTCTATGGCCGAATTATTGCCTTTACCTCCCTACTCTTCTACATTTGCACACACTATACATAGATTTTTATATTGTGTTATTGACTGTATGTTTGTTTATGTGTAACTCTGTGTTGTTGTCACACTGCTTTGCTTTATCTTGGCCAGGTCGCAGTTGTAAATAAGAATTTGTTCTCAACTGGCCTATCTGGTTCAATAAAGAATATATTTAAAAATATTCTGTATTATTGCACCTTGACAACGTAGCACAATCCCTTCCTAATGTATTAAAATATAATCAGACAATTCAGCAGTCTATCAAGTTATACGATTAACCTCACTAAAGCATCTCTGTTTCCACTTAAAGGAATATTAAATCTCAATATACATAGAATCAAAGATACCAATTGTGAAACATTTTAAATAACTGAACATTGATATTTTTCCCTCTCAGATTAAATTGTTTTCGAAGAACTTCAAACAAGTCACAATTGCAATTATAGCAGACCTCGACAGATGGTTTAATCTAACATTAACTTTAGCAGGTCGAATTTCGATTGTCAAAATGAATGTCTTGCCTATACTCAATATCTTTGTAAGCATGCTTCCTTTGCCCACACCATTAAGGTATTGGGAAAATATTAAAAGGTCAGTCTTGAATTGTATATGGAAAGAGCTATTCAGGCTATGCTCTAACCCTACACCCTACACCCCAACCCGAGTACTCCGTTCTGCCACCACAGGTCACTTGGCCCTCCCACCCCTAGCTCCCGCTCAGCCCAGTCCACGCTCTCCTCTGTCCTGGCACCCCAATGGTAGAACCAGCTTCCCATTGAAGTCCCTGCCCATCTCCTCCCACTTTACTGATAGCTACGTTATTGAGGAAAAATGTACTTCCTATGCCTGTGATATGTGGTTGTCCCACCTAGCTATTTTAAGATGAATGCACTAACGGTAATTCGCTCTGGATAAGAGCGTCGGCTAAATGACTAAAATGTAAATGAAACGTCCCAGAATTAAAACGACTACACTCCAGCAACCCAAAGGTTTTGGGGGTCAAGGTTACCCAACTTCAAGTTAGATGCTTTGTTGTCTCAGGTGCTCCGCCCACTTAAGAAATGGTTTGATCAAGATAAATGTCTTCTTTGGTTGGAAACGGAGGAAAATAGTGTCAACATTTACAATGAAAGATGTTCTATCCTCTGCCTTATCTCCTACGTTTTGACGTACTCAGTTTGGACCAATCATTGCCCACTCATTACAGACCTGGCAACAAATTGAACAACTTGGTAATTGGGAAGTGCGATGGCATACCCAGATCCCCATTAGCTGTTGCCAAGGCAGCAGCTACTCTTCCTGGGGTCCAAACACATGAAGACACATCACACATAAAACAGTACATCATGTAACATCGCTACACCGCTACATACATACATCAAATCAAATTTTATTGGTCACATACACATATTTAGCAGATGTTAATGCGAAATGCTTGTGTTTCTAGCTCCAACAGTGCAGTAGTATCTAAAAAAAATCACAACAATACACACAAATCTAAAAGTAAAAGAATGGAATTAAGAAATATATAAATATTAGGACTAGCAATGTCGGAGTGGCATTGACTCAAATGAGATGAGTAAAGCAGTATTTAAACATTATTAAAGTGACTAGTGTTCCATTATTAAAGTGGCCAGGGATTCCATGTCTATCTATATAGGGCAGCATATACAGTTGAAGACAGAAGTTTACATACACCTTAGCCAAATACATTTAAACTCAGTTTTTCACAATTCCAGACATATAAAGTAAAAATTCCCTGTCTTAGGTCAGTCAGGATCACCACTTTATTTTAAGAATGTGAAATGTCAGAATAATTATAGAGAGAATGATTTATTTCAGCTTTTATTTCTTTCATTACACTCCCAGTGGATCAGAAGTTTACATGCACTCAATTAGTATTTGGTAGCATTGCCTTTAAATTGTTTAACTTTGGTCAAACATTTCAGTTAGCCTTTCACAAGCTTCCCACAATAAATTAGGTGAATTCTGGCCCATTCCTCCTGACAGAGCTGGTGTAACTGAGTCAGGTTCTTAGGCCTCCTTGCTCACACATGCTTTTTCAGGTCTCCCCACAAAATGTATATAGGATTGAGGTTAGGGCTTTGTGATGGCCACTCCAATACCTTGACTTTGTTGTCCTTAAGCCATTTTGCCACAACTTTGGAAGTATGCTTGGGGTCATTGTCCATTTGGAAGACCCATTTGCGACCAAGCTTTAACTGATGTCTTGAGATGTTGCTTCAATATGTCCGCATAATTTTCCTACCTCATGATGCCATCTATTTTGTGAAGTGCACCAGTCCCTCCAGCAGCAAAGCACCCCCACAGCATGATGCTGCCACCCCCATGCTTCACGTTTGGGATGGTGTTCTTCGGCTTGCAAGCCCCCCCCTTTTTCAACCTAACATAATGATGGTCATTATGGCTAAACCGTTCTATCAGACCAGAGGACATTTCTACAAAAAGTACGATCTGTGTCCCCATGTGCAGTTGCAAACTGTAGTCTGGCTTTTTTATGGCAATTTTGGAGCAGTGGCTTCTTCCATGCTGAACAGCCTTTCAGGTTATGTTGATATAGGACTTGTTTTACTGTGGATACAGATACTTTTGTACCTGTTTTCTCCAGCATCTTCACAAGGTCCTTGATGTTGTTCTGGGATTGATTTGCACTTTTCACACCAAAATACATTCCTCTCTAGGAGTCATGTGGCTGTCTGGTCCCATGGTGTTTATACTTGCATACTATTGTTTGTACAGATGAACGTGGTACCTTCAAGTGTTTGGAAATTGCTCCCAAGGATGAACCAGACTAGTGGAGGTCTACAATTTCTTGTCTGAGGTCTTGGCTGATTTCTTTTGATTTTCTCATTTTCCCACTGAGTTTAAAGGTAGACCTTGAAATCAAATTATGTCAATTAGCCTATCAAAAGTTTCTAAAGCCATGACATAATTTTCTGGAATTTTCCATGCTGTTTAAAGGCACCGTCAACTTAGTGTATGCAAACTTCTGACCCACTGGAGTTGTGATACAGTGAATTATAAGTTAAATAATCTGTCTGTAAACAATTGTTGGGAAAATGATTTGTGTCATGCACAAAGTAGATGTCCTAACCAACTTGCCAAATCTATGGTTTGTTTAAAAGAAATATGTGAAGTGGTTGAAAAAGGAGTTTTATTGACTATAACCTAAGTGTATGTAACTTCCGAATTCAACTGTATGTGGCAGGGTCCAAAGTCAATCACAGATTACAAAAAGAAAAACAGCCCCATCGCGGACATCAATGTCTTGCTCCCAGACAAATTAAACAACTTCTTTGCTCGCTTTGAGGACAATACAGTGCCACTGACACGGCCCGCTACCAAAGCCTGTGGGCTCTCATTCTCCATGGCCAACGTGAGTAAAACATTTAAACGTGTTAACTCTCGCAAGGCTGCCGGCCCAGACGACAAACCTAGCCGCGTCTTCAGAGCATGCGCAGACCAGCCGGCTGGTGTGTTTACGGACATAGTCATCCAATCCCTATCCTAGTTTGTTGTCCCCACATGCTTCAAGGTGGCCACCATTGTTGCTGTTCCCAAGAAAGCTAAGGTAACTGAACTAAATGACTATCGTCCCATTGCACTCACTTCTGTCATCATGAAGTGCTTTGAGAGACTAGTCAAGGATCATATCACCTCCACCCTACCTCATTCCCTAGACGCACTCCAATTTGCTTACCGCCCCAAAAGTGCAATCACCATCACACTGCACACTGCCCTGTCACATCTGGACAAGAGGAATACCTATGTAAGAATGCTGTTCATTGACTACAGCTCAGCATTTAACACCATAGTACCCATAGTACCCACAAAACTCGTCATTAAACTCGAGACCCTGGGTCTCGACCCCGCCCTGTGCAACTGGGTCCTGGACTTCCTGACAGGCCGCCACAGGTGGTGAAGGTAGGAAACAACATCTCCACCCCGCTGATCCTCAACACTGGGGCCCCAAAAGGGTGCGTTCTCAGCCCTCTCCTGTACTCCCTGTTCACCCATGACTGCGTGGCCATGCACGCTTCCAACTCAATCATCAAGTTTGCAGACGACACTACAGTGGTAGGCCTGATTTCCAACAACGACGAGACGGCCTACAGGGAGGAGGTGAGGGCCCTCGGAGTGTGGTGTCAGGACAATAACCTCTCACTCAACATCAACAAAACAAAGGAGATGATCGTGGACAGCAGAAGGAGATCCCCCCATCCACATCGATGGGACAGTAGTGGGGAAGGTGGAAAGTTTTAAGTTCCTCTGCGCACACATCACGGACAAACTAAAATGGTCCACCCACACAGACAGAGTGGTGAAGAAGGCACAACAGTGCCTCTTCAACCTCAGGAGGCTGAAGAAATTTGGCATGTCATCTAAAACACTCAAACTTTTACAGATGCACAATCGAGAGCATCCTGTCGAGTTGTATCACCGCCTGGTACGGCAATTGCACCACCCTCTACCGCAAGGCTCTCCAGAGGGTAGTGCATTCTGCACAACACATCACCGGGGGCAAACTACAAGCCCTCCAGGACACCTACAGCACCCGATGTCACAGGAAGGCCAAAAAGATCATCAAGGACAACAACCACCCGAGCCACTGCCTGTTCACCCCGCTATCATCCAGAAGGCGAGGTCAGTATAGGTGCATCAAAGCTGGAACTGAGAGACTGAAAAACAGCTTCTTTCTCAAGGCCATCAGACTAAAGGTATCACTAGTCAACTTTAAATAACGCCACTTTAATAATGTTTACATATACATATGAGACGAGTAATGTAGGATATATTATATCCTACACCATCTACTGCATCTTGCCTATGCCTCACACCATCGCTCATCCATATATTTATATGTATATATTCTTATTCATCCCTTTACATTTGTGTGTATAAGGTAGTTGTTATGAATTTGTTAGATTACTTGTTAGATATTATTGCATAGTCGGAATTGGAAGCACAAGCATTTCACTACACTCGCATTAACATCTGCTAACCATATGTATGTGACCAATAAAAATTTAATTTGATGATGTGATTTGAGGTGATATGATCCTTAACTAGCCTCTCAAAGCACTACATGATGACAGAAGTGAATGCTATGTTACCTTTGTTAGTTCAGCCACCTTTGTTTTCTTGGATACAGGAACAATGGTGGACATCTTGAAGAAAGTTTGGACAACAGACTGGGATAGTGAGAGATTGAATATGTTCGTAAACAGACCAGCCAGTTGGTCTGTGCATGCTGGTTGGAAATAACACACATAGAAATAACACACAACAAAACAAAGTAATGCAAAGTTACTTAGGAGCTAGAAGCAGAGCTGCTATGTCTGTTGGTGCCATCATACAACAATAACACAATGTACGTGTGTGTATGCATGTGTCTGTACCTGTGTGTGGGTGTCTCTTCACAGTCCCCACTGTTCCATAAGGTGTATTTTTAGCTGTTTTTTAAATCTGATTTTACTGCTTGCATCAGCTACCTGGTGTGGAATAGAGTTCCATGTATTCATAACTATGTAGTACTGTGCGCCTCCCATAGTCTGTTCTGGACTTGGGGATTGTGAAGAGACCTCTGGTGGTATGTAATGTGGGGTATGGATGGGTGTACGAGTGCTGTGCTAGTAGTTTAGTAGTTTAGACAGTTTGGTGCTTTCGGCTTGTCAACACTTCTTACAAAAAACAAGTAGTGATGAAGTCAATCTCTCCACTTTGAGCCATGAGAGATTGACGTGCATATTATTTAAGGTTTGCTCTCCATGTACATTTAAGGGCTATCCATGCTGCCATGTTCTGATTTTAATCATTCAATTTCCTCCAAAATGAAACAATGGTCTGAACAAGGAATTCATAAAGTTTCGGACCAAATTGAACGATGGCGGTTTGTCATCCTTTCATGACCTAAACAAATATGTATAATTTACCTGGTTCATCCTTATATCGTTTTTTTTTTTTACAATTAAGAACCTCTATGCACACGTATTGAGTTCTTTGAAGTCAAGTCCCATTCCATCCTCTATTGAATAATTATATAATAATTATAATTAGGTAGCCAGAACCCAAGTGGAGGTTTTGTACCCAATCAATATTTTTTTTAAACTACTAGAAGCCCTCCGTAAACCATTGGGAATAGTTACAGTATGGGACACAGATCTTTACAGACTACAAAGAAAATACTGATTGGAAAAGAGTTTGGAACTATATCCCAATGTCTTCCTGAAGTTTGAATCATCAACTAATACACTACAAATTAATTCACAGATTGTATTTGACTCCACGGAAAAGTTGCCAATTTAAACTTGCTCCTATTCCAAATTGTCTATTGTGTTCTCAAAGAAATATTGGAACTTACATGCATATGACGTGGGACTGCCCCAGTGTGAAAACCTTTCGGGTCACAGGTTTCCAGGTCTCTATCGAGCATAGTTGGTGTTCCCGTTTAAATCAAAGCAATCAAATCAAGTTTATTTATATAGCCCTTCGTACATCAGCTGATATCTCAAAGTGCTGTACAGAAACAGCAATGCAGGTGTAGAAGCACCTATCACCTAGCACTATCTCGCCAATATATCATCGTTGAACGATGGCTCTTCACTGACTCACAGTACCCCAGAAACGAGTATGGTTGTCTGAACGGACGGCGGCAAAAAGGATGTTAATGACCAGAAGGAAGCCTCCACATTTAACTCAGCATAACTCAATGGCTACAAAACTTCTTTGATGTTCTTTCACGAGAGCTCTCCATAGCTCGTGTGAACAGCAACAAAGACTTAACATTAGATACATTCAATAGAGCAGTCAAAAAGGTCAATAGCTTATTATGAGTTCATGTAATGTAATCATGTTTGAATTTATCAATAGTTTTTGAATATCTGTATCGAACATGAATGTATGCAGTCGGACTGCCGTGGAAGGGGGGAGGTAGTGGGGAGGAAGGGAGGGGGGAGGTAGTGGGGAGGAAGGGAGGTGGGAATAGGAACCTGCTGAGAAGGGAGAGAGAGATGGGGAGGAAAGGAGGGGGGAGGTAGTGGGGAGGAAGGGAGGGGGGAATAGGAACCTGCTGAGAAGGGAGAGAGAGATGGGGAGGAAAGGAGGGGGGAGGTAGTGGGGAGGAAGGGAGGGGGGAATAGGAACCTGCTGAGAAGGGAGAGAGAGATGGGGAGGAAAGGAGGGGGGAGGTAGTGGGGAGGAAGGGAGGGGGGAATAGGAATGGGTCGCACCTGCTGAGAAGGGGGAGAGCGATGGGGAGGAAAGAAGAGGGGAGGTAGTGGGGAGGAAGGGAGGGGATAATAGGAATGGGTCACACCTGCTGAGAAGGGGGAGAGAGATGGGGAGGAAAGGAGGGGGGAGGTAGTGGGGAGGAAGGGAGGGGGGAATAGGAATGGGTCGCACCTGCTGAGAAGGGGGAGAGAGATGGGGAGGAAGGGAGGGGGGAATAGGAATGGGTCACACCTGCTGAGAAGGGCGAGAGAGATGGGGAGGAAAGGAGGGGGGAGGTAGTGGGGAGGAAGGGAGGGGGGAATAGGAACCTGCTGAGAAGGGAGAGAGAGATGGGGAGGAAAGGAGGGGGGAGGTAGTGGGGAGGAAGGGAGGGGGGAATAGGAATGGGTCGCACCTGCTGAGAAGGGGGAGAGCGATGGGGAGGAAAGAAGAGGGGAGGTAGTGGGGAGGAAGGGAGGGGGGAATAGGAATGGGTCACACCTGCTGAGAAGGGGGAGAGAGATCGGGAGGAAAGGAGGGGGGAGGTAGTGGGGAGGAAGGGAGGGGGGAATAGGAATGGGTCGCACCTGCTGAGAAGGGGGAGAGAGATGGGGAGGAAAGGAGGGGGGAGGTAGTGGGGAGGAAGGGAGGGGGGAATAGGAATGGGTCGCACCTGCTGAGAAGGGGGAGAGAGATGGGGAGGAAGGGAGGGGGGAATAGGAATGGGTCACACCTGCTGAGAAGGGCGAGAGAGATGGGGAGGAAAGGAGGGGGGAGGTAGTGGGGAGGAAGGGAGGGGGGAATAGGAACCTGCTGAGAAGGGGGAGAGAGATGGGGAGGAAAGGAGGGGGGAGGTAGTGGGGAGGAAGGGAGGGGGGAATAGGAATGGGTCGCACCTGCTGAGAAGGGGGAGAGAGATGGGGAGGAAAGGAGGGGGGAGGTAGTGGGGAGGAAGGGAGGGGGGAATAGGAATGGGTCGCACCTGCTGAGAAGGGGGAGAGCGATGGGGAGGAAAGGAGGGGGGAGGTAGTGGGGAGGAAGGGAGGGGGGAATAGGAATGGGTCACACCTGCTGAGAAGGGGGAGGGAGATGGGGAGGAAAGGAGGGGGGAGGTAGTGGGGAGGAAGGGAGGGGGGAATAGGAATGGGTCACACCTGCTGAGAAGGGGGAGAGAGATGGGGAGGAAAGGAGGGGGGAGGTAGTGGGGAGGAAGGGAGGGGGGAATAGGAATGGGTCACACCTGCTGAGAAGGGGGAGAGAGATGGGGAGGAAAGGAGGGGGGAGGTAGTGGGGAGGAAGGGAGGGGGGAATAGGAATGGGTCACACCTGCTGAGAAGGGGGAGGGAGATGGGGAGGAAAGGAGGGGGGAGGTAGTGGGGAGGAAGGGAGGGGGGAATAGGAATGGGTCACACCTGCTGAGAAGGGGAGGGAGATGGGGAGGAAAGGAGGGGGGAGGTAGTGGGGAGGAAGGGAGGGGGGAATAGGAACCTGCTGAGAAGGGGGAGGGAGATGGGGAGGAAAGGAGGGGGGAGGTAGTGGGGAGGAAGGGAGGGGGGAATAGGAATGGGTCGCACCTGCTGAGAAGGGGGATAGAGATGGGGAGGAAAGGAGGGGGGAGGTAGTGGGGAGGAAGGGAGGGGGGAATAGGAATGGGTCGCACCTGCTGAGAAGGGGGAGAGAGATGGGGAGGAAGGGAGGGGGGAATAGGAATGGGTCACACCTGCTGAGAAGGGCGAGAGAGATGGGGAGGAAAGGAGGGGGGAGGTAGTGGGGAGGAAGGGAGGGGGGAATAGGAACCTGCTGAGAAGGGGGAGAGAGATGGGGAGGAAAGGAGGGGGGAGGTAGTGGGGAGGAAGGGAGGGGGGAATAGGAATGGGTCGCACCTGCTGAGAAGGGGGAGAGAGATGGGGAGGAAAGGAGGGGGGAGGTAGTGGGGAGGAAGGGAGGGGGGAATAGGAATGGGTCGCACCTGCTGAGAAGGGGGAGAGCGATGGGGAGGAAAGGAGGGGGGAGGTAGTGGGGAGGAAGGGAGGGGGGAATAGGAATGGGTCACACCTGCTGAGAAGGGGGAGGGAGATGGGGAGGAAAGGAGGGGGAGGTAGTGGGGAGGAAGGGAGGGGGGAATAGGAATGGGTCACACCTGCTGAGAAGGGGGAGAGAGATGGGGAGGAAAGGAGGGGGGAGGTAGTGGGGAGGAAGGGAGGGGGGAATAGGAATGGGTCACACCTGCTGAGAAGGGGGAGAGAGATGGGGAGGAAAGGAGGGGGGAGGTAGTGGGGAGGAAGGGAGGGGGGAATAGGAATGGGTCACACCTGCTGAGAAGGGGGAGGGAGATGGGGAGGAAAGGAGGGGGGAGGTAGTGGGGAGGAAGGGAGGGGGGAATAGGAATGGGTCACACCTGCTGAGAAGGGGGAGGGAGATGGGGAGGAAAGGAGGGGGGAGGTAGTGGGGAGGAAGGGAGGGGGAAATAGGAATGGGTCACACCTGCTGAGAAGGGGGAGGGAGATGGGGAGGAAAGGAGGGGGGAGGTAGTGGGGAGGAAGGGAGGGGGGAATAGGAATGGGTCACACCTGCTGAGAAGGGGGAGGGAGATGGGGAGGAAAGGAGGGGGAGGTAGTGGGGAGGAAGGGAGGGGGGAATAGGAACCTGCTGAGAAGGGGGAGGGAGATGGGGAGGAAAGGAGGGGGGAGGTAGTGGGGAGGAAGGGAGGGGGGAATAGGAACCTGCTGAGAAGGGGGAGGGAGATGGGGAGGAAGGGAGGGGGGAATAGGAACCTGCTGAGAAGGGGGAGGGAGATGGGGAGGAAAGGAGGGGGGAGGTAGTGGGGAGGAAGGGAGGGGGGAATAGGAACCTGCTGAGAAGGGGGAGGGAGATGGGGAGGAAGGGAGGGGGGAGGTAGTGGGGAGGAAGGGAGGGGGGAATAGGAACCTGCTGAGAAGGGGGAGGGAGATGGGCTAGACATGACAAATATTGCTTTTTATTTTGTTTAGTGTTTTATAGTCTTTTTCTGTATTATTTGAGTATTATTGCCTGTCTGATCGGAAACCCTCACAAAGTTAAAACTACTATGTTAAAAGCACTGTGGGGGGGGGAGACTAGACAAAAACCTCCAGGGAACCATGACAGCGGCCTGGTTCCGACACATTATTGTTTGCAGGGTAGCACGTGTGAAATGAATGGGTGTGCATTTTGGGTCATTGAAACGTTTAATAATGCTGCTGGGATAATCATCACTTAGCATCGGAGATAAATTCTCATTAGTAGTTGTACATCTTGTGTTTGATATCGGTGTCAGGTTACAGTCATTATAAACACTTCTGCTGTATGTGAACAATGTTGTCACACATTTATATCACTTAAACCAGTATTTACATTTGCTGGGTATCGGTTATCTTGTGTTGCGATGCTTGTATCGGTATTATGATCGTTTAAACCTTGAACTTTACACTAGGCTTGTCATTAGTAGATGGCTGTAACTGCCATCATGTCAATACTTCCATCATTTATATTCTGAGGTGTAATCGGGAATAGGAGGCTCACAGGTTGCTTTCCTTTATCATCAATCATTCATCATTTATCACGTCAACGATGACACTAAAGTGCTTAGCTTGCAGTTCTGTTCATCTCGTTTTAAACTGCATAGTCAATTACGTCTTTTCACCATAATTAATATCCAATACGAATCAAAATTGTGATCGTTTTTTAAACAAATTTTCAACTGAGGTTGAATCGACACTCTGCTCAATGTAAAGCGGTGACACCGAGCAATTGACAAATGAAGGGCATATGTGCTCAATGACCTACTTGAATGCTAGTGTAACTGATGGCTGCATCGATCACTGGAATGTCATTATTCAAAAGAACTTTGTCAAAAGTGGGCCAAAGGAGAACTACCTCTGGCTCTACATAGTTAAAGCTGCAATTTGTAACTTTTTGGGTGACCCAACCAAATTAACATAGAAATGTGTTTTATAGAATTGTCATTCTCATTGATAACAAGTCTAAGAAACTGTAGATCTGTTCTATGTGCGCTATTTCTATGCTTCCCCATCTTAAGCTTTGTTTTTGCGTATTTTACTTTGGTTTTGTACAACAGCTTCAAACAGCTGAAAGCACAATATTTGTGGTTATGGAATATGTATTTCACAGCGGTTTAGATGGTACAATGATTCTCTACACTATACTTGCTTGTTTCGTCACATAAACTGAAATTAGGCGAACTATTCGAATTTTAGCAACCAGGAACCAGATTTCTGTATAGTGCACCTTTAACACATATAATCTTCAATTGTT
Source organism: Oncorhynchus kisutch (assembly GCF_002021735.2). Taxonomy (NCBI): domain Eukaryota; kingdom Metazoa; phylum Chordata; class Actinopteri; order Salmoniformes; family Salmonidae; genus Oncorhynchus; species Oncorhynchus kisutch. The sequence goes on from NC_034200.2 coordinate 34,126,338, forward strand.
GTGAAATAACTCATGAGCACCTCTTTATAAGTATGAAGGGAGGTGGTGACTTTTGTCTTCATGAAATGGAGGAACAGATGATAAGGAAAATCTCTGGTCTGTGTGGCGGTCTCTCGTGTGTGTGTGTGTGTGTGTGTGTGTGTGTGTGTGTGTGTGTGTGTGTGTGTGTGTGTGTGTGTGTGTGTGTGTGTGTGTGTGTGTGTGTGTGTGTGTGTGTGTGTGTGTTCTTGAATGCCTACAGTGGTAGCTGCTTGTATCCATAAAGAACACTGAGTAAGATTTTCTGTTTATGTTCAAATGAGTTGGTGTTTTGCTTTACAAAATAGGTATTGAACAGGTAACACTTATTCAGGAACTGTTGATGTTACTGAGTACGTTGATGGTTGCTACTGCGTAACATTACATGGTGTACCTTCCAGGTGTTCAATGATCATGGTGAGTGAAGTGTTAATGAATATACAGTTGAAGTTGGAAGTTTACATACACTTAGGTTGAAGTCATTAAAACTCGTTTTTCAACCACTCCACAAATTTCTTATTCACAAACTATAGTTTTGGCAAGGTGGGTAGGACATCTACAACAATTGTTTACAGACAGATTATTTCACTTATAATTGTATCACAATTCCAGTGGGTCAGAAGTTTACATACACTAAGTTTGTCTGTGCCTTTAAACAGCTTGGAAAATTCCAGAAAATTATGTCATGGCTTTAGAAGCTTCTGATAGGTTAATTGACATCATTTGAGTCAATTGGAGGTGTACCTATGTATGTTTTTCAAGGCCTACCTTCAAACTCAGTGCCTCTTTGCTTGACATCATGGGAAAATCAAAAGAAATCAGCCAAGACCTCAGATTTTTTTTTTTTGACCTCCACAAGTCTGGTTCATCCTTGGGAGCAATTTCCAAATGCCTGAAGGTACCACGTTCATGTGTACAAACAATAGTACGCAGGTATAAACACCATGGGACCATGCAGCCGTCATACCACTCAGTAAGGAGACGTGTTCTGTCTCCTAGAGATGAATGTACTTTGGGGCGAAAAGTGCAAATCAATCCCAGAACAACAGCAAAGGACCTTGTGAAGATGCTGGAGTAAACAGGTACAAAAGTATCTATATCCACAGTAAAACGAGTCCTATATCGACATAACCTGAAAGGCCACTCAACAAGGAAGAAGCCAGTGCTCCAAAACCGCCATAAAAAAGCCAGACTAAGGATTGCAACTGCGTATGGGGACAAATATCGTATTTTTTGGAGAAATGTCCTCTGGTCTGAATAAACAAAAGTAGAACTGTTTGGCCATAATGACCATCGTTATGTTCGGAGGAAAAAGGGGGAGTCTTGCAAGCCAAAGAACACCATCCCAACCGTGAAGCACGGGGGTGGCAGCATCATGTTGCGGGGGTGCTTTGCAGGAGGGACTGATGCACTTCACAAAATAGATGACATCAAGAAGAAGGAAAATGATGTGGATATATTTAAGCAACATCGAAAGGCATCAGTCAGGAAGTTAAAGCTTGGTCACAAATGGACAATGACCCCAAGCATACTTCCAAAGTTGTGGGAAAATGGCTTAAGGACAACAAAGTTAAGGTATTGGAGTGGACCTCACAAAGCCCTGACCTCAATCACATAGAACATTTGTGGGCAGAACTGAAAAAGCGTGTGCGAGCAAGGAGGCATACAAACCTGACTCAGTTACACCAGCTCTGTCAGGAGGAATGGGCCAAAATTCACCCAACTTACTGTGGGAAGCTTGTGGAAGGCTACACGAAACATTTAACCCAAGTTAAATAATTTAAAGGCAATGCTACCAAATACTAATTATGTTTATGTAAATGTCTGACCCACTGGGAATGTGATGAAAGAAATAAAAGCTGAAATAAATCATTCTCTCTACTATTATTCTGACATTTCACATTCTTAAAATAAGGTGGTGATCTTAACTGACCTAAGACAGGCAATCTTTACTTGGATTGAATGTCAGGAATTGTGAAAAACTGAGTTTATATGTATTTGGCTAAGTTGTATGTAAACTTCCAACTTCAATTGTAAATGATTTTACCATCTAAAACATAACAAATTATATGAACGCTAATGCAATACAGTGCATTAAAGTTACCCGGCCTATCAGCCACTGTAATGCAGCTTTTGTTATTCGATAACTGCCATCGCAGCAGAAACACACAGAAGCAGAGTACGCAGACTGTTTAGTCACTTCAAGATTAGTCATATAAAGGATGGGCAACAACAAAAAAGATGATGAGAAAAGTGGATGTAGAAGTCTACATTTAATACATGGCAGTAATTAACCGTAATTTTTATTCTGAGCCCAACCCCCCAGTCTTTGTTACTGAGCCCAACCCCCCAGTCTTTGTTACTAGGCCCAACCCCCCAGTCTTTGTTACTAAGCCCAACCCCCCAGTCTTTGTTACTAAGCCCAACCCCCCAGTCTTTGTTACTGAGCCCAACCCCCCAGTCTTTGTTACTGAGCCCAACCCCCCTGTGTTTATGTTACTGAGCCCAACCCCCCAGTCTTTGTTACTGAGCCCAACCCCCCAGTCTTTGTTACTGAGCCCAACCCCCCAATCTTTGTTACTAAGCCCAACCCCCCAGTCTTTGTTACTAAGCCCAACCCCCCAGTCTTTGTTACTAAGCCCAACCCCCCAGTCTTTGTTACTAAGCCCAACTCCCCAGTCTTTGTTACTGAGCACAACCCCCCAGTCTTTGTTACTAAGCCCAACCCCCCAGTCTTTGTTACTAAGCCCAACCCCCCAGTCTTTGTTACTGAGCACAACCCCCCAGTCTTTGTTACTAAGCCCAACCCCCCAGTCTTTGTTACTGAGCCCAACCCCCCAGTCTTTGTTACTGAGCCCAACCCCCCTGTGTTTATGTTACTGAGCCCAACCCCCCAGTCTTTGTTACTGAGCCCAACCCCCAGTCTTTGTTACTGAGCCCAACCCCCCAGTGTTTATGTTACTGAGCCCAACCCCCCAGTCTTTGTTACTGAGCCCACCCCCCAGTCTTTGTTACTGAGCCCAACCCCCCAGTCTTTGTTACTGAGCCCAACCCCCCAGTGTTTATGTTACTGAGCCCAACCCCCCAGTGTTTATGTTACTGAGCCCAACCCCCCAGTCTTTGTTACTGAGCCCAACCCCCCAGTCTTTGTTACTGAGCCCAACCCCCTTGTGTTTATGTTACTGAGCCCAACCCCCCAGTCTTTATGTAACTGAGCCCAACCCCCCAGTCTTTATGTTACTGAGCCTAACCCCCCAGTCTTTATGTTACTGAGCCCAACCCCCCAGTCTTTATGTTACTGAGCCCAACCCCCTAGTCTTTATGTTACTGAGCCCAACCCCCCAGTCTTTATGTAACTGAGCCCAACCCCCTAGTCTTTATGTTACTGAGCCCAACCCCCCCAGTCTTTATGTTACTGAGCCCAACCCCCCAGTCTTTATGTTACTGAGCCCAACCCCCCAGTCTTTATGTTACTGAGCCCAACCCCCCAGTCTTTATGTTACTGAGCCCAACCCCCCAGTCTTTATGTTACTGAGCCCAACCCCACATTGTGTATTTATGTGACTAAGTGCTGAGCCCACCAAGATGTCCAATGGAGACGATATTGCCCAGTGTTGTCAAGGAGTTACCTGAAGTCCGGCTTGCCATTGGACCTTTAGCCATTAGATGTACTGTATGTTTCATAAACAAAGTTCATTGTGTGGAAATCAAATGTCAAATTGAGAATGTACACAACCCTACCAAGCAGGTACTTGTGTGTTACCGTGTAACACTACTATACAATGTAAGGCTGCAAAAAAAAAGAGTCAATTTTGACCATAAAAAAGAGCCATGTAGCCTGAGTCGCGTGCCCAACAACCGGATGTTCCGGTTGTCAGGGGAAATGGAAAGAGAGTCTGTGACGCAACTTCCGCTTTTGAACGTTAACAAGGAGACACTCCATCTTTATCTCCTCCTCCACATTTATTGGATTGGTTGAACAGTGCAGAAGAGAACCTCCCCTGACAGTGTTTTCTTCTTCTTTTCAAGACCAGTATGTAGAGGATCTATTTTCAGGAGTTTATTTTACAGCTGCTACGTTAGCTTACAGGCATGGTTACCAAAAACTGCACGATGATTCGTCATTATAAGTTATTGCACACTCAAAAAATATGAAGCAATCACAAGCTCTCACAACTGAGCAACCAGTGTTGGTAAGCACACTGTTAAATCCGTAAAAGCCAAACACACGTTGATGATGGAAACTTTGACACCAATCACCTTAACTGTGCAATTTTCCCAACCCATATAATTACAGTCACATGGATGGTGACGTTCAGAATTATTGCAATCATAACACAATTGTCTTTTCACTGGCTGTCACACAGCCGCTATTTCTACTGTGTTATATCTGCCATGTTTATAGTTGGCCATCAAACAGATGGGATTTCACTATCAATGAATGCAGTGCAGGTTTTTAATGTCTAATCTCCACAGGCTTTAACCAGCTGCACAATAAAGCTGCAACAGATACTATACAAATCTAGTTGCTTGGCAAATCAAGTTTAATCACTTCTCCAAAGACAAAGAAAGACCAAAAGCTACTGCCAGCCCTAGCTATGTAAGTCAAATAAAATAATATAAGAATTTCAAATGTTCTTATTATCTCAGGATAAGACCCAGATGCAGACAGCTAGAGTCACAGATGTTTATTGACCCAAACAAGGGGGGCAGGCAAAAGACAGGTCAAAGACAGGCAGAGGTTCGTCATCCAGGACAGACTCAATAAGGTACAGAACAGCAGGCAGGCTCGGGGTCAGGACAGGCAGAGGTTCGTCATCCAGGACAGACTCAATAAGGTACAGAACAGCAGGCAGGCTCGGGGTCAGGACAGGCAGAGGTTTGTCATCCAGGACAGACTCAATAAGGTACAGAACAGCAGGCAGGCTCGGGGTCAGGACAGGCACAGGTCCGTCATCCAGGGCTGAGTCAATAAGGTACAGAACAGCAGGCAGGCTCGGGGTAAGGACAGGCAGAGGTTCGTCATCCAGGACAGACTCAATAAGGTACAGAACAGCAGGCAGGCTCGGGGTCAGGACAGGCAGAGGTTCGTCATCCAGGACAGACTCAATAAGGTACAGAACAGCAGGCAGGCTCGGGGTCAGGACAGGCACAGGTCCGTCATCCAGGACAGACTCAATAAGGTACAGAACAACAGGCAGGCTCGGGGTCAGGACAGGCACAGGTCCGTCATCCAGGGCTGAGTCAATAAGGTACAGAACAGCAGGCAGGCTCGGGGTAAGGACAGGCAGAAGTTCGTAAAATGGGTCAGAGTCAGGCAGGTAGAGAACGACAGGCAGGCTCTGGGTCAGGGCATGCAGAATGTTCAGAAGCGGGGAAACTAGGGAACAGAACTTGAGAAAACAGGGAGATGGGAAATCACGCTGGTAAGACAAGATGAACTGGCAACAGACAGAGAACACAGGTACACATTTTTTTATTTAGTTTTATTTAACTAGGCAAGTCAGCTAAGAACAAATTCTTATTTTCAATAACGGCCTAGGATCAGTGGGTTAACTGCCTTGTTCAGGGGCAGAACGACATATTTTTAACTTGTCAACTCAGGGATTTGATCTTGCAACCTTTCAGGTTACTAGTCCAATGCTCTAACCACTAGGCTACACTAGGCTAAATACACTGGGGATAATGAGGAAGATGGGTAACACCTGGAGGGGGATGGAGACAAGCACAAAGACAGGTGAAACAGATCAGTGTGTGACACTTATGACCTTTTAGATGACCTCTGCAGAAGGTCAATTTTCCCACAGTACAGTTGTCACCTGTGTCAACATCTTTGAACCTCTTTCTTCACGTCTAAACCTCTGTGGATGGCAACAACCAACTGAACTTTCCCACGGTTATCATCTGTCAACATTGTTGAACGTCTTTGAAAACGGTTTATTGTTTATGTTCGAGTCTGAGACACCTGTTTGACCAGGTCTTGACCTCAAATAAAGGAGGGGCCCACCATGATGGAACAACCAACAAGACCACGCCGGTCTTGATGTTAGGCTGTAATACAGGAAAAATACCAGTTATAGCTAATAACATGAATTTGGTTTTGTGTATTGGAAAATGGGTCCTACTTTTCAATGAATGAATACCATGTAGATATTTATTGTTGGGTTGAACATTTATGAGTAATGCTTTAATATTGTTAAACAACGTGTGCGTTACTTTTAGTATCATATCTTTACCGGGATCGAGTTTCCATGATCCGATCTCGACTCCTTATTTAGTTCTCGAGCGAGCAGACAAAGGCTGATTGGAAAAATGTCATGACAGCTGCAGTCCATGGAAATGTATAGAGGGCGCACCTCAGATTTTTGTCATTGATTGCTTCTGTGATAGAAAAGAGTGATTTCCCATCCAGTGGCAAGTGTGCCCTCTCTACACATCTCTATTTGTCGTATACCTGCGGTCTATAACCAGAACTGGTGACTCGAGAGAAAGATTTGAATGAAAAGATAGCCAAACATCTGTAAATATTTCCTAACAGTATACAGTGCATTCGGAAAGAATTCAGACCCCTTGACTTTACACACATTTTGTTACGTTACAGCCTTATTCTAAAATGGATTAAATTAAATGTTTTCCTCGTCAGGCTAGACACCATACCACATAATGGCAAAGATGCAAGTGTAGTAAAAAGAAAAAACTGAAATATTACATTTACATAAGTATTCAGACCCTTTACTCAGTACCTTGTTGAAGCAACTTTGGCAGCGATTACAGCCTCGAGTCTTCTTGGGTATAAGATTGGTGCAACTGTATTTGGGGAGTAGTTTCTCCCATTCTTCTCTGCAGATCATCTCAAGCTCTGTCAGGTTGGATTGGAAGCGTCGCTGCACAGCTATTCTCAGGTCTCTCCAGAGATGTTAGATCGGGTTCAAGTCCAGGCTCTGGCTATACCACTCAAGGACATTCAGAGACCGAAGCCACTTCTGTGTTGTCTTAGCTGTGTGCTTAGGGTAGTTGTCTTGTTGGAAGGTGAACCTTCGCCCCAGTCTGAGGTCCTGAGCGGTATGGAGCAGGTTTTCATCAAGGATCTCTCTATACTTTGGTCCGTTCATTTTTCCCTTGATCCTGACTAATCTCCCAGTCCTTGCCGCAGAAAAACATCCCCACAGCATGATGCTGCCACCACCATGCTTCACTGTAGGGCTGGTGACAGGGTTCCTCCAGATGCTCTACGGACAATTCCTTCGACCTCATGGCTTTGTTTTTGCTCTGATGTGCTCTGTCCACTGTGGGACCTTATACACTGCTCCCAAAAAAATAAAGGTAACACTTAAACAGCACAATGTAACTCCAAGTCAATCACACTTCTGTGAAATCAAACTGTCCACTTAGGAAGCAACACTGATTGACAATAAATTTCACATGCTGTTGTGCAAATGGTATAGACAACAGGTGGAAATTATAGGCAATTAGCAAGACACCTCCAATAAAGGAGTGGTTCTGCAGGTGGTGACCACAGACCACTTCTCAGTTCCTATGTTTCCTAGCTGATGTTTTGGTCACTTTTGAATGCGGCGGTGCTTTCACTCTAGTGGTAGCATGAGACGGAGTCTACAACCCATACAAGTGGCTCAGGTAGTGCAGCTCATCCAGGATGTGACATCAATGCGAGCTGTGGCAAGAAGGTTTGCTGTGTCTGTCAGCGTAGTGTCCAGAGCATGGAGGCACTACCAGGAGACAGGCCAGTACATCAGGAGACGTGGAGGAGGCCGTAGGAGGGCAACAACCCAGCAGCAGGACCGCTACCTCCGCCTTTGTGCAAGGAGGAGCACTGCCAGATCGCTGCAAAATGACCCCCAGCAGGCCACAAATGTGCACGTGTCTGCTCAAACGGTCAGAAACAGACTCCATGAAGGTGGTATGAGGGCCCAACATCCACAGGTGGGGGTTGTGCTTACAGCCCAACACCGTGCAGGACGTTTGGCATTTGCCAGAGAACACCAAGATTGGCAAATTCGGCACTGGCGCCCTGTGCTCTTCACAGATGAAAGAAGGTTCACACTGAGCACATGTGACAGACGTGACAGTCTGGAGACGCCGTGGAGAATGTTCTGCTGCCTGCAACATCCTCCAGCATGACCGGTTTGGGGTGTGGGGTGGCATTTCTTTCGGGGGCCGCACAGCCCTCCATGTGCTCGCCAGAGGTAGCCTGACTGCCATTAGGTACCGAGATGAGATCCTCAGACCCCTTGTGAGACCATATGCTGGTGCGGTTGGCCCTGGGTTCCTCCTAATGCAAGACAATGCTAGACCTCATGTGGCTGGAGTGTGTCAGCAGTTCCTGCAAGAGGAAGGCATTGATGCTGTGGACTGGCCTGCCCGTTCCCCAGACCTGAATCCAATTGAGCACATCTGGGACATCATGTCTCACTCCATCCACCAACGCCACGTTGCACCACAGACTGTCCAGGAGTTGGTGGATGCTTTAGTCCAGGTCTGGGAGGAGATCCCTCAGGAAACCATCCGCCACCTCATCAGGAGCATGCCCAGGCGTTGTAGGGAGGTCATACAGGCACGTGGAGGCCACACACACTACTGAGCCTCATTTTGACTTGTTTTAAGGACATTACATCAAAGTTGGATCAGCCTGTAGTGTGGTTTTCCACTTTAATTTTGAGTGTGACTCCAAATCCAGACCTCCATGGGTTGATACATTTGATTTCCATTGATAATCTGTGTGTGATTTTGTTGTCAGCACATTCAACTATGTAAAGAAAAAAGTATTTAATAAGAATATTTAATTCATTCAGATCTAGGATGTGTTATTTTAGTGTTCCCTTTATTTTTTTGAGCAGTGTATTTCCAAATCATGTCCAATCAATTGAATTTACCACAGGTGGACTCCAATCAAGGATGATTAATGGACACAGAATGCACCTGAGCTCAATTTCGAGTCTCATAACAAAGGGTCTGAATACATATGTTTTTTATTTTTAATACTCTGGGAAAATACTAGCACAGGAAGGCAGCGCCACAGATGGAAGGAGAAACTAGTGATCAAACTTGAGTTAGTAAGTAGCCCATCTTTGGTAGACCATCTTTGGTAGATCACCTTGCTCCCTCCTACAGTCAAACATACGGTGAGATTGAGATTTTTTTCGTGAAAGTAACTAAAATAATAGATCTAGTAATGTAGCATGTTACTATCTAGTAATATAGCATGTTATGATCTAGTAATGTAGCATGTTACTATCTAGTAGTGTAGCATGCTACTATCTAGTAATGTAGCATGCTACTTTCTAGTAATGTAGCATGTTACTATCTAGTAATGTAGCATGCTACTATCTAGTAATGTAGCATGCTACTATCTAGTAATGTAGCATGCTACTATCTAGTAATGTAGCATGTTACTATCTAGTAGTGTAGCATGCTACTATCTAGTAATATAGCATTCTACTATCTAGTAATGTAGCATGCTACTATCTAGTAATATAGCATGCTACTATCTAGTATTATAGCATGCTACTATTTAGTAATATAACATGTTACTATCTAGTATTATAAACTGGGTGGTTCGAGCCCTGAATGCTGATTGACTGACAGCTGTGTTATATCAGACCGTAATACCACGGGTATGACAAAACGTTTATTTTTACTACTCTAATTATGTTGGTTACCAGTTTATAATAGCAATAAGGGGTCTCGGGGGGTTGTGATATATGGCCAATATACCACGGCTAAGGGCTGTATCCAGGCACTCCATGTTGTGTCGTGCTAAGAAAAGCCCTTAGCCGTGGTATATTGTCCATATATTTACTCCTTCTCTGACCTTATCTCTTAAATATAACATGATACTATCTAGTAATATAACTTGTTACTTTCCACACAAAGTAATTTTGTAAAGTAACATGTTACTTTTGTTAAACGTAACGAGTAATATGTAATATATCAATTACTTTTTCAAGTAACTAATCCTAACACTGTACAGAATAGTGTTGAACATTGTACTGCGCTTTTGTCTCCGTATGTAATAATATATCTTCAGTTGTACAATCAGGCTAGGTAACAATATAGTGAATGCCATGAAAGTCTTTTGTATTAATTGCAGTTCCAATTATGAAAGTCCCTTGTATTACTCAAATTACAATTATTAAAGTCCCTTGTATTAATCAAATTACAATTATTAAAGTCCCTTGTATTAATCAAATTACAATTATGAAAGTCCCTTGTATTAATCACATTTTAATTATTAAAGTCCCTTGTATTAATCAAATTACAATTATTAAAGTCCCTTGTATTAATCAAATTACAATTATTAAAGTCCCTTGTATTAATCCAATTACAATTATTAAAGTCCTTTGTATTAAATCGCAGTTTCAATTATTAAAGTCCCTTGTAATAATCAAATTACAATTATGAAAGTCCCTTGTATTAATCAAATTACAATTATGAAAGTCCCTTGTATTAATCCAATTACAATTATGAAAGTCCCTTGTATTAAATCGCAGTTTCAATGTTTAAAGTCCCTTGTATTAAATCGCAGTTTCAATTATGAAAGAGCCTTGTGTATATAATAGACAACAGAATGTGTGAAAGGAATCAGAGGAATTTTAATGGAGTTGTATTGGCAGGGAAAATACATTGCATTGAATTATCTCTCACAGGAGCATCTGTTTGTGCTTCTTTAATTAGCAGAGGCTGTTCAGATTGCTGCATACATCTCCAGTCACTGAATAGTCTCTTTGTCTACCAACACAATTGCTAGTCTCGCATCGATGAAGCGAAGAAGGCCTATATTGCTGATGTCATTGAGACTATTAGAATTCTTCTGCATACCTTGATATCGTAGCTCGTTCAGCACTTTGATCTTGGGACTTTTATTTAGTCTTTGGCCATTTATCTGAACGATAGACCTTAGTTGTGCAGAGGGAATGACAAAGAAAGGACAATCAGTGAAATGATGGAGAGCTGTGTTTACACGCAGCCCAAGGTTATCCACCATGTTAAACTCAGAAGGAGTACAAGGTTTAAAAAAAGGCAATGTGGAAGGCTTCCAATACCAGAACCTTCTGGTGTTATTGAAAATAAGTCACAAGATCAAGGCACAACTCTTGATCAGACAAGGACCGTCTATATTTTCGATGGTGGACAAGAGGGAAATAAGCCCAATTGAAATAAATATAGCGCTCCCCGACAAGTTTTACCCAATTTCCTGAATAATTGATCTAGTGAAGGAGCTCTAAAATGCTCCGAAAGCCTAATGAGCACAGCTCGGGCTCGATCAATCTTCAGATCAGACTAAGTCGCAGCAGAAATTCAGCTGTCACCTCCTTCGGGCTCTTATTATTTGCTGCCGTTTTAAATGGCTCGTCGGGCTTTTTATTGATTGTGATTCTGGCTGCTGTTGAAGCACAGAGTGGCTATTAAGAACATCTATAATGGCCCCCCATTTTAATCCACGTATGGCGCAGAGTGTGTACAAAACCATGGAGGCTCACGTCCTAGTGTTCCTTTCATGATCTCATTTGTGCAGCACATTTGGAATACAGATGAGGTTGCAGGACTGATATTCTAGTGCTGACTGCTAGGCTTTGTGGTAATGAGAATGGGTGAATGGTTTTCTATTGTTTTAGGATGACACGCCGACTGGAGAGGAACATACATAACTGGGACCTATGGGAGGCTGAAAAGATTTGGCATGGGCCCTCAGATCCTCAAAAAGTTCTACCACTGCCCCATCGAGAGCATCTGGACAGGCTGCATCACTGCTTGGTATGGCAATTGCACCGTCCTTGACCGCAAAGCGCTACTAAGTGTGGGGAGGACAGCTCAGTACATCACTGGGTCCAAGCTCCCTGCCACCCAGGACCTCTATACCAGGTGGTGCCAGAGAAAGGCCCAGAAAATTGCCAAAGACTCCGGCCACCCAAGCCATAGACTGTTCACTCTGACACCATCCGGCAAACGGTACCCGGAGCACCGGCTCTCAGACCAACAGGCTCCGAGACAGTGTCTAGCCATAAGACTGCTAAATAGCCAGACAGTTAAAAAGTCAATAATGGGCCTCAAACCATCTGCACTGACCCTATGCACACCATATACACACACTCACTAGACTATATATACACCATATACACACACTCACTTGACTACATACACACACTCACTAGACATATACACACACTCACTAGACTATATACACACACTCACTAGACTATTTTTTTTAAAACTCTGCATTGTTGGGAAAGGTTTGTAAGTGAGCATTTCACTGTAAAGTCGACACCAGTTGTATTTGACACGTGATGAATAAAACACGCATTTGATTTGAATTGGGATTTCCTGATGAAGCTACACCTATACCCTTAAACACCTATACCTTTAAACACCTATACCCTTAAACACCTATACCCTTAAACACCTATACCCTTAAACACCTATACCCTTAAACACCTATACCCTTAAACACCTATACCTTTAAACACCTATACCCTTAAACACCTATACCCTTAAACACCTATACCCTTAAACACCTATACCCTTAAACACCTATACCTTTAAACACCTATACCCTTAAACACCTATACCCTTAAACACCTATACCCTTAAACACCTATACCCTTAAACACCTATACCCTTAAACACCTATACCTTTAAACACCTTTAAACACCTATACCCTTAAACACCTATACCCTTAAACACCTATACCCTTAAACACCTATACCCTTAAACACCTATACCCTTAAACACCTATACCCTTAAACACCTATACCCTTAAACACCTATACCCTTAAACACCTATACCTTTAAACACCTATACCCTTAAACACCTATACCCTTAAACACCTATACCCTTAAACACCTATACCCTTAAACACCTATACCCTTAAACACCTATACCCTTAAACACCTATACCTTTAAACACCTTTAAACACCTATACCCTTAAACACCTATACCCTTAAACACCTATACCCTTAAACACCTATACCTTTAAACACCTTTAAACACCTATACCCTTAAACACCTATACCCTTAAACACCTATACCCTTAAACACCTATACCCTTAAACACCTATACCCTTAAACACCTATACCCTTAAACACCTATACCCTTAAACACCTATACCTTTAAACACCTATACCCTTAAACACTTATACCCTTAAACACCTATACCCTTAAACTTGTTCCACACTTTTTCCACAATTTCGATTTATTTTTGTTATTCTGTCACAATACCACATAATGTCAAAGTGGAATTATGTTTTAAAAAATGGTAAATATATATATATAATTAAATGGAAAAGCTCAAATGTCTTCAGTCAATAAGTATTCAACCCCCTTTTGTTATGGTAAGCCTAAATACTGTAATGAAACTGCAGGGAGAAGGTCTCGAACCTTCGACCTTCTAGCCCGAAGTCAAGCGCGCTATCGACTGTGCCGCAAAAGCCTGCTCAAACGGCAGAGTCGATATCCGCGCTTATTAACCCAGTCTCGTTACAATACATTCAGGAGTAAACATGCGCTTAACAAGTCACATAACAAGTTGCATGGACTCACACTGTGTGCAATAATAGTGTTTAACATGTTTGAATGACTACCTCGTGTCTGTACTCCATACATACAATTATCTGTAATTTCAAACACAGATTCAACCACAAAGATCAGAGACGTTTTCCAATGCCTTGCAAAGAAAGGCACCAATTGGTACAAAAAAAGCAGACATTGAATATCTCTTTGAGCATGGTGAAGTTATTAATTACACTTTGGATGGTGTATCACTACACCCAGTCATTACAAAGCTTCCTAACTCAGCTGCTGGAGCAATGGTGACTTTATAACAGTCACAGAGTTTAATGGCTGTTGTTGTGTCTTTGGCTATGCCGGATTAAGTGATATGACATGCTATTCTTGTCACGCCGTGGTCTTAGTATTTTGTGTTTTCTTTATTTATTTGGTCAGGCCAGGGTGTGACATGGGTTTATTTTGTGTTGTGTTTTTGTATTGGGGTTTTAGTAGGTATTAGGATTGTGGCTTAGTAGGGTTGTCTAGTAAAGTCTATGGTTGCCTGAGTCGGTTCTCAATCAGAGGCAGGTGATTCTCGTTGTCTCTGATTGGGAACCATATTTAGGCAGCCATATTCTTTGAGTGTTTCGTGGGTGATTGTTCCTGTCTCTGTGTTAGTTGTCACCAGTTTAGGCTGTTTCGGTTTTCACGTTACGTTTATTGTTTTTGTATTGTTTGTGTTTCATCTTCATTAAAGATGTATCGAATTAACCACAACAGGACCAAGCGGCGTGGTGACAGGCAGCGGCAGCAGGAGCAACAAAGTTTAGAGTATACGACTTGGGAGGAAATAGACAAGTGGGCGGTCGACCCAGAGAGAGTGCCGGAGCCCGCCTGGGATTCGCTGGAGCAGTGCGAAGAGGGTTATAGGAGAATGGAGTTGAAGAGACAAGCACGGCGGCGCGGAAGGAAGCCCAAGAGTCAGCCCCAAAAATGTATTGGGGGGGGGGGGTTCAGGGAGAGTGTGGCAGAGTCAGGGTTCAGACCTGAGCCAACTCCCCCTGTTTATCGTGAGGAGCAGCGATCACAGGATTTCTGTACTTGGGAGGTGATATTGGACTGAAAAGGACCCTGGGCACAGCCTGGAGAATATCGCCGCCCCAAAGAAGAACTGGAGGCGGCGAAAGCGGAGAGGCGCTGGTATGAGGAGGCAGCACGGCGACGCGAATGGAAGCCCGAGAGTCAGCCCCAAAAATGTATTGGGGGGGGGGGCTCAGGGAGAGTGTGGCAGAGTCAGGGTTCAGACCTGAGCCAACTCCCCCTGTTTATTGTGAGGAGCCAAGGAGGAGACCAGAACCAGAGCCGGTGTTGGAGGTGAGTGAAGCAGAGACTGTGAAGGAGTTAATGGGGAAAGTGGAGGAGAGAGTTATGAGGGAGTTGCTAGTTTGGTGCTTTAGGTACGATATTCGTCCAACGGTCTGCATGGATCAGCCGGAGCTGCCAGTCTGCATGGAGCAGCCGGAGATGCCAGTCTGCATGGAGTAGCCGGAGCTGCCAGTCTGCATGGAGCAGCCGGAGCTGCCAGTCTGCATGGAGCAGCCGGAGCTGTCAGTCTGCATGGAGCAGCCAGAGCTGCCAGTCTGCATGGAGCAGCCAGAGCTGCCAGTCTGCATGGAGCAGCCAGAGCTGTCAGGCTGCATGGAGCAGCCAGAGCTGCCAGTCTGCATGGAGCAGCCAGAGCTGCCAGTCTGCATGGAGCAGCCAGAGCTGCCAGTCTGCATGGAGCAGCCAGAGCTGCCAGTCTGCATGGAGCAGCCAGAGCTGTCAGTCTGCATGGAGCAGACAGAGATGTCAGTCTGCATGGAGCAGCCAGAGCAGCTAGAGCCGCCAGTCAGCCAGGATCCGCCAGTCAGCCAGGATCTTCCAGATCCGCCAGTCAGCCAGGATCCGCCAGTCAGCCAAAATCTTCCAGATCCGCCATTCAGCCAGGATCCGCCAGTCAGCCATGATCTTCCAGATCCGCCAGTCAGCCAGGACCTGCCAGTCAGCCATGATCTTCCAGATCCGCCAGTCAGCCAGGATCTGCCAGAACCACCAGCTAGCCAGGATCTGCCAGAGCCAACTACCTGCCTGAGCCTCCTCTCAGTACTGGGCTTCCTCTCAGTACTGGGCTTCCTCTCAGGGCTGAGCTTCCCCTCAGGGCTGAGCTTCCCCTCAGTGCTGAGCTTCCCCTCAGTCCCGAGCTTCCCCTCAGTCCCGAGCTTCCCCTCAGTCCCGAGCTGCCCCTCAGTCCAGTGGGGTCCTTGGTGAGGGTTATTAGGCCTAGGTCGGCGGCGAGGGTCGCTAATTTAAGGACGCGTTACAAGGGGACTAAGACTTGGTTGGAGTGGGGTCCACGTCCCGAGCCGGAGCCGCCACCGTGGACAGACGCCCACCCGGACCCTCCCCTATGGGTTTAGGTGTGCGGCCGGGAGTCCGCACCTTGGGGGGGAGGTTCTGTCATGCCCTGGTCTTAGTATTTTATGTTTTCTTTATTTATTTGGTCAGGCCAGGGTGTGACATGGGTTTATTTTGTGTTGTGTTTTTGTATTGGGGTTTTAGTAGGTATTGGGATTGTGGCTTAGTAGGGTTGTCTAGTAAAGTCTATGGTTGCCTGAGGCGGTTCTCAATCAGAGGTAGGTGATTCTCGTTGTCTCTGATTGGGAACCATATTTAGGCAGCCATATTCTTTGAGTGTTTCGTGGGTGATTGTTCCTGTCTCTGTGTTTGTTGTCACCAGTTTAGGCTGTTTCGGTTTTCACGTTACGTTTATTGTTTTTGTATTGTTCGTGTTTCATCTTCATTAAAGATGTATCGAATTAACCACGCTGCATTTTGGTCCGACTCTCTTTCGACGGAAGAAAACCGTAACAATTCTATAAAATCCTTTCTCTGTAATTAATATTACCTGATTGAGCTAATCAGGTAAATGTAATTAACTAGAAGGTCGGGGCACCACAAAATAATATTTATAGAGCAGTTATCTTCCGAATAAACTCTTAAAGACCTAGTAATATTTTATATATATTTATATATTAATTGTCATATTTCAGTCTCATCTGAAAGTTGTAAATTCTTGGTTATCTTCACGAACCCTGGCTAACAAGTTGAATCAGCAATACAAAATTCGGTTCAATTATTTATTTAATAAATACCTAACTAATCACACAGAATTACATATACACAGAATGAACCATACATTGATTACAAATTACGTCATAAAGGAAAAGATAGATATGACAGCTGGTAACCCAAAGAAAAGGGGGCTAGGTTTGAGTGAAAGAGCGGGATGACTGAAGAACAAAGGGAGAAGCGATGTCTCTATTGGGCCGTAGGCAGCTACTCTATTGTAAATACAGAATCTTATGCATTCTAAATTACCGCCCATTTGGAAAAGGTAAATGCAATAAATATTTGCTTTGAGCTGCGCTTCGGCAGGTTGGTCGTAGATGCTGGTCGTGTTGGCCAACAGAGATCTTCCTGTCCTCGGAAGAATGTCTCTGGAGGTAAATTGGATACGTTGTAGTAACGTCGTTGTGTGGTAGATGGAATACTCTGTCTGTTCTTTCCTATCCCACGTTTGCAGCTGCTGTTGCTAACTCAACGGCTAGGAGGTATCACTTCTGTAGTGAATAAGAGTTCAAAGTTCATAACATTCGCAACCAAAGCTAATGCTGAGGTTGGCTTCGTTCTGTAGTTATTATCTGAACCCTTCTGACATTGGATCGTCATCCTAATATACCCGGGAACAGAAAGTTATATTGTCATCACGGCTTTATATAGGAAGGGAGAGGAGGGCGTGTTTCAAAGTTTATAACCAATGTCTCTTCATGTGGGCGGGCCACTGAGTCGGGCCTAATTCACTCATGAAAACCCAATTCTCACATTTTAGAAGTTAAAATCACATTTCATCCCCTCCCAAATAATTTAATATTCAAACATTTAAATTGCACAACAATTCCATGTGAATCTGATAACTATAATGTGTACACTTTCCATTGTACCTTTTATGTCATCCTGAGAATGTCTCACATGACAACCGAACTGACATCATATTCATTATGTACCAATGCATATGTTCAACTGGTTGGATTACCAAAATATGGTTCATTTCCCCCCCACCTTCTGAATTCCCAGAATCTCTGTTTAACAAAAGCTATTCAAGAGTCCCTCTGTAGAGTCAAGAGAGAGGGAAGGGAGAAAGGTATTTATGGGGGGGTCATAAACCTTACCCACATGCCAACGTCATTACACTGTGATGGGAGAAAACTGAGGATGGATCAACAACATTGTAGTTACTCCACAATACTAACCTAAATGACAGAGTGAAAAGAAGGAATCCTTTACAGAATAAAAATATTCCAAACCATACATCCTGTTTGCAACAAGGCACTAAAGTAATATTGCCCCATGAGTGAATGTTTGTTTGTATCCATTGATTTAATAAGCAAACAACAAAATAAGCCTGGCTGCTGTAGATGCATATTAGTAATAATACTAAGTACATGAATACAACTGACCAAATACCTCCCCTTTGGGAAAAGCAATACCCCAAGCCCCCATTATTCTACCTGGTTCTATTGGTAATAGTAATAACAAATAATATATCAATTCCAAACACTCCAGAGCATGTGTACCCTGTGAGGGTTCTTGGACCTGTTCACCTCTCACATGTCCCCCTTTCCAGATTCTACATCCTGGGAGGGGGATCAATGATCCTCCCAAAACACTGTCTGACCTGTCAGAGCTTCTCACGGTTCTTCCCTCAGGCCCTCCTCAGAGTAGAATTTAAACCACAAACTGACTACGAGACGGGATGCTCTCACCGAAAATGTCTGTCTGCAGTAACTGCAAAAGTGAATTCAAGATATTTCAGACATTTTTGGGTCTTGACACCCTTTACAGACCAATATGGGGAAGAAATAAAATGCAAGGACAGTGTTGCTGCAAAGCTATTTGACTTACACTGTCTGACTTGTGTGAGTTTGACCTCCAAGTCTGTATGACTTGAACCTACAGAAAAAAATCTGTAGGTGTACCTTCAAGTTCACCCTATCGGTTCTTCCTCTTGCATATCTTAATCCGTAGTCAACTTGGCAACAACAAGTTATTGATTATGAAAGAAATAACACCCTTTAACAGTTTCTTTGTAATCAATCAGTCCCTGAGTAGATCCCTTAAATACATCTAGTTCTAAGAAAAGATTAGAGCCACTTCCAAACCCATTTTTACTCACTGACAACCCAATTGAATCTTCAGGAGGCTAAAGAGAAGAAATATCACTCTTTAATATTTTAGACAGGGTTTTTAAATGAGTGTCCTTACCCCTGTCAGCAGAGGATGATAAATCCCTGTTACATTTCCATAGACACAGCGTTGGCATTCCCAGACCTGCGTCCGATGTAGACAGCCCTCTCAGTGGGACTCAAAAGCTGTTCAGTATTAAAAATACATTAGTTATGATAATTCACATGACCAGCCAATGCCCAATGAGCCCAGCGGGGGGCTGAGATTAAGCCTGGAAACTGTAATTTTCAAAATATAAATTAAATGCTTACTGTCTCTGTGCCATGAGTGGGTGGATGCCTGACATCTATCATGTACTATAAGATCCCTGCTTTTTGCAGAGGATGGGTAGAAAGAGCAGCATGGACTAGCAGTGGTACCTGTAACAGAGTGTATGAAGCTCTCATGATAACGCCATTCTATTTAAATCGATGGAATTGAGCCCAATTAATGTCCCACAGCAACCAAAGGAACTTCCTAATATGTCATTTCTGAGCTGAAATATAGTACTTGTCAAAGGTTCTGATCAGTGGAGGCTGATGGGAAGAGCTATAGGAGGACGGGCTTCATTGTAATGGCTGGAATGGCATAAATGGAACGGTATCAAACACATTAAACATATGGAAACCACAGGAAACCATTACAATGTGCCTGTCCTCCTATAACTCCTCCCACCAGCCTCCACTGGTGCTGATGTAATCCTAAAGTATAATTATGTTGTACTAATTAACAATGTTATTAAAACATACACAAAGGACAACTAAATTTGAGTTGCTTGACAATTTGAGTTGCTTGACGTGTATTAAAACATACACTACTGTTCAAAAGTTTGGGGTCACTTAGAAATCCTTGTTTTTGAAAGAAAAGCTATTTTTTGTCCATTCAAATAAGACCAAATTAATCAGGAATACAGTGTAGAGGGGCGTTGTATGAGATCTTCAGTTTCTTGGCAATTTCTCGCGTGGAATAGCCTTCATTTCTCAGAATAAGAACAGGCTGACAAGTTTCAGAAGAAAGTTCTTTATTTCTGTCCATTTTGAGGCTGTAATCGAACCCACAAATGCTGATGCTCCAGATGCTCAACTAGTCTAAAGGCCAGTTGTATTGCTTCTTTAATCAGCACAACAGTTTTCAGCTGTGCTAACATAATTGCAAAAGGGTTTTCTAATGATCAATTAGCCTTTTAAAATGATAAACTTGGATTAGCTAACACAACGTGCCTTTGGAACATAGGAGTGATGGTTGCTGATAATGGGCCTCTGTACGCCTATGTAGATATTCCATTGAAAATCAGCTGTTTCCAGCTACAACATTAACAATGTCTACACTGTATTTCTGACCAATTTTATGTTATTTTAATGGACAAAAAAATGTGCTTTTCTTTCAAAAACAAGGACATTTCTAAGTGTCCCCAAACTTTGGAACGGTAGAGTACATGCAGGAGTTTAACAACTACATTTGACAGAGATGCTTGACATGTATTAAAACATGGATGCAGGTGTCGGATTCTGGTCTAGTGCTAGCAGCTAGCTGCTGCCCTCGGACCACATTTGACCCTGTAGGTAGCAGTTCAATCCCAAATTCTGCCACACACTTTCTGCCATTCCATCTCACATTCTAATCTATATCTGTCAGTAAAACGTCAATATACCACCAACAACAAAAAACATACATACAGTGTTACAGATGGCTGGGGTTGCAATGTTGTAACGTTCCAGCCTCCTTTTGCCTCCTCATGACTCATTATCTTGAGCCGAGTGAGAGCCGAGGAACTGCTCAGGGGCCAGTAGATGTCAAACCAACAACATTCAAGTGTCTGAAGAATGAATCGATGCAGCAGTGCATCCGCTACACAGCACAATCACAAACACGTCTCGATACCGAGACAAAAAGGTCTATTTAAAATGGACGTCGATGCTGGATGTTGACATTAAACACCATACCAGTGCAGAGGCTAACGACGACCACAGGCCCCGACACAGGTCCCAGTGTCAGCCAAAGAGGTCTGTCTATCTAGTGAGCAGTGCAGAGCCCAATGACCGTAGGTGGAAAAACATCATGTTCTCAGTCGGATTCTGATTCACAAAGCGCACAGATGCTTAAATACATTTAACAAGCCCCTCAAGGCCAAATGGAAATGACAATGTTTACAGTCGCTCAGTGGGTTTTTGTTTCCCAAAAATAAAAATTGGTTGAGCAATTTTCACCCTTTTCAGCCTGAGAGAAAGTAGTTTTGTAGTAAAGCAAACAAAACAAAAAAGGCTAATGACTTTGCTCAATATTCAATTAAAAACTGTAAGAGCGTGGTTTTGAATACATTAGAAAGTATCAGTTTTTTATGGAAACTGACAGGAGAGAATGATGATCGTGACAGCCAGCAGGTCAGACAGAATGGCAACTCTGGGAATGCGAAACGTAATAATCCCACACACCACACCCACAAAAGACTGCGACACTATTCACTGTTGAACATTCCATGTCACATTATATTATGCCCAACCACAATGTTTAAAGAAATGTGTCATTAAAATTTCAATTATTTTCCACATTACACAATGCAATCAATGTCGCCTACTCATAGACATAACGTGGATTCCGCTGTCTTACTATTTAACTCTATATCTCATGTATAAAACTACATGCCAGGAGCTATCTACTGTATTACCTGGATCATTACTGAACATCTCTATCAGCACATGCTTGACCTTTCATCAATAGATAGATTGAGTATGTAGATATCAGCATACCACTACACATAACACGCAACTAAAAATGGCACACTTTTATTCGTTGA
This sequence comes from Oncorhynchus kisutch, assembly GCF_002021735.2. Classification (NCBI taxonomy): domain Eukaryota; kingdom Metazoa; phylum Chordata; class Actinopteri; order Salmoniformes; family Salmonidae; genus Oncorhynchus; species Oncorhynchus kisutch. The sequence goes on from NC_034200.2 coordinate 34,147,979, forward strand.
TGTGTTATCTTTTCTCGTGACAAATCAACCCATACAGTGGCACCCAGAGCTTACATACGAGTTCCTTCTAATGGCCTGGATAAGCTCTCCAGTTTTTGCATCATTTCACACTGGGGCTCATTTGAGCGTAATGAGCCTGTGGCTATGTTTACATCCCTCGGAGCAGAGACAGGAGTTCTCTAAGTCTGTCGTGTTTACTGAAGAAGTGCTGGAGACCCGAGGGTTACAGGGCAACTTTTTAATCAGCCTCTGGAACATATTTGTGAGTTAACTGTTTCGTTAACTTTTGTACATATGGCATGGCCCATGGGAATCAAGGTCAGTTAGCTGTCTAGCTAATTTCAGCATGTGTAACATGGAGGCCAGTTAGCGGTCTAGCTCATTTCAGCATGTGTAACATGGAGGCCAGTTAGCTCCAGCACTTGTGGCATAAGGTTCTGAGCATCTGTGACAATGGAGGTTAGTTAGCAATTTAGCTAACTCCAGTAGCACAGAGGTTAGTTAGCTGTTTTTCTAACTTCAGCACATGGTTTAAAAATGTAGCTAATTCCATAACATGTGACATGGATGTAATTATTGTGGGCCATTCTCAGAAATACTGGATGTTCTTGAGGTATAAAATAATTTTGAAATGCATTAAAGTCCCATAGGGCAGCGCACAATTGGCGGGTTAGGGGAAAGTTTGGCCGGGGGAAGGCTATACAAGTACCCCGTCATTGTAAATAACTGACTTGCCTAGTTAAAGACTAAATAAAAAAGGTAGTTTTTTTTTTTAACTCAACCAGATAATAGCACTATACCTTAGCTAATAATGTCATAGTTCCCAATCTCATGACGTTTTGCTTTCCCGTGGATTGGTGCACTCTGACCCCAGGATGATTATGAGCCAGTGCTAAGCTTCACAACGTCTGCATTAAATGGAATAATCGTTAAAGCTCACAAGTATGTCAAATTTGGCAATTATGAAAACGTGAGCAGCTAGGCTTACATTGCAATTAGTATGCATTTGTTAGTACTGCATACCTGACATGAATACCTACTATTCAGTCAAATATATGTACTGAATATTTTTTTTTGCCTTTGTAATTCCTCAAGGTGACCTGTATACATTATCCTTTTCTCCAGTGCGGCCCTGACCACCCTATGTGCTCACGTCCTCAAAATGGAGGCTAAACAGGCAGATCAATGGTCCAGCCCAGAATGGCAGCTGATGGTTCATTAACGTTGGAGTTGCAGCTAGGAGAAAATAATGACGGGAAGAGATTTAAACAACATAGTCCTATTGACTGTTTTTATTGATACACAGGGGCATGAGGTGGCAAAAAAAAAACTAAGTGAGGAACTCGCTGGTACCTGGGATGTATGGATCTGTTGCAATAGTCTCACTTGACAAGTTTATTCATTTCAAATCACCACCTCTGTGTGTGTGACATGTCTGATAGAAATATGTCAAATAGGATGCTAATATCAAGAGGCATTTAAAGAGACGTTAAAGTTCAATTCAAGTTTAAACAAGTGGTTCTGTCTTTAAATTATTAATGTCTATCATGCTTTTGTAGGAATATAAAAGAGTAGACAAAGTTTTGGGAAGTTAGTAATTACAGATTTGTAAAATATTTTTTTTATAGATGCATTGTATCTTCATGGGTCCCATAAACAAAACTCCACTTTTTGATCCTAACAAACCTGGAGCAATGACCCTTCAAGGACAAGCACTGGCCAGTGTACATTATATGTTGCTTTCTGCAGAACTGCTAAAGGGGCGATGTAAAATGAATCAATCATTTTGAATATAAAAAGCATTGTTATTTACATGGAGAGTGGAAGGGTTGATCTTTTTGCAATACAAAATGTAGTTTTTGATTGTTTTTGACAATAACTGTGGCATAGTGTTATATAATGAATCCAGAGTAACGCAGCGGTCTAAGACACTGCATTGCAATGCTAGCGGCGTCACTACAGACCCGGGTTCGATTCCGGGCTGTATCACAACCCGGCCGTGAACGGGAGTCCCATAGGGCGGTGCACAATTGGCCCAGCGTCGTCCGGGTTAGGGTAGGGTTTGGCCGGGGTAGGCCGCCAACTGACTTGTATAGTTAAATAAAAGGTTAAATAAAAATACAGATGAAATGGCGATTCATTAAAGATCTATTCATGGATCTCCTCAACCACTAATTTGGTTTTCCCAATAGGACAATTAAAGAGATTCTCTGGTACTTTTGTATATTTTTTGCCAGGGGTTCTGAGTGTAGTACTCATGAGCCAAAAGTGGTCCCCAAAAATGGCATACTACGTCACATACAACAGAAAGTCTGCACTCCCTTGAACTTTTTTCAAAATTTTCTGCTAAAATTACATCTAAAAAATGGTTACATTTGATTTTCTTCCTATAGATCTACATCACCTAAACCATTTTCAAAGTGAAAGAAAGAAATAAAATAAAAAAAATGGAAGTCTCCACCCCCCTGGTTTAATACCATTGGCAGCCATTACAGCCGTGAATCATTTTCATTAAGAGTCTACTAACTTTGCAACAAATATTCATTGTTTTTGTCAAAACTGCTAAAACTCATTACATTTGGTTGGGTATCATTGATGGGCAGTGATATTTAAACCTTTTCACATATTTTTTTTAAAGCTGATTTAAGTCAAGACTGAGACTAGACCACTCAACTCCTCTTGGAAAGCCATTCCGGTGTGACTTTTGCATAACGATTTGTGTAATTGTCCCACAGAAAAATAAAACCCTATCCCTGGGTTAGGCATTCAGAAGACAGCTGGGTTTTCCTTGAACTTTTTACCTGGTGTAACGAGTGTGATGAGAGTTGGGAAGCAAGTACAGGGAGTGTTTTAATAAATAAACACGACACACAAACAACGTACCGACATGAAAACAGAGTCAATAACACCTGAGGAAAGAACCAAGGGGAGTGACAGATATCGGGAAGGTAATCAAGGAGGTGATGGAGTCCAGGTGAGTGTCATGAGGCGCGGGATAATCAGCAGCCTGGTGACCTAGAGGCCGGAGAGGGAGCATACGTGACACCTGGGCTTTTCTCCTTTCATATTTATTTTGATCCTAACCAACTCCCCAGTCCCTGCCGGTGATGCTGTCACCACAATACTTGAAAATAAAAAGAGATCAACAACATTGCATTCACTCCATATTACTGGTCTTTACGACAAAGCAAAACGAAAGAAGCCACTCCAAATCCATCAACTCTGTTTGCAACAAGGCTGTTAAGTAATACTGCAAGACAACACAGCAAATAAACAACAGTACGTAACATACAGTAGCAAACTGATTTTGAAAAACGTCTGCTTCAAACTTCTTAGACGGGAAGATGCACTATGTCACATTTTGTATCTGCCACAAAAACCCTCAAATTGAAATCTAATTGAAAACATGAGGGATTTTCTACATCATTTGAGAACATCCACCCGCAGAGCCTTGCCAATTATTTGCGCCGGAGAGATTTTGGCACTGGCATTTGTCTGTGTGTATTGGGGCCAAATGGAGTTAGCACACAGACAAGACCTGATCATCCACTCCATTTTAACCTCACTTTCAGGTCCATAGCTTGCCAACTGACATGGCAAAACAATGCAAAGTCAACCTGCATAGCTTGTTTGGGTGTTGGCTGTGTTTGTGTATCAACTGCATGTAATTCATTGACAATCAGGATGTTGAACAGTAATTGCGAAGAAAACAACATTGAAGTCGATGGGGAGATGCTTTTGTTATCACTCAAAACCAGGAGAGCTTTTTGGTGGCATCCTTGGACTCTTGAGCTAACTCTGAGAAATTATACACAGCATCTTGGTGGTGACAATGCCAAAGCACAGTGTGTTTTCACAAACACGCAATTGCATGACCTATTCTCAAACTGTCACTGTCTTCACATCATTGTCAATGCAGCCCACTCCAAACAGATTGCCGTGACGCTGTAGGTACTGCTACCCCTCAAGTCTTATTTTGGGCTGGAGGTGGAAAAGAAAACATCTATTTGTATTTATTTTTCCGGTGATTAGCTCGGGCACCCCGTTGGCAAATCGGGGAATTTGGTTCCAGGCGCAATCACACTGCCATGTCGAGGCGTGTTACATCAGCCTTTCAGGATGGCGAGTTGTGCCTTGGCAATTCTGAGTTTCTCCACACTCTGCCACCAAGACTGAATTCCAGGGGACGATTACTGCACAAATAATCAACATCAGCTAGCTGCATCCTGGAGCTCAGTGGGCAACGGGGGGAGGAAAGAAGAGCAGGAGGACTAGAGATAGAGAGGGGGAGGGAGACAGAGAGGGGGGGGGGGAATGACAAAGGGATAAACAGATAGGCAAGACGAGAGACAGACAGAGAGACCAAAATAGGGGGAGAGAGAGTGGGAAGGAAAGAGAGACAGATAACTGGGGAGAGAGGAAGAGAGGTTTAGGAACTTTCAATTACCTTGTACACAGACAACAAAGGCCTAGATTTCGGCAGACTATAACAGTCTTCAGCCTCGGGGAAGCTCATTTTTGCCTTCTTCATCTCTCCTCCTCTTCACACAAATTACGGGACAGACAGAATATGTAATGCATTCCTTTTGCAGCACAAGCAATTGCAGACTTCCACATTGTTAGAAGTCACCATCAGTTGCCGGAAGAGTAAATTCACCTCACAGAAACAACATAATGTATCGTAGACTACATTATTGCTAAAAAAAAGAAGCCATTGATAAGAACCATCCTCACATCTAGTATTGGTGGTGACTCACGTGTTTAGTGTGTATGGATATGACCCCTTATTGAATTGACCAAAGTTGAGTTTGAACGAGAATACAACGTCCTTTGACACTTTCTGTGGCCCTCGCCAAACGACATTAAAACGGAGAAATCGATGACTGCAGATTACTGATTCAGTAGCATAAAGAAATAGAGACTATCCTAATGTCCTCTGTCTGTATAAACCATTTAACACACTCTTCGTCAATCACTCGTTGTAATTTGAATGACAAACATAACGATGACTTGCCAATACCTAAACAAAGGGCTGGCTCCTACAGCGACCAACATAAAAAGGGATTTCTGACCTGACATCAAACAAGCGAGAGGTTTTACTCTGTCCACGAAAATAAGCCCAAGAAGTTAGGAATTTTTATATGGAGGTCAATGAGAGAGTCAAATTTGGTCAACAAAAACATGTAATCGCTAATTTGCTACGTGAGGCTTATTTGTTCTAATAGAAGTTTTGTAATGGTTTTAGGTTGTTACGATTGCGCTGGTATAAGTGGACACAAGTGGCATTTCGGCAACTTACTCAAAAACGACTTTATATCAGAGTTGTGCCTGTTGTCATGGAGATAGACAGAGGACTCATCATGAATATAACCTGTTTTAGCATGGAAAATGCCATTGAGGGCTTCCACCATTTTAAAGCAGTCAATTGCGTAGGGACGCCTACGAGTTGGGAGCAATCAGCCAATTGGCACAGATATAAAGACATGTCTTCTATCTATCTCTATGGCCTGTTGTTCATATGCATATCTGCCTTCTCATTGGCTAGAATAGTCCTGATCTCACGTCCTCTCTAGAATAGTCCTGATCTCACCTCCTATTTTTCCATTGTTAGAGGGGTAACTCGAATATCTTGTCAACGTGGGGCGGCAGGTATCCTAGTGGTTAGAGCGTTGGACTAGTAACCGAAAGGTTGCAAGATTGAATCCCTGATCTGACAAGGTAAAAATCTGTCGTTCTGACCCTGAACAAGGCAGTTAACCCACGGTTCCTAGGCTGTTATTGAAAATAAGAATTTGTTTTTAACTGACTTGCCTAGTTTTAAAGAATGTGACAGACAGTCTTTGCGTCAAACTACTCACGTTCAAGCATTTAGCTTTTCATTCTTTTCCTCCCTCGATGTTGAAACAATCTAATTAGTGATCCATCACCTGCACCTGTCACTTGCCCACCTCTCCTTAAATCCTCAGTCCCAGAGGATCCACTTTCAACTACTGTCACTCCAGCTGTCATATCTTGTGAGAGGTGTCGACCGAGACCGGGCGCGTCAGCTAGCTGTGATGATGTCATGATGAGAAAATATCAGAATCATCCATCTGCTCTACACCTGTCTCCACAATCACTGACATGACATGTCGGATTGCATTATTAATGAAAGGAGTTCTGGGCAAAAACTCCTTTCAACTATGCAGTGTGGTGCCAATCAGATCCTACAACCAAGTCTGTTGTCATAGTAGTTATTGTTTTGGTAGGCTGCCTACCGTACTAGTTGGACGACATCCATAAATACCTGGCCATTTCTCATTTAACTAGTTGGACGACATCCCATAAATACCTGGCCATTTCTCATTTAACCAGGTAAGTCAGTTAAGAACAAATTCTTATTTACAGTGACGGCCTAGGAACAGTGGGTTAACTGCCTTGTTCAGGGGCAGAACGACAGATTTTTACCTGGTCAGCTCAGGGATTTTATCTAGCAACCTTTCGGTTACTGGCCCAACGCTCCTACCACTAAGCTACCTGCCACCCCTCATTGATTATATGCAAGTATATTACACTAATATCTGTTGAAAAAATCTATAAAAACAATTTGCCATCTATTCACCAAAGATTCTATAACACATTTATAGCCTCTGGCATGCATGTGTAGGATATGCTTCTGATGATTTATAGTTACAGAGTAGTTGTTAAACCCATCATCATTTTAGCAGCCGCTCTTATCCAGAGTGATTTACAGGAGGATTTACTATTAAGTGCCATGCTCAAGGGAACATCAACAGATTGCTCACCTAGTCGGCTCGGGGATTTGAACCAGGGACCTTTCGGTGAGAGTCCCAACGCTCTAAACCACTTGGCTACCTTCCGCCCGATTTCAACCCAACAGTTGCCCTGACAATCATCAAACTCGAAATGAAATACATCAACGTGCATTGTGCACACAATGTTTCATTTGTCAAAAAACGGAGCTTTACGTGTGCATAAAAAAACATCTGCTTCCCCCCTCCATTCCGTGCCAGCCCTTCTCTCATTCAAACGCACAACTAATGCTGGAACCGGGAGGCTGCAACTGCCTGAGCTGAGGAAAATGAACTCCGATAACGAACTATTAGGCTGCTTGTACACCCGATGCAGTAATTGAAGGGGTTGCAAATTAAGTCAGCAAATGTTCAACTAAAATAAGGAAGTTGAATAAACGCGTGTTCAACTTGGGAATTATTGACCGTTATTTTTACGCCCAGAGTTCTTCCCGTCTGTTTTGGAGCTGAAGTTGTTGCGCGAGGTAAATGTAAGATCCACCTGCAATCTAGAGTTTTCCAAAAAATGTTTGGATTTCTATGCTCCAGAATGTACAGTGGTATCCTTTCCTGTGAACAAGAAGTTTTGTGAGGAAAATAAACGTTATAATTTTTAAAAATGTATTTATATTGCACGGGCACTTTATGAATTCATTTCATATTATGACCAAAGAGCATGAAAATACATATTTTTTATTAGGGCTCGTGCAACCGCGGGATCTCACTGACGTATCAGACATAATTGGTCTTTATACTATTTTTTTAAATCAGGTAAGGATGCAGGCATAATGTTTGACTATTCAAATGTTGCATGCGCCTGTTAATATGACGTGAACATGCACAACAAATTGCATAGGAATTATAATGTTTATTTATGTAGCCTACGTATTTATTACAATCTGTTATTGACTTATTACAGCTATCCATTTATATGTTGTATTTTAATATTTAAAACATCTCAGTGTAGTATTATTACATACAGTATAGTACTTACCCAATGAGCGAAGTTAGTTAACAATAGTTATTTTTAAACGTCTTTTCAACCAAAGAAATACGTATTTTCAACGTATTTTGCTCATGGGTAAGGTAAGCTTGTCATATTTTGCAATAAAATCAACATTCCATGATTCGCAAATTCCCCCATATGGTTTGTTACCCCTGGACACAGGCAACGTTTGGAGAGGATGAGGAGTCGTTGGGTGAAGCATGAGCTGCCAGGGTATCGGTCTTAGACGACTGTCTGTGCTGCTCCTATGGGAGGGGCTCGCTCTGAGCCTGTGCTGCTACTGGACCGGGACTTGGGTTGTTGCTGCTGCAGCCGGGCCCAGTGATGATGGTGGTACCGCTGGGCCCATGGGCTGGTTGCTGTCGGACAAAGGGCCCTTCCACCACTCTTTGGATTTCACTGAGTCGGTGGAGAGACACCAACAGGGCTACACTACCAGATACAAGATGTTCAGGTGACCTTTTTCTCTCTTTAGTAGCCCCCCCCCCCCCCCCACAACCAACCTCAATACAATTTCAATTTAAGGGACTTTATTGTCATGGGAAACCAATGTTTAGATTGCCAAAGCAAGTGAAATAGATAATGAACAAAAGTGAAATAATCAATCAAAAATGTACAGTAAACATTACACTTACAAAAGTTTCAAAATAATAAAGATATATAAAATGTAATTATGTCTATATATAGAGTTGTAATGATGTGCAAATAGATAAGTACAAAAGGGAAAATAAATAAACATAAATATAGGTTTTATTTACAATGGCATTTGTTCTTCACTAGTTGCCCTTTTCTTGTGGCAACATGTCACAAATCTCTCTCTCTCTCTCACACACACACACACACACACACACACACACACACACACACACACACACACACACACACACACACACACACACACACAAATATAGGGAGAGAGAGAGACAGCCTCACAACTAGGGTTGCAAAGCTACCGGTAATTTCATAAAATTTCCCAGAATCTTCTGTAAATGTTTTCATTTATTTATACTAGAATAACTTTAAATAGATTATTCCTATGGTATTACTTTGTTATATAGGTGTACATATTGTCCATTATTTTCTAGTGGTTATACCATATGGTTCAAAAGAAAATAGCCCAATTCATGTAAAAAGCATCTAATCAACTTAGGCATTATTTTCAATTAACTCTGCAACTCTTCCAACAATTGACTTTTTTTCGCAACTGCCACCAGTTTGGAAACATTTACAACAAAGACATGTTGACATATTAAAATACATTTCCCCCCAAAATATATAAAGGATATTTCATGCTGAAACCCTCATAATAAAACACAAATGTGTATCACTACATTGATGGTTCATATTTAGCATAATGTTTTACAGTTTTGTCATGAATATTTTATATTGTCAAATAATCTTATTTTACTTTTTGTATATATTTTAGATGTGATAAGGCCACACAGAGGGCCAGAGATAATTATACCAGAGATAATTACAGACACCTGTGATAATCTGAAGTGCCCATAAAAGGTTACTAGATCTTACAAAATTCCCCAAGACCTTAAAAGCTAACAAAAGTCTGGCAGTTTACTGGTAAACTTCGAAATATTCCAATAGTATACCCTCCCTTTGCAACCCTACTCGCAAGCATGTGAGACTATTCTGTGTTACACTTTGCTTGTGACATTGGTGGAACACACGCACCCTGGTTAATGCCCTGTACCAGAGAGGATATAGACAGACTGCTTTAGAAAATGGCAGAGTATTGCCTGAAACATTGCTAAATGGTTTAGAATAAATGGAAGGTGGGAGTTCTTTTGAAAGTGAAGTGTGCTACTCAAACTTCCAATGAGCCGTTGAAAGTATAGGATGATGCTGGCCTTGTGCCACAATATAATGACATTCCTAAATATGGTCCTGCTGTTCCGCTATGACTCAATACTTGTTCTCCCCCTTGTGGAAGCCAGATAAAGGAGGATTTCTACTGGCTTTGAGAACGCTGAAGTCTTCACAAAAATATGTCTCTCTGAACAGCCTCTACTGATTTGAATTCTCTCTCTAGAAGGGAGCAAAAGCAACATGGGGAATCTTTTCAACTGATATGATGCACCCACTTTGAAACGTCCTCTGTTTGGATTGGAATATGGGTCCTAGCAACGTAATCATGTGGATTAACATCGGATCCCCTACAGTTACAAATGAGTAGACTGACAAACCGCTGGTGTCCGTCTTTCCTCTTGACCCATTCTCCATGGTCCCCGGAGGACCTTCCCGTTTCTCCGTGTTTGATTGCACATGAGCCCAGGGTCTTGAACAGGAAGCTGTCAGACTATTATCCACCAGTGTAGCGTTAGCGTAGCATGCCTGCTTCCCATCCATAAGTGTTCACTGGTGAATAAGCCTGCAGGCTAACGCCAGGGTGTGATCTATAGAGGCCATCAAGTGACACCCGGAGAGGCACTGCAGTCTGTCTCTCTTTAGGATGATTGGCTGTAATTACACCCTCTACACTGGCCTGATTCCTCAATTATTTCTCTGCCGATCGTTTCTCGTGGCAGTGATTTGATTGCCTCCCACGAGAAGAGACAAGAAGGCAGTGTCTGAAATATTGGGGCAGTAGGACTCTTGACTGTAGAGACTGGAGAGAGACTAGCGTATTAGAATGCTTTCACTTGCAGGTCCCCAGATGGGACGTGACTGTGTATGCAACACTTGAGCTCGATGTGACACGTGTCAGTATACTGTGTACGAAGCGGCTAATGGTCACCACAAACAGTAGGCTAATGGTGAATCACAAGGGCTTTGTGAGATAACATTATGAATATATTTGGTTAGCTATGGACACCTCAAGTGCTTATAGTTAAAGCATTTGTATGGTTTCCTGAAAGGCTCCAAGGCAGCGGTTCTAATTTCCTGAAAGGCTCCAAAGCAGAAGTTCTCATTTTGCTCTAAATGGCTCACAGTCATAGAATGATTCATGGTCATTCAAATATGGTTCAGGATTAGCTGTGATTCATGGTTACCCATAAACTCTTAGAAAAAATGGTTCCAGAAGGGTTATTCAGCTGTCCCCATATCAGAACCATTTTTGGGTCCAAATAGAATCCTTTTTGGTTAGAGGGTAGAACGTTTGGTTGATCTATGTAGAACCCTCTGCGTAAAGAGTTCTACATGGTACTCAAAAGGGTTCTACCTGGAACCAAAACAATAATTTTAGGTTCTAGATTTTACTTTTTTTTCTACTTATAGGGACATTACACTGGTTAATGGGTGATCTGGCATAGAGGGTCAGTGGTTTCATGGTCACATTGACTATTTATAATACTTATTATGCCTAGTGCTGCATTGGACCCTCTCATAAAGACTATCATGCTACAGTAGCACTATTGTACTGTGGTCACCTAACAAAGGCATTGTGAAACTGAGGTTTCCTTTCTTCAGCAAGATCGAAGCTACAATGAAACAAGGCAAAAGAGCACCAACAAAGGCAATTGTAAGACAAGGTCATACAGTCTCACAGACCTGTGAACATATGTATTGGCAGAGTGACCCACGGTTTATTAGCCAGTGGCAATGTCTGTCAGAGCAAATTCCAGCCAATCTGAAGTCATTCGACACTTTCCTTTGCCCTCCCTCAAGTTGCGTGCCAACATAAGAAGGCTTTAGGAGAAAATATCTGCAGTATGCTCACAGCTCCTCCAGGGAAAATTCCGTACCGTCTGGATGTATTAGCTATTATGTGAGAGATTCTGCCTGTGTCTGTCTGTAAATGTTGTGTCTGTCTATAAATATTGTGTCTGTCTGCATTGGGGTTTGTTTGTGTTAAATGTAGGTTTTCACATTCTACAATTACATTCAAATAAATGTTCTCAACAGCCTGTTAAGTTTGTGACAATTTCACAAACTGAAAACTCTCTCCACGAACCAAGAACTCAATCAAATAATTAATGAAGTGTGTTTTCAGGGAGTTCGGCCGATGGAAAGTCAACAGCCTGGCGGTGGAGAGGCGGGGCGGCAGCGGCCTGGCTCCGCCCCTTGACCCTGACTTCATGCGCACAGTCAGGCAGTTGGGGCGGCGGCCCACCCTCCGCAGGATCACTGAGACCATTATCAAGAAGTACGGGACTCACCTCCTGCTGTCCGCCACTCTTGGAGGTACAGTAAACAGAGGCTCCAAGCGTTGGTTCCTACTTTACCCGCATCACGGCAGGACTCCTTAGACTCCTTAGAAGTGGGTTTTTCAAGAGGGAATTTCATATAACTTTTAAAATGTAAAAACTGTTACTGAATGTAATGTATGACTCAGACAATGGTAAAACATTCCTAGTGTCTGAACAATACTTTACATTCAATAACTTCTTACTTAGCTACAGCAGATACTTCTGCATAAGGGGTATATTTTTAGTAACATATGTAATGTGGAAATTATACAGGTTGGAATTCATGTATTATACTGTATCTTATGTGCTTAAAACGCTACTGTATATACTATATATATATATATATATATACAGTTAAAGGCGGAAGTTTACATACACCTTAGCCAAATACATTTAAACCTTTCACAATTCCTGACATATAATCAGAGTAAAAATTCCCTATCTTAGGTCAGTTAAGATCACCACTTTATTTTAAGAATGTAAAATGCCAGAATAATAGTAGAGATAATGATTTATTTCAGATTGTATTTCTTACATCACATTCCCAGTGGGTAAGAAGTTTACATACACTCAATTAGTAGTTGGTAGCATTGCCATTAAATTGCTTAACTTGGGTCAAATGTTTTTGGTAGCCTTCCACAAGCTTCCCATAATAAGTTGGGTGAATTTTGGCCCATTCCTCCTGACAGAGCTGGTGTAACTGAGTCAGGTTTGTAGGCCTCCTTGCTTGCACACACTGTTTCAGTTCTGCCCACAAATTTTCGATGAGATTGAGGTCAGGGCTTTGTTATGGCAACTCCAATACCTTGACTTTGTTGTCCTTAAGCCATTTTGCCACAACTTTGGAAGTATGCTTGGGGTCATTGTCCATTTGGAAGATCCATTTGTGACCAAGTTTTAACTTCCTGGCTGATGTCTTGAGATGTTGCTTCAATATATCCACATAATTTTCTTCCCTCATGATGCCATCTATTTTGTGAAGTGCACCAGTCCATCCTGCAGCAAAGGACCCCCACAACATGATGCTGCCACCCCCGTGCTTCACGTTTGGGATGGTGTTCTTTGGCTTGCAAGCCTCCCCCCTTTTCCTCCAAACATAACAATGGTCATTATGGCCAAACACTTATATTTTAGCTTCATCAGACCGGAGGACATTTCTCCAAAAATTACAATCTTTGTCCCCATATGTGCAGTTGCAATCTGTAGTCTGGCTTTTTAATGGCGGTTTTGGAGCAGTGGCTTCTTCCTTGCTGAGCAGCCTTTCAGCTTACGTCGTTATAGGACTCATTTTACTGTGGATATAGATACTTTTGTACCCGTTTCCTCCAGCATCTTCACAAGGTCCTTTGCTGTTGTTCTGGGAGACAGGAGACAGAACGCTTCTCTTTCCTGAGCGGTACGACGGCTGCGTGGTCCCATGGTGTTTATACATGTGTACAATTCTTTGTACAGATGAATGTGGTACCTTCAGGCATTTGGAAATTGCTCCCAAGGATGAACCAGACTTGGGGAGGTCTACAAGGTATTGGCTGATTTCTTTTGATTTTCCCATGATGTCAAGCAAAGAGGCACTGAGTTTGAAGGTAGGCCTTGAAATACATCCACAGGTACACCTCCAATTGACTCAAATTATGTCAATTAACCTATCAGAGGCTTCTAAAGCCATGACATAATTTTCTGGAATTTTCCAAGCTGTTTAAAGGCACAGACAAACTTAGTGTATGTAAACTTCTGACCCACTGGAATTGTGATACAATTATAAGTGAAATAATCTGTCTGTAAACAATTGTTGTAGATGTCCTACCCACCTTGCCAAAAGCTGTTTAAAGGCACAGTGAACTTTGTGTATGTAAACCTCTGACCCACAGGAATTGTCATACAGTGAATTATAAGTGAAATAATCTGGCTGTAAAGAATTGTTGGGAAAATTACTTGTGTCATGCACAAAGAAGTTGTCCTAACCGACTTGCCAAAACTATAATTTGTTACCAAGAAATGTGTGGAGTGGTGGAAAAACAAGTTTTAATGACTCCAACCTAAGTGTATCTAAACTTCCGACTTCAACTGTATTAAAACAGGGAACTCAGTTCAGTATGGTTGCTGGATTGGGGTGAGATTAAACATACATCACATGTTCTGCTCATTATCTTTCTTCATCACAGTCAATTAATAATTGGAACCTCTCTAAAGAAGAGACGGGAGATGATCACCATTGATCATGAGATCACTGAGCCTCTCTGGCTCAGTTAATGGTCTCCCCTTTCCTAATTTCCTGTAATCAGGGGAGGAGTCCTTGACGATATTTGTGGATAAGCGGAAGCTGAGCCGAGGCCCAGAACCAGGGGCTGGAGCTGAGGGCAGCAGCCACAACAATACGGGGGCTGGGGTGGTGACCCTGGAGGCCCTTCACCAGCTGGCTGCCTCCTACTTCACCGACAGGGAGAACACCCTGCGCCGTCTCCACCACCTCCAGATCGCCTCCACCGCCATCAGGGTAAGAGACCCCTGACTGCCCTTTGCCTCTGGGCATACAGAGGGGAAGTTAGATGCCAATATAGGTTACTATAGGAGGTCAAACTGTGTTAAACCAATGCAGCTGCTGCAAGGACTTTGCTATGTTTTCTTTTGATTTTTGTTTCTGTGGGGAGGCTTACTGTTACTTACTTACTGTTGCATTTAATGTTGCCATTTTATTTATGTCAAACATTCACAGTGTAGCATGTTGATGTGTTGTTTTGATTTCGATTTTTCCTTATTGTCAGACTCTCGCTGTGCCGATTCAGTAAGTAAGCGTTGTTGCATAGTGTATCAGATATGAGTCCTTTTTATCTCAAAATGAAAATCTGCTGAGAATTAACATGTTTCAAGTCATAAGAATTTCATGTGACTTACATCAGACTGTACCCACATGTGTTCCAATTATATATCAAGGGCGATATAGACAGATGAACAGGGTTCTGTCAGTATAGAATATCTACATAAAAAGTATTTACTGTAGGCCGTCTATTCCAAAACTGCAATGCCGTCGGAGGTACGCCAAATAAATATGTGATTCACATTTTCAAACAGTACATTTAGATTTTCCAACGGGGCTATACATTTGGTAATGCGGGTGCAAGCAGTTGCTCCCGACGCCACTTGGGTACACTGCAGCATCCACCAAGAGGCTCTTGTGGCAAAGGGAATGCCTGACAGCTTGAAAGACGTTTTGGACACTACAGTGAAAATGGTAAACTTAGTTAAAGCAAGGCCCCTGAACTCTCCTGTATTTTCTGCAATATGCAATCATATGGGCAGCGACCATGTCACGCTTTTACAACATACAGAAGTGCGCTTGTTATCAAGGGGCAAAGTATTGACACATTTTTCTGAATTGAGAGATGAGCTTAAAGTTTTCTTTACTGACCATAATTTTCACTTGTCTGACTGCTTGCATGATGACGAGTTTCTCACACGACTGGCCTATCTGGGTGATGTTTTTTTTGGCCTGAATTATCTGAATCCAGGATTACAGGGACTCTTTGCAACTATATTCAATGTGCGAGACAAAATTGAGGCTATGATTAAGAAGTTGGAGCTCTTCTCTGTCTGCATTCAAACCAGTTGAGCTTAGGGGGGCGCTATTTCATTTTTGGATAAAAAGACGTTCCCGTTTTAAGCGCAATATTTTGTCACAAAAAGATGCTCGACTATGCATGGAATTGATAGCTTTGGAAAGAAGACACTCTGACGTTTCCAGAACTGCAAAGATTTTCACTGTGAGTGCCCTAGAACAGAAGCTTCAGGCAAAACCAAGATGTTTCTGCAACCAGGAAATGAACAGGATTTCTGAGGCTCCGATTTGCATTATCTCCTTATATGGCTGTGAATGCGACAGGAATGAGCCTACCCTTTCTATCGTTTCCCCAAGGGGTCTGGAGCATTGTGACGTATTTGCAGGCATATCATTGGAAGATTGACCATAAGAGACTACATTTGCCAAGTGTCCGCACGGTGTCCTGCGTGGAAATTAGTGCGCAAAACTCAGCTGCTGGTATCTTTCCATGGGATTCTGAGAAAAACCATGCTTCCACGAATGGCATATCAATGAAGAGATATGTGACAAAACACCTTGAGGATTGATTCAAACAACGTTTGCCATGTTTCGGTCGATATTATGGAGTTAATTCGGAAAAAAGTTCAACGTTTTGGTGACTGAATTTTCGGTTCGTTTCGGTAGCCAAATGTGTAGTAACAAAACGGAGCGATTTGTCCTACACAAAGAATCTTTCAGGAAAAACTGGACATCTGCTATGTAACTGAGAGTCTCCTCATTGAAACATCTGAAGTTCTTCAAAGGTAAATTATTTGATTTGATTCCTTTGCTGGTTTTTGTGAAAATGTTATGTGCTAAATGCTACACTAAATGCTAAGCTAGCCATCAACACTCTTACACAAATGATTGATTTTCTATGGTTCAAAAGCATATTTTGAAAATCTGAGATGACAGTGTTGTTAAGAAAAGGCTAAGCTTGAGAGCAGGCATATTTATTTCATTTAATTTGCGATTTTTAGAAATCGTTAACGTTGCGTTATGGTAATGAGCCTGAGGGTGTAGTCACGCTCCCGGATCCGGGATGGGTAGGATCAACAAGGACAGCACACAGGTCTTTCCATCATTGTATACTTTTTTGTGTGCAAATGAACTCAAGCTTACAGACAATGCCAAATGTGATATAGCGAAGCACCTGAGTGAGCTGGGTGCGCAATTACGCAGGTACTTTCCCAAAACGGACGACACAAACAACTGGATTTGTTATCCCTTTCATGCCCTGCCTCCAGTTACAAGAGTGCCTCATCAAAATTGCAGCAAGCGGTTCTGTGAAAATGTAATTTATTCAGAAGCCACTGACAGATTTCTGGATAGGGCTGCGCTCAGAGTATCCTGCCTTGGCAAATCGCACTGTTAAGACACTGATGCCCTTTACAGCTACAGTAAGGGGGAAAAGTATTTGATCCCCTGCTGATTTTGTACGTTTGCCCACTGACAAAGAAATTATCAGTCTATAATTTTATTGGTAGGTTTAGTTGAACAGTGAGAGACAGAATAACAACAAAACAATCCAGAAAAACGCATGTCAAAAATGTTATAAATTGATTTTCATTTTAATGAGGGAAATAAGTATTTGACCCCCTCTCAATCTGAAAGATTTCTGGCTACCAGGTGTCTTTTATGCAGGTAACGAGCTGAGATTAGGAGGACACTCTTAAAGGGAGTGCTCCTAATCTCAGTTTGTTACCTGTATAAAAGACACCTGTCCACAGAAGCAATCAATTAATCAGATTCCAAATGCTCCACCATGGCCAAGACCAAAGAGCTCTCCAAGGATGTCAGGGACAAGATTGTAGACCTACACAAGGCTGGAATGGGCTACAAGACCATCGCCAAGCAGCTTGGTGAGAAGGTGACAACAGTTGGTGCGATTATTATCAAATGGAAGAAACACAAAAGAACTGTCAATCTCCCTCGGCCTGGGGCTCCATGCAAGATCTCACCTCGTGGAGTTGCAATGATCATGAGAACGGTGAGGAATCAGCCCAGAACTACATGGGAGGATCTTGTCAATGATCTCAAGGCAGCTGGGACCATAGTCACCAAGAAAACAATTGGTAACACGTGAAAGACTGAAATCCTGCAGCGCCCGCAAGGTCTCCCTGCTCAAGAAAGCACATATACATGCCCGTCTGAAGTTTGCCAATGAACATCTGAATGATTCAGAGGACAACTGGGTGAAAGTGTTGTGGTCTGATGAGACCAAAATGGAGCTCTTTGGCATCAACTCAACTTGCCGTGTTTGGAGGAGGAGGAATGCTGCCTATGACCCCAAGAACACCATCCCCACTGTCAAACATGGAGCTGGAAACATTATGCTTTGGGGGTGTTTTTCTGCTAAGGGGACAGGACAACTTCACCGCATCAAAGGGACGATGGACGGGGCCATGTACCGTCAAATCTTGGGTGAGAATCTCCTTCCCTCGGCCAGGGTATTGAAAATGGGTCATGGATGGGTATTCCAGCATGACAATGAGCCAAAACACACGGCCAAGGCAACAAAGGAGTGGCTCAAGAAGAAGCACATTAAGGTCCTGGAGTGGCCTAGTCAGTCTCCAGACCTGAATCCCATAGAAAATCTGTGGAGGGAGCTGAAGGCTCGAGTTGCCAAACGTCAGCCTCGAAACCTTAATAACTTGGAGAAGATCTGCAAAGAGGAGTGGGACAAAATCCCTCCTGAGATGTGTGCAAACCTGGTGGCCAACTACAAGAAACGTCTGACCTCTGTGATTGCCAACAAGGGTTTTGCCACCAAGTACTAAGTCATGTTTTGCAGAGAGGTCAATACTTATTTCCCTCATTAAAATGCAAATAAATTTATAAAATTTTTGACATGCGTTTTTCTGGATTTTGTTGTTGTTATTCTGTCTCTCACTGTTCAAATAAACCTACCATTTAATTTATAGACTGATCATTTCTTTGTCAGTGGGCAAACGTACAAAATCAGCAGGGGATCAAATAGTTTTTTCCCCACACTCTACGTACCTATGTGAGAGTGGGTTCTCGGCCCTCACTAGCATGAAAACTAAATACAGACTGTGTGTGGAAATTGATTTAAGACTGAGACTCTCTCCAATGCAACCCAACATTGCAGAGTTATGTGCATCCCTTCAAGCACAGCCTTCTCATTAACCTGTGGTGAGTTATTTGATTAACAAATAAGGTTTTATATGTAAGATATAGATAAAGAGCAATAATTATTGATTATTAGTATATTATTATTTGTGCCCTGGTCCTATAAGAGCTCTTTGTCAGCCGGGTTGTGACAAAGTCACACACATTCTTATGTTTAATAAATGTATCGTATAGTTTGTGTGATGGCTAAAAACAACATTTGAGAGTGCGCCGACCCTGGTGCTAGAGGAGGTGCAGCTGGAGGTTGAATGTTTGAAAGGGAAAGGGTATGGGACTATAAAAAGCTTGCGAACCACTGCTGTAGATCATTGGTGCTCTCTCACCAATAGCAGGTGTTAGTATGTGATAATCAAGAGAGACGCTAGTAGTGTTGTAGTGTTGCCCCACATACTACAGTACCCCGATACTCCATTCAATCTTCTGACATGGATATTAAAATAGGTTCATTTCTCAATGTGGCAGGTGTAACAGTATAGCTTCCGTCCCTCTCCTTGCCCCAACCCGGGCTCGAACCAGGGACCCTCTGCACACATCAACAACTGACACCCACGAAGCATCATTACCCATCGCTCCACAAAAGCCGTGACTCTTGCAGAGCAAGGGGAACCACTACATCAAGGTCTCAAAGCGAGTGACGTCACCGATTGAAACGCTATTAGCGCGCACTGCCGCTAACTAGCTAGCCATTTTACATCGGTTACACAGGCATACCTGATATTGATGAGGAGAAGTGGCCACCTGACTGAAAGTGCCTTCCTACAGTATAGTTAATTATTCATCAAGATGATATATCGGCCCATAACTTTCTATTCATTTACGTCCAAGCTAACCACCTTTGTCAGCCATTTTGTGGAGTGAGCCGAGTGTCAGTTGGTCAAGAAAAGGTTTTGAATAGGTGTTGAGGGGTGTTCAGCACTGCCAGCTGCATATAGGCCTTCATTAAAACACATAGGCTGGAGAATATGGAGGAAATATGAAATAAGAACTGTTACTGAGGCATAAATCTAGAGGTTTGATTATGATTCATCTCAAGCCGTGTCGTGATTCCCTTCATCTACGTTCATCTACGTTAGGGACGGGCAACACCAGGACCCGAGTGGTGTCACGCCCCCCCCCCTTCCGACAAACACAGCTGATTAAACTAATTACATTCTAAACTGAAGAAAATGATTAGTTGATTATTGGAGTCAGAGGCCCCCGAGGACTGGAGTTGCCCAGGCCTGCTCTACATCATGGTTTATCATGCTACAGAATGGTTGACGTAAGACACAGTAATCAGTGTATGGGGGATTGGAAATTATGCAGACAATTACATTGATGGGAAGCTACAATCTATCAGTAGTATTAAGCAGATCTACCCCCCCCCCAAAAAAAATATATATATATAAAATTACGAAAAAGAAACTGTAATCAGTTGTGAGTGACCAGCATTGAGGAACACTGATTCGCATGATCACCCTGAAATATTGGTGATTGGGCAGGAATGAAAGTTAATTCATTATGAATTCTCCACCACCATTGTACAATAACTCGCCAACTAAATGTATGCTATTTCAAAATATGCTTTATTTGATTTAACTAGGCAAGTCAATTAAGAGTAAATTCTTATTTACAATGACAGCATAACCCGGATGACGCTGGGCCAATTTTCATTGTGGTTTCAATTATTCAATACCCCGAATAAGATTAATGGAGTCGATATGATTTAACATGGGAGATGATTATCTTTTTCAGTCTTATCAAAGATTGATGTCCTTCCTTTATGATAGCCTACCAGAACAGACATACTATTCATTAATTTCCACAGAATATTTTCCTAGTTCATTCTCTGATGTTTGAGGCATGAAACAAAACATCAGAAAATGAATGAACTTTCAACATTAATTGGTTCCCTTACCTCCCCAGGTGACTGAAACCAGGACAGGCCCCCTTGGATGCAGTAACTATGATAACCTTGACTCTGTCAGCTCAGTACTGGTCCACAGTCCAGAAAACAAAATCCAATTACAAGGTATGCCTGAAACTAGAACTGAAGACAAAACTTCAACAGGTGTATCACTCTGAATGAACATCAAAGAGCCAGGCCTTTCATGGTTAACATTAATATATGTATTTCCAGCAATTTAGAGGGAATAGTTTACAGTAACTCACTACAGCTCAACATGGAATGCATTCTTCAGGAGGTTCAATGCAGCAAAGACAGGGCACAGTAGTTCCTATCTGGAATCTAATTGGTTCTCCAGGCTAACCTGTGAGGATCTTTATCAAACCCCTGGATGACTTAGTTGTATTTGGTTTCTGAAGTAGGATCTTCAAAAGCAATTTAGCGGCAGTGTCTGTTTTTTTGCCTTCTTATACACCCCAAAATACTCACCCACGCCTCTCTGGCCTCCCCAGGACTCCAGGTCATTCTGCCAGCGTACCTGCGGAGCCGCTTCGTCCAGGCAGCCCTCAGCTACATCGGCTGCAACTCGGAGGGCCAGTTTGTGTGCAGGGCCAGTGACTGCTGGTGCCAGTGTAGCCCGGACTTCCCACAGTGCAACTGTCCACAGACGGACCTCCAGGCCCTGGAGAACAACCTGCTCCGCCTCAGAGAGGCCTGGACACTGGCCAACGAGGAGTTTGAGGAATCAGGTGTTTACTGGAGATAGTTGAACATGCAACAGTTCAATGACCTAAGTCATGAGCAACAATTGAGCAGCCTGGGTGGCAGGATATTTCTGCTTTAGCCAGCTTGTTTTTTAACTTGCAATAATTTAGTGTAGAATTTAGAGAGTAAGGTATTCAGGCATTCAATAAGCTTCCATATGTGAGAATGATAAAAAGCATTGTTCAGAGATACGGTGGAGAAGTGTCGTGTCTTTGGCTATGCCGGATTAAGTGATATGACATGCTATTCTATAAAATCCTTTCTCTGTAATTAATATTACCTGATTGAGCTAATCATATAAATGAAATTAACTAGAAAGTCGGGGCACCAAAAAATTATATTTATAGAGCAGTTATCTTCCCAATAAACTCTTAAAGACCTAGTAATATTTTACATCAATAGCAGTCAATATTAATCGTCACCTTATTTCAGTCTCATCTGAAAGTTGTAAATTCTTGGTTATCTTCACGAACCCTGACTAACAAGTTGAATCAGCAATACAAATTTGTGTTTAAGTATTTATTTACTAAATACCTAACTAATCACACAGAATTACATATACACAGAATGAACCTTGATACCTTGACTACAAATTATATCATGAAGGAAAACGTCCCTAGCGGAGGGAACAGATATGACAGCTGGTTACACAAAGAAAATGGGCTGGGTTTGAGTGAAAGAGCGGAAAGACTGAGGAACAAAGGGAGAAGCGATGTCTCTATCGTAAACACAGTATCTTATGCATTCTAAATTACCGCCCATTTGGAAAAGGAAAATGCAATAAATATTTACTCTGAGCTGCGCTTCGGTAGGTTGGTGGTAGATGGAAGGCCGTGTTGCCCAACCGAGTCCTTTGAAGAATGTCTCTGGTGGTAAATTGGACTACACGTTGTAGTAATGTTGTTGTAGACGGGATACTCTGTCTGTTCTTTCCTAGCCCACGTTTGCAGCTGCTGTTGCTAACTCAATGGCTAGGAGGTATCACTTCTGTAGTGAATAAGAGTTCAATGTTCATACCATTCGCGACCAAAGCTCATGCTGAGGTTGGCTTCGTTCTGTAGTTATCTGAACCATTCTGACATCAGACCATCGTCCTCACATCCTCGGAACAGGAGGTGACATTTTCGTCAAGGCTTTATATAGTGGAGCGAGAAGGGTGTGTTTGAAAAGTTTTATAACCCATGTCGCTTCACAGGGGCGGGCCACTGATTGAGCAGAGCCCTAACCTTATGAAAACTCAAATCTCTCATTTGGAAGCTAAAATTACATTTAATGTTTTCACCAATAATTTTATATTCAAACATTTAAATTGAACAACAATTCCATGTGAATCCGATAACTACAATGTGCAGACTTTCCACTGTAGAGTTTATGTCATCCTATCATTGATGAGAATGTCTCATATTCATCAAGTACCACTGCATATGTTCATATGTTCAATTGGTTCAATTACCAGAATATTAGTTCATTTCCCCCCACCTTCTGATGTTCCCAGAATCTCTATGTTAACCAAAGGATTTTCAAATGTCACATCAGTAGGGTAGAGAGAGGAAAAAGGGGGGGAGAGGTATTTATGACTGTCATAAACCTACCCCCAGGCCAACGTCATGACAGAAGGGAGTATACTAGATTAAAAACCTTACTGAAGTCACATAATAAAAGTGTCTCGTAGGATTTCTCACTTCTTGAAAACACTTTAGAAATAGGGGAAACATAGTGAGTTAAAGAATGGAACCCATTCAACCCGAGTGGCGCAGGGGTCTAAGGCACTGCATCTCAGTTCTAGAGGCGTCACTACAGACCCTGGTTTGATCCTGGGCTGTAGCACAATTGGCCCAGTGTCCTCCGGGTTAGGGGTGGGTTTGGCCAGGGTAGGCCATCATTGTAAGTAAGAATTTGTTCTTAACTGACTTGCCTAGTTAAATAAAATAAAAATAAACTCTGAATCAGAGAGATGCAAGGGGCTGCCTTAATCAGCGCCCGGGTTTAACTTCTGTGCTCAAGGGCAGGATTTATCCACTTGGGGATTTAAACCAGCGACCTTTCAGTTACTGGCCCAACACTCTTGATGTAATAGGTTACCTTGGCAATATACATGGCCTTGCTTCGAAAGCTGGAAGTGTATATTTGCACCCACTTCAGCCACCATCTCATACCATCTGATAAATGACCAATTAGTTACTAAACCATTCAATGGTGCACACTACAGACTGGTTGTTAATAAAATATGATGCCTCTTGAAATAACAGTTCTGCACTCTAGTAAGCTGAGAAGAAACAATCTGAACCAGTATCTCTGAACACGTTGTTTATTCATATTTGGGTTTGTTTACATTTCTGGGACAGACAAAAACAATGAGAACAGACACATTGTCACACGTTGTAATTATTCCCCAATGGCTCACGTGGAACCAAACTTGACTTATTCATGTTTATTTTTTATTTTTTTACTCTTGATTTACTATTTTAGAGGAGTTCCAAAGCTTCGTCGGAAGGCTGCCAACCCAGTACGCGGTGAACAAATCTGTCGTGGAACACTTTTGGAGGACGGATGGGGGTCTGCTCCAGCGCTACAGGCAGCTGGAGACCATGAGAGGCCTGCTTCTCGACAAAGCGCGCCACACCGCTAACAAGCTCTTCAGTCTCATTAAGAGATGCCGCCATCAACCCAGAATTGTGCTGCACAGGGAGAGGTATAGCCTATTGTTTCATTAACCCAAGGTTTCCCCCAAACTTCCTTTGTCTTGTAATTATGCAAATGATTTATGCACTGTGCTAGAAAGAAAGACACAAAAAAGAGTAGTTTTAGGAGACAAGAAGGGCTGACAGACGAAATTGAGTCTCACCTCGGAAAACCAGAGTTGAGGATAGCTGGACAACTGGCAGTTGCTAATTGCAATGCAATTAGTACTGTTTTAACTTGTGTTATCCAAAGTGTATCTAAGACCACTGGGCTCAATAAAAGATGAAGTACCTACTCACTAGGCCACAATAAGTCTTCAGATTGTGTCACACATCCACACTCAGAAAAGAGTATCAATAACAAACCTTTTGGCATTCAAACGGTTAGGACCTCTTTATCCTATGCCTCTGCTGAAGTGTTTTCATTAACAGTTGAAACTACAGTCTGAACAACATTCCAATTATAAGTTGGTTAGCCTGGTCCCAGATCCGTTTGTGCTGTCTTAGAAGGCTGGCAAAATAGCCCGGTCCCAGATCCGTTTGTGCTGTCTTACAAGGCTGGCAAGATAGCCCGGTCCCAGATCCGTTTGTGCTGTCTTACAAGGCTGGCAAGATAGCCCGGTCCCAGATCCGTTTGTGCTGTCTTACAAGGCTGGCAAGATAGCCCGGTCCCAGATCCGTTTGTGCTGTCTTACAAGGCTGGCAAGATAGCCCGGTCCCAGATCCGTTTGTGCTGTCTTACAAGGCTGGCAAGATAGCCCGGTCCCAGATCCGTTTGTGCTGTCTTACAAGGCTGGCAAGATAGCCCGGTCCCAGATCCGTTTGTGCTGTCTTACAAGGCTGGCAAGATAGCCCGGTCCCAGATCCGTTTGTGCTGTCTTACAAGGCTGGCAAGATAGCCCGGTCCCAGATCCGTTTGTGCTGTCTTACAAGGCTGGCAAGATAGCCCGGTCCCAGATCCGTTTGTGCTGTCTTACAAGGCTGGCAAGATAGCCCGGTCCCAGATCCGTTTGTGCTGTCTTACAAGGCTGGCAAGATAGCCCGGTCCCAGATCCGTTTGTGCTGTCTTACAAGGCTGGCAAGATAGCCCGGTCCCAGATCCGTTTGTGCTGTCTTACAAGGCTGGCAAGATAGCCCGGTCCCAGATCCGTTTGTGCTGTCTTACAAGGCTGGCAAGATAGCCCGGTCCCAGATCCGTTTGTGCTGTCTTACAAGGCTGGCAAGATAGCCCGGTCCCAGATCCGTTTGTGCTGTCTTACAAGGCTGGCAAGATAGCCCGGTCCCAGATCCGTTTGTGCTGTCTTACAAGGCTGGCAAGATAGCCCGGTCCCAGATCCGTTTGTGCTGTCTTACAAGGCTGGCAAGATAGCCCGGTCCCAGATCCGTTTGTGCTGTCTTACAAGGCTGGCAAGATAGCCCGGTCCCAGATCCGTTTGTGCTGTCTTACAAGGCTGGCAAGATAGCCCGGTCCCAGATCCGTTTGTGCTGTCTTACAAGGCTGGCAAGATAGCCCGGTCCCAGATCCGTTTGTGCTGTCTTACAAGGCTGGCAAGATAGCCCGGTCCCAGATCCGTTTGTGCTGTCTTACAAGGCTGGCAAGATAGCCCGGTCCCAGATCCGTTTGTGCTGTCTTACAAGGCTGGCAAGATAGCCCGGTCCCAGATCCGTTTGTGCTGTCTTACAAGGCTGGCAAGATAGCCCGGTCCCAGATCATGTTTGTTCTATCTCTTGTACTGTATCTGTACAAATACTATATATCTGTATCTATACAAATACTATATATCTGTATCTATACAAATACAGTGCTGCCAAGCGCACTGTGACTACTGTGGCGCTTGGCGGAGTTCTTAAGGGGTCCAACAGAACCCCTGAGTCCTGACACAAGTAGTCCTCTAGCTCCCGGTTCAGCCCTATGTAATGAAACCTGGTCTAGCTTGTATTAGTTACTCCAGTCTTCCAGAGAGCCTTTCCTTTGAGCATAACTTCCCGGTGCTGGACTCCTCTCTCCTGACCTCTCTGTTTTGATGGCCATTCTTTGGAAAAAATTAACTACATTACAAAATTCTTCAGTACTACTGCCAAACACTCTGCTTCCACAATCCTCAATCCAATTACACTGCTTTATCACACCCTTCTGGTCATAAAGGGGGATTTGATGGAGGTTCCCAATTATTTAACTGGTCCATTTTTTTCCGCATGTGATCCTATGAAATGTTTTATGCATAGTTTATTTGCTCTGTAATTGTACTGGGTGGTTAGTATTCAATATTCATACATTGAACAAAAAAAGTGTGTGTGTGTGTGTGTGTGTGTGTGTGTGTGTGTGTGTGTGTGTGTGGTTGGCTCTCTCAGTCAGCACCCACCTGCCTACTCCAGAGGAATATTTTCATTTTGGTCTGATTTAGCTTGCATTCCAGCAGCTGAGCCTACAAGTGCAGAGATGGGGCTTCTGCTCTGCCTATCCTGCTTAATTGACAGATATTGTTGCTGTGAATGTGCAGTATGAATCCTATTGTGTCTGATGAGATGTTTTTAACATATTTCAAAGACAGAAAACAAAAATAAAACGTTAATTGACTAACAAAGGTATGTTCTGTCCTCCGTCCTCAGACCCCTCCGCTACTGGCTGAGCTACATCCTGTCCCTCCTGTACTGCAGTGAGAACGACCACATCGGCGTGTACTCTGAGCAGACCA
Source organism: Oncorhynchus kisutch (assembly GCF_002021735.2). NCBI lineage: Eukaryota > Metazoa > Chordata > Actinopteri > Salmoniformes > Salmonidae > Oncorhynchus > Oncorhynchus kisutch. Next base: position 34,174,672 of record NC_034200.2, read on the forward strand.
GGAGCTGTTCCTGCCCCTACCACCACTCTTCCTGCCAAGGCCCTGTCCCCTGCTCTGTGGGAGAAGGCCCCCGCTGTGCGTCTTGTTCCCCCGAGAACCGCACCCGCTGCTCCAGCTGCAACCCGGGCTTCTTTCTAGGCCAGGGGCTCTGCCGACCCGCCGTACCTGACCCCACGGATCCTTACCTGGGTTTGGAGAGCGACCGCGACCTTCAGGACTTGGAGCTGCGCTACCTACTCCAGCGCCGCGACTCGCGCATTGCCCTGCACGCCATCTTCGTCAGCAGCGATGTGCGCCTCAATGCCTGGTTTGACCCGTCGTGGCGGAAGAGGATGCTGCTGACGCTGAAGAGCAACCGCTACAAGTCCAACCGCGTGCACATGCTCCTGGGGTTGTCGCTCCAGGTGTGCCTGACCAAGAACAGCACGCTGGAGCCTGCGCTGTCCGTGTTCGTCAACCCGTTCGGGGGCAGCCACTCGGAGAGCTGGACCATGCCGATCGGCCAGCACGGCTACCCCGACTGGAACAGGACCAAGCTGGATATCCCCCTGGACTGCTACAACTGGACCTTGACACTGGGCAACCGGTGGAAGAGCTTTTTCGAGACCGTCCATTTCTACCTGAGGAGCCGCATTAGGGATTCGGGGCCAGGCTCAGGGGTTGGGGGACACAGAAACGCTAGTAGAACGTACTTTGAACCACCAGAGGGCGCCGTGGAACCTGTGGAGGCGTATTCATCCCAGAACATGGGCTACATGAAGATCAACAGCATGCAGCTGTTTGGATACAGCATGCACTTTGACCCAGACGCAATCCAGGACCTAATCCTGCAGTTGGACTACCCGTACACCCAGGGATCCCAGGACTCAGCCCTGCTGCAGCTGGTAGAGGTCCGCTATAGGGTCAACCGCCTCTCCCCTCCAGGGGCTCAGCCTATGGACCTGTTCTCGTGTCTGCTCCGTCAAAGACTGAAACTGTCCAGTTCAGAAGTGACCAGAATACTGGCTTCTCTACAGGCTTTCAGTGCCAGACAACCAAACTTTGTGGAGTACGAGGCAACCAAGCTATGTAGTTAATAATGGGCAGGTGGGCGGGGCCAATGTGATGTTTTTTGTATTAACCCACTCAGATACAATGTCAGCCCCATAGCCTATATCTGTTTGTGTTGGTGTTTGCCGTTCATGGCTTTATTTGTATATAAGTGTCATTAAATTTGATGTTTTTATCAATACCGGTCAAAAGTTTGGACACACCTACTCATTCAAGAGTTTTTCTTTATTTTTTACTATTTTCTACATTGTAGAATAATAGTGAAGACACCAAAACTTTGAAATAACACATATGGAATCATGTAGTAAATAAAAAAGTATTTGCCTTGATGACAGCTTTGCACACTCTTGGCATTCTCTCAACCAGCTTCACCTGGAATGCTTTTCCAACCATCTTGAAGGAGTTCCCACATATGCTGAGCACTTGTTGGCAGCTTTTCCTTCACTCTGCGGACCAACTCATCCCAAACCATCTCAGTTTGGTTGAGGTCGGGGGATTGTGGAGGCCAGGTCATCTGATGCAGCACTCCATCACTCTCCTTCTTGGTAAAAAATCCCTTACACAGCCTGGAGGTGTGTTGGGTCCACTAAGTCAAACCAGGTGGGATGGTGTATCGCTGCATAAAGACACGGCGGTTGGAACCAAAAATCTCCAATTTGGACTGAAGACAACAGGGCAAATTTCCACCAGTCTAATATCCATTGTGTCTTGGCCCAAGTATGTCTCTTCTTCTTATTGGTGTCCTTTAGTAGTGGTGTCTTTGCAGCAATGTGACCATGAAGGCCTGATTCACACAGTCTGCTCTGAACAGTTGATGTTGAGATGTGTCTGTTACTTATTTGGATTTGTTTAACACTTTTTTGGTTACTACATGATTCCATATGCATTTTTTCATAGTGTTGATGTCTTCACTATTATTCTACAATGTAAAATAAAGGAAAACCCTTGAATGAGTAGGTGTTCTAAAACGTTTGACCGGTAGTGTACATTGGAAAGATTTGGAAAAAAGCATCCCTTTTTCCCTTTTTACAGAAAATGCTGCAATTTATTATTGGATAGAGAGGATTTGATCTCCTTTATACAGGTATCAAATCAGCATATATTCCAAATGTATATGACCACTGTGTTATTACAGTGGATTATTGGATTGATACTAACACACACCTACTGAAACCTATGTAAGTCATTTGCTAATGGAAGGAGAACGAGGTGCTGCAAATGTGCTGTGTTAGTACTGCCCATCTGGAGCTGCAGAACACAGTGTCTCATAATGTCTCCGTTCTGTAACAGCCTTGGCACATATTACCAAGGGTATAGTGAGGACAGTAGCCTCCGCCCCTGTCTCTGGCTGCCATTCACACTCACTGTGATGGATGAGAGAGGGAGGTAGAGAGACATGCACAGCATCAAACACAGGCTAGGTATCAATAGCCTTTATCAGAGATAATTAGCTCACAGAGCAAATAGGGAGTTGATTGAAGGCTCAATGACCAAGGGTGAAATTAGACCCGAACTCCCAAAAGAACTGTTGTCTCTAGACTACAGTGTCAGCTGTTTGAGTATGACTTGCATCTTAGATAGCACTTGCAGAAGTGGCTTGTCGTCGCTTAATCTAGATTCGTAAGACGTTCCCCCCTGGGGTTAAGGAGTTAAGGTGGTTATCCATCCTGGCTCTTCCCTCTGTTGTAACGCTAACTTTAAGGGAAAGAGAAAGTGGGTAGAAACATAAGCAATTAACTTGAAAACACTACCAAATGACGCACTCGTTGTTCTCAAATTCGGTTATGGGCTAAATTATTTTCCTATTTATTTATTAAATGCAGTCATTTAGTTTGTAAGTAAATTGGATTTCCAAATTCGATAGACTGAATCCTTTTCAGTGAGGTAAGGTTTATTTTTTTTTAAATGTCCTAGAAGCATTTGCATATCTAAATGGAATGTGAAGTAATTAAAATCATGGCTGAGTAAACAAACAGCGATGTCACGCATGTGCAGCATACATTGACATCTGAAGTAAACCCCTCAGTGTGACAAGGCCCAAGTGTGCTCAAACAAACCCTTTAAAATGTCCTTGATTGTGGGGTTGCAAAAGTCCCTGACTACTAATCTTTACACTGTTTTGTGTTTCAATACGTTACTTACCAAGGATTGTTGACCACCGAGATTTTTTTGTAATCGTGGTCTTTATTGTGTGATTGCACAACATGTAGGCCTATATCTGCTAATGTATAGGTTTTAAACACACACACAATCAAACACACACACACACATACACACTGAGCGATTAGCTGAGGCTTTGGGCAGGGCAGTGGGCCTCGGAGGAAACATGAGTAAGACTAATAATATAATGTGTCTGTTTTACAAGTGGACTGGCGAGGGGATGGCGGGTTGCGGTGAAGGACAAGAGTTTATGGAGACGAGTCTCTCAGGAGAGGCATTTAAAATAATGGCTGACAATCCACAGGAAGAACACAATGAGCTGGCAGTCCATCAAGACAGTCTAAAGGGAAATCTGTGAGTGTTTGGTATTCATCATACAGCAGCCGTTCCTCTTTATGAAACAGCCCTGCTGGTTAAGCCGAGCCAAGCTCTACTGCTGTTGAAGCCGAGCCAAGCTCTACTGCTGTTGAAGCCGAGCCAAGCTCTAATGCTGTTGAAGCCGAGCCAAGCTCTACTGCTGTTGAAGCCGAGCCAAGCTCTACTGCTGTTGAAGCCGAGCCAAGCTCTACTGCTGTTGAAGCCGAGCCAAGCTCTACTGCTGTTGAAGCCGAGCCAAGCTCTACTGCTGTTGAAGCCGAGCCAAGCTCTACTGCTGTTGAAGCCGAGCCAAGCTCTACTGCTGTTGAAGCCGAGCCAAGCTCTACTGTGCTGGCCTAGTTAGGCATCCACCACTGGAACGTTTCTGGAAAGAAGTGACAGAGTAAAAATAAATGATCAGAGCCAATAGGATATGTTTCACAATAGTGTGAAAATAGGAAATGTGAGCAAAATGGATCCACTTACAGGAATAGAGCAGTAACAACCTGTTTTGCCCCCAGCAAGAGTAGCTGCTGCCTTGGCAACAGCTAATGGGCAGTAGCAGTGTGTGGGTAATATCACTGAGGAAGCCAAGCCAAGCCAGTTAAAAAGCCATATTACAGCCTGTTGTAATAATTGCGTTGTTTGTTCTATAACCCATTTGTTCATACGCCACCGTGATCTACAATAACACCCTGAGAACAAACACACAGTGGCAGAATATATTACCTTTATTTTACTAGGCAAGTCAGTTAAGAACAAATTCTTATTTTCAATGACGGCCTAGGAACAGTGGGTTAACTGCCTGTTCAGGGGCAGAACGACAGACTTGTTAACATGAGCCTACCAGGCTACATCTAGGCTACATATGGAACTTCAATCGTCTCAGGCCAGTGGCACAACATATTAATTTATGGTTAGATCCGAATCTCTGTCATAATCATTGATCTGTACAGAAATTATTTGATTTGATTTGAGAATTAAGTCAAAGCTACATGTCCAAATCCCCATCATCGTCCATGGCTTAGGAAAAGGGACGATTTAGAAAGCTAGCTACTGTAGCACATCAACACAAGCAGACCGACCATAAACTGACACATTTTTCTGACAATTATGACGTTTTTCTTAGGATGTGATTTGATTTGTGTGAAGAGAAATCCAAAATGGGGGTGGGGCGGCGGACAGCCCACAGTTGAGCTCAGTGCAACGATGAATTGCTAATTATTTTATATTTTTTTATAAAGGGAAGTAAATGCTTGCTGGCATCAATCAATCAAATGCTACGGCAGTAACATGTCATACTCTTTTGTTCCAGACAGCATCAGATACATGGGCTACACATACAGAGACAGAGGGGCGCTGTTTCCCTCACTCGGATGATTTCTCCCGTGAGATTCAGCCACTTGCGAAAAGATGGAAAATTATGAAAACACAGAGAGACGAGAGACATTATTTTATCATTAAAAAAATGGTAGTGGTCAAATATCCATGATTACGCACCAGTGCTAATGGGGATCCTAATAAATATGAAATACTAAACCTAGAGTGATTGATAACTGCATTTGTTAAGGGAATATACTATTTTTTCCCCTCATCATGCATATACGAAATGATACAAGTCATAATCTATTATATTAAGTTTGTCAATAGATTCCTTCTACTTTCTCGCAATAATTTTAGAGCACTCTTTAAAACTATTTTTCAGAATTCTAAAGCTATTCTTGAGATCTACAAAAGCAGCAAGCTGTTTTCTGTGTAGCCCCATCCTCAGCTAAAAGCTGTGTGATGTCTAATGAGAGCTATTACAATTATACTCAATAAAATGCAACATGCAACAATTTCAATGATTTTAATGAGTTACAGTTCATATAAGGAAATAAATTCATTAGGCCCTAATCTATGGATTTCACATGACTGGGCAGGGGTTCAGCCATAGGCCCACCAACTTGGCAGTCAGTCCCAGCCAATCAGAATGAGTTTTTCCCCACAAAAGAGCTGTATATTACAGACAGAAATACTTATCAGTTTCATCAGCTGTCTGGGTGGCTGGTCTCAGACGATCCCGCAGGTGAAGAAGCCGGATGTGGAGGTCCTGGGCTGGCATGGTTACACGTGGTCTGCGATTGGATGCCAAATGATCTAAAACGATGATGGAGGCGGAATATGGAAGATAAATAAACATTACATTATCAGGTAACAGCTGCTGGACATTCCTGCATGCTCAGTCAGCATGTTTATTGCACACTCCCTCAAAACTTCAGACATCTGTGCTATTGTGTTGTGTGACAAACTGCACATTTTAGATTGGAATTGTATTGTCCCCAGCACAAGGGGCACCTGTGTAATGATCATGCTGTTTAATCAGCTTCATGATATGTCACACTATCTTGCTGAACAAGAAAAGCGCACTAACAAGGATGCAAACAAATTTGTGCACAAAAATTAGAGACAAAATATTTTTGGGGTGTGTATGGAAACTTTCTGGGATCTTTTATTTCAGCCCATGAAACATGGGATCAACACTTTACAAGTTGCGTTCCGTAGCACCAGGCTCCGTAGCACCAGGCTCCATAGCACCAGGCTCCATAGCACCAGGATCCGTAGCACCAGGTTCTGTAGCACCAGGTCCGTAGCACCAGGTTCCGTATCACCAGGGTCCATATCACCATGGTCTGTAGCACCAGGGTCCATATCACCATGGTCCATATCACCATGGTCTGTAGCACCAGGTTCCGTAGCACCAGGGTCCATATCACCATGGTCTGTAGCACCAGGTTCCGTAGAACCAGGTTCCATAGAACCAGGCAAGCTGAATCAAGTACAACAAAAGCATTGGTAAGAAAAACTATACTATTTGAACCCAGGTCTGGTTGCAGAAGATTAAAAACTTGCCTTGAAACAGGCTCAAACCACTAGCAACATGGCTGGTGTTCGTCTGATGAATTACTCTGTACTGACATGATGAAGCCTCTCATCTTTCCTCCCAAAGAAACCAGCTCGGCAGCTGATAGAAAAACTTAGATCAATAAGATCAGAGGAGCGCTCATCGACTGGATCACCTCATTGGCTTTGAAATATTTTCCTGTAGTATGATATTTTCACCATCTATACTTTCTCACAAAGCTTAACAATGGATGTAATAAAGGTTTCCTATCGCGGGTGGCTTTGATGCCCCACGCTACGCCAGGAACACTGACAAAGGCCAGTTCAGCTATTTATCTCCGTCTCTCACTGTTAGCTACCGAGCTAATGACTTACAGCGGATGGAGATATGGCATCTGAGATGAAAGACAGAGATGCCGAGGATTTAAAGATCCACAGATCACTGATAATGCACAGCACAAACAGAAAACACCCTCCGGTGGGGTTTCTCCTCTGTTGTTCTGCCTAGTCTTCATTAAACAGCTAGTATCAACAAACGGCTGAGCGTGTGAATAATAATGAGTCTCTAGCATCCTACATAGTGTAGTACAAAGCATGTTGGAGGCGTAAACCCATAGGCAGACACCAGGGAGCCTTCACAATGCCTGTGGAGCCTCTGCTGCTTCTTCTCCTTCCTCTAAGCAGTTCCGATTATTAGCATACTATGGTATTAGAATGCTAAGCTAATCAGGGGCCGGGGAGTATTCAGCCAAACCAGGGTGTGGACTTGAGGGAAACCTGAGAGTCCTTGAAGAGTACTCGTTCTATGATGAGCCATGCTACTGATAAACATCAGTGGTAGACGAACTGAAAGCCAGAGGCGTTCGAAATGTACATAATAATGGATTTTGTTCACGGGATACAGTAGTCTTACAGTAAAGTACACAATGCGGTATAGATCAGGCAATTTTTTAGGTTGCCCTAACCTTACACCTCTCACCCAGCTAACAGAATGTCATCCCTGTATTGCGTACCAAAACATCACCTCAAAATACTACCTGTTAGTAAGTCTGTTACATTCTCGATCAAGGTGTTTGAAAAACAAAAACTGCGCATCGCAACGCAACATTCCTTTAAAGTCATCGGCCTGTGATGCTATGGGATCAGTTTACAAGTTATTATTACAGTCAAGGTCAGCATCTACAGTAAGTAACCGTCCCCCCTCTGTGAGTTGAACCGATAACGTCATAGATTGTGTTTTATTAATATTTCACATACTAAACAAACAATTATTTATCCTAATTTACTCAGCTGTGTCCAGTGATGCTTCAGGGGAGGCAGTTGCCTCTTGGAACCTTTTCACAACATTTTGCAACGTTTCCCCTCCACATAAATCAAACAGCCACTGACGTCCAGAGACCTTTTGACGATTAAGAGCACACAAATTCTTGTGAAAAGCTGTCGGGATCAGCGGTATCAGGTCTTCGGAGAGAGGATTTGCCATAGCTGGAGGACTTGTAATCTCACAGCCCCATAAATACTGCAGCCAATTATTGTGTGGATACAGGCACATCCCAAGACGACCCAGGGCACTTGAGCTGCAGAGTGGAGTGGGTATAGTAATTATGTCTCAAAATCATAGATCATTAATCTATTTGGGAATGTTATTTACTACACCGTACAATTTGCAAGTACAGTGCCTTGCGAAAGTATTCGGCCCCCTTGAACTTTGCGACCTTTTGCCACATTTCAGGCTTCAAACGTAAAGATATAAAACTGTATTTCTTTGTGAAGAATCAACAACAAGTGGGACACAATCATGAAGTGGAACGACATTTATTGGATATTTCAAACTTTTTTAACAAATCAAAAACTGAAAAATTGGGCGTGCAAAATTATTCAGCCCCTTTACTTTCAGTGCAGCAAACTCTCTCCAGAAGTTCAGTGAGGATCTCTGAATGATCCAATGTTGACCTAAATGACTAATGATGATAAATACAATCCACCTGTGTGTAATCAAGTCTCCGTATAAATGCACCTGCACTGTGATAGTCTCAGAGGTCCGTTAAAAGCGCAGAGAGCATCGTGAAGAACAAGGAACACACCAGGCAGGTCCGAGATACTGTTGTGAAGAAGTTTAAAGCCGGATTTGGATACAAAAAGATTTCCCAAGCTTTAAACATCCCAAGGAGCACTGTGCAAGCGATAATATTGAAATGGAAGGAGTATCAGACCACTGCAAATCTACCAAGACCTGGCCGTCCCTCTAAACTTTCAGCTCATACAAGGAGAAGACTGATCAGAGATGCAGCCAAGAGGCCCATGATCACTCTGGTTGAACTGCAGAGATCTACAGCTGAGGTGGGAGACTCTGTCCATAGGACAACAATCAGTCGTATATTGCACAAATCTGGCATTTATGGAAGAGTGGCAAGAAGAAAGCCATTTCTTAAAGATATCCATAAAAAGTGTTGTTTAAAGTTTGCCACAAGCCACCTGGGAGACACACCAAACATGTGGAAGAAGGTGCTCTGGTCAGATGAAACCAAAATTGAACTTTTTGGCAACAATGCAAAACGTTATGTTTGGCGTAAAAGCGACACAGCTCATCACCCTGAACACATCATCCCCACTGTCAAACATGGTGGTGGCAGCATCATGGTTTGGGCCTGCTTTTCTTCAGCAGGGACAGGGAAGATGGTTAAAATTGATGGGAAGATGGATGGAGCCAAATACACGACCATTCTGGAAGAAAACCTGATGGAGTCTGCAAAAGACCTGAGACTGGGACGGAGATTTGTCTTCCAACAAGACAATGATCCAAAACATAAAGCAAAATCTACAATGGAATGGTTCAAAAATAAACATATCCAGGTGTTAGAATGGCCAAGTCAAAGTCCAGACCTGAATCCAATCGAGAATCTGTGGAAAGAACTGAAAACTGCTGTTCACAAATGCTCTCCATCCAACCTCACTGAGCTCGAGCTGTTTTGCAAGGAGGAATGGGAAAAACTTCAGTCTCTCGATGTGCAAAACTGATAGAGACATACCCCAAGTGACTTACAGCTGTAATCGCAGCAAAAGGTGGCGCTACAAAGTATTAACTTAAGAGGGCTGAATAATTTTGCACTCCCAATTTTTCCGTTTTTGATTTGTTAAAAAAGTTTGAAATATCCAATGAATGTCGTTCCACTTCATGATTGTGTCCCACTTGTTGTTGATTCTTCACAAAAAAATACAGTTTTATATCTTTATGTTTGAAGCCTGAAATATGGCAAAAGGTCGCAAAGTTCAAGGGGGCCGAATACTTTCGCAAGGCACTGTACATTGATTATATTGGTAGCCTATTTGAGTGGTGATACTTGCTTTTGCAGTTGCTGTGTTTAGTGTAAAGATTGTAGAACTACTGTGGATGGGAAGGAGTCATACTACTGATGACTAACTTCACCTGGGTTTGAACTAAACAACCCAAACACCCTCTGTGAGTTTTTTTCTCTCGGTAAACTGTCTCTTCCATTAAGCTGTAATTCACTGAAGCAGTGTGTCATCTATAGAAATACCATGTAGAGCTACTTTAGAAGTGGGCGAAGGCTCAATCCCAAACAGCTGTCTAGAGAGATGTTGTGTTTTCTGGACCACGAGGCCACTGACCTTTAAATCAACCCCCACTATGCAAAGGAGGCCTACCACAGCATACACAGCACAGTGTGGTGACATCACCAGGTGACATCACCAGGGTTAATGAATAAAGCAGCGATCCGGAAACTGTACTTCTCATGCTTTTAGCATATTGTGGCCCAACACCCGACTCCAACATGTTACCTGACCTGATTCCATTCAAACCTGAAGTCCAATTCATATTAATGGCAAGAGGGGACGAGGGAATTTCATCATGACCGAGCTTTCTTCAAACCATATCCCTCTGAGCGTAAGCCTAGGCTTTTGCTGGGGAAGCAAACACAAGTTTTCAGGTCTCAGGCAAGGTTAGTCATCTAAGAACAGTGGTTCACCAAACCATCTCATTGCATTATTATCATTATCACAAACTTGCCACCATAGACATCAACATTTGGGATGATTTCTGGTGAAATTGTTCAATAAGCCTCAGATACCTGTAAACGTTAGACGTTTTAAAGGGTTTCTCATTCAATTTGGACTCCGATTGTGAGCCAGTTTAGTCCCCCAAAAACAACCCAGATGCCCTTGCTCAGCCTAATGACATCGTGAATCAACTGTACCACGCTTTTACTCTTCATCCGTACACAACTTCATGGGCCTTGATAACGACGCCAAGTTTCTCCCTAAATAATCACCAGCCCCCCCCCGACCCCCCCATCCCATTTTAATTCCGTCCCTGCCGGTGCGCTGTGCCTTTCCTCAACGCATCCCTAACTCAATTGCGGCACTATAGGACTTGACAAAAAGGTGGAAATTGAGGCGCATCCTTTGAAAGCGGAACGTCTCTTTATTCCTTTGAGGTTGATGTGTCTGCAGTGCTCTGAGCATGCCCAGTTTGCAGATGATGATGAAAGAGGGTTTCAAATCTATCTGAAGATTAAAGAGATGTATTTGCTTCTCTCCAGGCTCATTATTCTCAATTCAGGTGTCTTTCCGCAGAGTTCTCCCCTTCTCTGCCCTCTTTCCTCCCTTTTTAACTCAGATCCCTCGCTCCAGTTGAATGAATGAAGTCTCCACTTGAAGGGTCTGCTAATAGGATAAGAGTGATGTCCAAATGACTTTGATAGAGAAATTGAGACAAATGTACAGACATTTAATTCAAAGCACGCATAAAAAAAGTTATTGGGATGGCAGGTACAGGTACAAAAATATATTTTGGAGAAAACAAAACGTACATTGTGAATGCATGAAAGGTTGTTGGTGTTATCCTCGGCTCCTTGATTACCTTGGAATAATTCTCATCAGCAAGAGAGGCTGGAATGAATTAAAAGCTGCAAAATGTATTCTCACTGTAATTAAGCACTAGCCTGAAACAGAGCTCCACCTGCTCACAACTGTTTGTAATTTACTTTCACCAAAACATGGTTTTAGATGTTTACTCATCTATTTCTCACCCAGATGTTAGAACCAGCTGTCTGCATGGATAGCTGCTCACTAGGAGCTGGTCGGAGGCCAGCACTTTCACGCGAGATATGGATCTTTCCGAGATTAGCTGCTCACAGATGTGAATGGCTAAGATAGTTTATTGTATTACAAATTGTAGACGTTTTTAGATGGAGAACATAATTCTGACAAGACGGGGTGAAAACAAAACATCTGTGCACCCTATGTGACATATGACAACACAAAAATAAGACATTAGAGATATCCAGCTGCATAATTATCAACCTAGCTGTGTTGCATCGATAGCCTAGCCTAGTGGTTAGAGCGTTGGACTAGTAACCGGAAGGTTGCGAGTTCAAACCCCTGAGCTGACAAGGTACAAATCTGAATGTTTTCTTATCTGACTTGCCGAGTTAAATAAAGGTATAAAAATAAATAAAAAATGTTGATAACCGCAGCTCTCATCTATTAGTGCTGGCTGTCCCCAAAGATGATCTATTATATTGACAAGATAGTTGAGTGACCACTCTAACAATGGAAATACATGTCCTCAAAGATGGAAGGCAAGAGGGAGGAGGCGAGATCAGGTGGGATCTTTCTAGCCAATGAGAGGGCAGATATGAGGGTGAATAACAGGCACAACATTGTTTCAAAGTTGCCGAAATGCCACGTGCGTCCACTTATATCAGTGCATTCATAACAACCTAACCGTTATGAAACTGCTATTTGATTAAAATTAGCCTCATGTAGCAAAATAGCAATTACATTTTTTGTTGACCAAATTCGACATTCTCATTGACCTCATTCTTCACTTCCTGGTCTTATTTTTGTGGACAGATTTTAGGCGGAGTAAAACCCTCTCGCTTCGCCTCATCTTCTCTGCTATCCCCCTCATAAACCCTGTCACATGTTGCATCTGGCAGCTCCTGACTCAAAATGGCCTCCTGTGTAACAGTAGGGGAAGGGACAGGTGGGTAGGGTAAAGGTGCAGGCATAAAAAAAACATCTGCAGTCTCTATTTCAAGAGTCATAAAGCATCACAGCCATGTGCCCCAGCCACTAACAGGAACATTCCTGCCCACGTCACACAGCGATGCCCCAGCCACTAACAGGAACATGCCTGTCCTCGTCACATAGCAATGCCCCAGCCACTAACAGGAACATGCCTGCCCACGTCACACAGCAATGCCCCAGCCACTAACAGAAACATGCCTGTCCTCGTCACATAGCAATGCCCCAGTCACTAACAGGAACATGCCTGTCCTCGTCACACAGCGATGCCCCAGCCACTAACAGAAACATGCCTGTCCTCGTCACACAGCGATGCCCCAGCCACTAACAGGAACATGCCTGTCCTTGTCACACAGCGATGCCCCAGCCACTAACAGGAACATGCCTGTCCTTGTCACACAGCAATGCCCCAGCCACTTACAGGAACATTCATTTACATAAATGATTTCAGCACGGTCATAAACCTCTCAAGCGTTATCACCTTCGAGACACATTTCATGACTGACATTTTAAGCTGGGCTTCGATTAATTGGCTCCCATTTGGGCCGGTCGTCCAAGAGGTCTGTAACCGTATGCTAATTCCGCAACCAAAAGCAAGTTAAATACACCAGGCAAGCTTAACTATATAGTAATTTTATTAGCGCTAAGGCAGATAGGTAATGACCCTAGACAATGATAAAATATTTTAATAACGTCCCAACTCTTACCCCTCGGGCATACACTGTAGGTTGAGACACTTGAGAGGCTTTGCGTTTGTTACATCACAGATTCCAAAATAGGCTGCTAATATTTGTCCTTGTTGAATGTGAGAAGATACGCAATGTAATTTCACCATTCCCTAAGTAACGTGTCCCTTTCTACCAAATAATTTAAACATAATCAAATTCAGTTTTTTGGACTTCACATTTTGCATTAGTCAAATGCAATCATTGCAATTTCTAGAAAAATTGCCAAAATTGCCCATTACTACTAAAGCCCTAATATTCAGTATAAAAGCCTAAAACGCAGAGGCACTTTTTGTTTGATTGCTGTTGCTAAAGACATTAGCATATGTTTGCAATTACTGTCTTATCAAAACTGGAATCAAAACTCCTCAATTAAGCAGAAAGGTGCATAGAAAATGAGGTGTGTGGTTTTTCTGACAGTGTGGGATGTACACTGTGGGATGTACACTCAGGGAGAAAAAGGTGTAGATTCACTACTCAGGGAGAAAAAGGTGTAGATTCACTACTCAGGGAGAAAAGGTATAGATTCACTACTCAGGGAGAAAAAGGTGTAGATTCACTACTCAGGGAGAAAAGGTGTAGATTCACTACTAAGGGAGAAAAGGTATAGATTCACTACTCAGGGAGAAAAGGTGTAGATTCACTACTCAGGGAGAAAAAGGTGCAGATTCACTACTCAGGGAGAAAATGTGTAGATTCACTACTCAGGGAGAAAATGACAATCTCCATTGTCTAAAAATAAACACTGGGTTTACACTACAAATCCTTTACAACTCCATTGTCTAAAAATAAACACTGGGTTTACACTACAAATCCTTTACATCTCCATTGCCTAAAAATAAACACTGGGTTTACACTACAAATCCTTTACATCTCCATTGCCTAAAAATAAACACTGGGTTTACACTACAAATCCTTTACATTTCCATTGCCTAAAAATAAACACTGGGTTTACACTACAAATCCTTTACATCTCCATTGCCTAAAAATAAACACTGGGTTTACACTACAAATCATTTACATCTCCATTGCCTAAAAATAAACACTGGGTTTACACTACAAATCCTTTACATCTCCATTGCCTAAAAATAAACACTGGGTTTACACTACAAATCCTTTACATCTCCATTGTCTAAAAATAAACACTGGGTTTACACTACAAATCCTTTACATCTCCATTGCCTAAAAATAAACACTGGGTTTACACTAGCTGGCACAGCCACAAAGTCAAAATGATCTATATTATAAAAATGTATGAAAACAAAACATGAGCCTTTTGGTAATTCATTTAAGGTTAGGGTTAGATATTAGGAAGATGAATTATAGAAATAGACGGGGTTTATCTGCGTCTACATGTTGTAATTTGTATGTGTATGTTTTGTGTGTAATATACATATATATATATATATTACGAGAAAACAAAATATAGGCAGGTTTATGACTTTGTGGCTGTGCCAACTAGTGACGACCAAAACCCCGGGTCCTGTTGTGGATCATTACAGGTGAACTTGAGATAACTTTCCCAGCTGCGCTCTGCTTTCCATTTCTCAATGCACATCAATATCGCAATTATCGATAATGGATCTGCCAAGATAATGTTATAGAGGAAGATGTATGACAATCAAACAAAAGGCCGGTGCTGAGATTGAGTCATTGAGTCATTCAGAGACTGGGGAGGGAGAGACATTGACTCTCCTTTCCACTGTGGCCCTGATTTCCACCTCTCATTTCAGAAGAGAATACTTTTACGCCATCATGTTAAGACAGGTCCACTCATCGCTCTCATCTATCCCCATTATGCTTCAACCACAGCCTCACATCGTCCCATTGGAGAAAATAGCTGTGGAGATTGAGGGCCACTTTATTTATTTAGTGTCAAAATGACATTATGGTTTCGGGAGATTTCCATCCTCAATGTGATTGAGTTACCTTTTGGGAATGAAAACAAGAGTGAACAGGGAATATTTCTGTTCATTTCATTGTCATTAGTGTTTCATGCAAGACGTGTGCTTATCAGCATGCAGGTGCTTAATTGCTGCTATGGGAGATTTCATAGAGCTGGAAAGCATGGCCAAAATATTACTCCAACACTACTCCAACATACCGCCAATTTTACTCCAACATTACTCACAAACTACTCCAACATTACTCAAACATAACCCGACACTACTCCAACACTACTCCAACATTACTCCAACACTACTCCAACATAGCTCAAACATTACTCCAACATTGCTCCAACATAGCTCCAACATTACTCCAACACTACTCCAACATAGCTCCAACATTACTCCAACATAACACCAATATTGCTCCAACATTACTCCAACATAACACCAATATTACTCCAACTAAACACCAACAATACTTCAACTTTACTCCAACATCACTCCAAACTTAACTCCAGCATAACACCAATATTACTCCAGAATCACTCCAACATTACTCCAACATAACGCCAACATTACTCTAGAACTATTCCAGAATTACTCCAACATTACTCCAGAACTATTCCAGAATTACTCCAACATTCCTCCAACATTACTTCAACGTTACTCCAACGTTACCCAGAATTACTTCAGTACATCTGCACATTCCCTCACTGCCTTCATAAGATAATGAGAAACAGAACTGGATAGAATTTAATGTGTAGTGTGTAGTCTGTAGTGTGTAATGTGTAGTGTGTAGTGTCAGTGTGTAATGTCTGTAGTGTAATGTGTAATGTGTAGTGTGTAGTGTGTAGTGTGTAATGTGTAATGTGTAGTATGTAGTGTGCAGTCTGTAGACTGTAGTCTGTAAAGTGTAAAGTGTTGCGTATCATTTGTAGTGTGTAAAGTGTAGTGTGTAGTGTGTAAAGTGTAGTGTGTAGTGTGTAGTGTGTAATGTGTAGTGTGTAGTGTGCAGTCTGTAGACTGTAAAGTGTAAAGTGTCGCGTATCATGTGTAGTGTGTAATGTGTAGTGTGTAGTATGCAATGTGTAGTGTGTAGTGTGTAGTGTGGAATGTGTAGTGTGTAATGTGTAATTTGTAGTGTGTAGTGTGTAGTGTGTAGTGTGGAATGTGTAGTGTGTAGTGTGTAGTGTGTAGTGTGGAATGTGTAGTGTGTAATGTGTAATGTGTAGTGTGTAATGTGTAGTGTGTAATGTGTAGTGTGTAGTGTGTAGTGTGTAGTGTGGAATGTGTAGTGTGTAATGTGTAGTGTGTAGTGTGTAGTATGCAGTCTGTAGCCTGTAGTCTGTAAAGTGTAAAGTGTTGCGTATCATGTGTAGTGTGTAATGTGTAGTGTGTAATGTGTAGTGTGTAGTGTGTAATGTGTAGTGTGTAATGTGTAGTGTGTAATGTGTAGTGTGTAATGTGTAGTGTGTAGTGTGTAATGTGTAATGTGTAGTGTGTAGTGTGTAATGTGTAGTGTGTAATGTGTAGTGTGTAATGTGTAGTGTGTAGTGTGTAGTGTGTAATGTGTAGTGTGTAATGTGTAGTGTGTAGTGTGTAATGTGTAGTGTGTAATGTGTAGTGTGTAATGTGTAGTGTGTAGTGTGTAATGTGTAGTGTGTAATGTGTAGTGTGTAGTGTGTAGTGTGTAATGTGTTGCGTATCATGTGTAGTGTGTAATGTGTAGTGTGTAATGTGTAGTGTGTAATGTGTAGTGTGTAGTATGCAGTCTGTAGCCTGTAGTCTGTAAAGTGTAAAGTGTTGCGTATCATGTGTAGTGTGTAATGTGTAGTGTGTAGTGTAAGTCTTTCAGTAACGCTGATAAAGGTAGCTCTCTATGAACTGTATAGGAACACAATATTATATTATCCTTGCATGGTACAGTGCAAATAAAGTATGTTGTTTTAAGCCTTGGGCCATGTGGCCGTTAGTGCTCCGCATACCGTATATGATTTCTTACTCAATACAAACAGTTAGGCCCGCATGACAAAACATTTTTTCCTCTGATAGCCTTTTGAACTCTACGTTATTTCTTCCCCCAGTCATAATGTATTCATGCATCTGTTACCCATTGTACAAAGGATTCATTCATAGCTGGATGTTGAAAAACACAGAGCCAAGTGATTGCGTCTCTCTCAGGGAGCAGGTCAGCATTGAATGAGATCAGCATGTAATAGGATTTATATGCCAGTGGTGATTCATTACATAGTCCTTGGAAAGTACTGTGGATTGGTCTTATGATGATGATGATCAAGCTTTGTATCTTTTTAAAAACCTTTCTAGGGCAGGTGTTCCGCTAGCGGAACCCCTCGACAACATTCCGCTGAAAAGGCAGTTACATATTTTTGAAATATGTAACTTTCACACATTAACAGGTCCAATACAGCAAATGAAAGGTAAACATCTTGTTAATCTACCCATCCTGTCCGATTTAAAAAATGCTTTACAGCGAAAGCACAACATATGATTATGTTAGGTCATAGCCAAGTCAAAAAAACACAGCCATTTTTCCAGCCAAAGATAGGAGTCACAAAAAGCTGAAATATAGATCAAATTAATCACGAACCTTTGATGATCTTCATCAGATGACACTCATAGGACATCATGTTACAACAATACATGTATGTTTTGTTCGATAATGTGCATATTTATATCCAAAAATCTCAGTTTACATTGGCGCATTACGTGCAGTAACGTTTTGATTCCAAAACATGCATTGATTTTGCAGAAATACTCATAATAAATATTGATAAAAGATACAAGTGTTATTCGCAGAATTAAAGATAGACTTTTCCTTAATGCAACCGCCGTGTCAGATTTCAAAAAAACTTTACGGAAAAAGCATTATCTGAAAACGGCACTCAGAGCCCAATCCACATAACATATCCTCCATGTTGGAGTCAACAGAAGTTAGAAATAACACTATAAATATTCACTTACCTTTGATGATCTTCATCAGAAGGCACTCCCAGGAATCCCAGTTCGACAAATAAATTACTGATTTGTTCCATAAAGTTCCATAAAGTCCATCATTTATGTCCAAATAGCCACTTATATAGCGTATTCAGCCCAGTAATCCAACTTCATGAGGCGTGAGCACTTCGTCCAGACAAAAACTCGAAAAGTTCCGTTACGGGTCGTAGAAACAAGTCAAACGATGTATGGAATCAATCTTTATGATGTTTTTAACATACATCATCAATAAGGTTCCAACCGGAGAAGAAAAGCACTGGAAATAGAGGTAACTCTGTCAGGAGCGCAAGTTATGAGACCAAGGCACTCTGCCAAACCACTGACTCAAACAGGTCTCATGAGCCTCTCCTTTATAGTAGAATCCTCAAACAAGTTTCTAAAGATGGTTGACATCTAGTGCAAGCCGTAGGAAGTGCAACTTGACTCCATAGACACTGTGTATTCGGTAGGCCAAGCTTTGAAAAACTACAAACCTCAGATTTCCCATTTCCTTTTTGGATTTTTGCCAGGTTTTCGCCTGCCATATGAGTTCTGTTATACTCACAGACATCGTTCAAACAGTTTCAGAAACTTCAGAGTGTTTTCGATCCAATACTAATAATAATATGCATATATTAGTATCTGGGACAGAGTAAGAGGCAGTTCACTCTGGGCACGCTATTCATCAAAAAGTGAAAATGCTGCCCCCTATCCCAAAAAGGATTATTAAAGACTTGACTCTCTGGCTCCGATGAAGCAAATCCGAATCAAATTACGTTCAGGATCATTTCCGACATCTTAGACCTCATAAGGAAAAGGGATTGCTACCTGGCCAAATTCAAAAAGACAAATCTACAACAAGATTATGATTGTTATATTAACTGTAGAAACAAGCAAGATACAAAATGGATAAGGACAAATCCGAACATTACATAGACACTGTTAATGACAACTTACATCAGCCTCATAAACTGTGGAACATTTCAAAGGACATTGGCTCAAAAAATGCCAATAAGGTCAAATCCTGTAGTATTGACCTGGATATTGATGATGTTTTATGTTATGATCAGGCAAAGGTTGCAAATAATTTAAAAACATTTTTTTACAACTATAGCCTCTTCTCTGGTTAAGAAGTTACCGACCTGCTCTGGACACTATGGCCAGTCTTCATTAACAACTTTTCCCATAGCAAAGGTATCACAAATGACTTGTTTGAGCTGTGCATGGTAACAGAGGACAAAGTTAACAATCTACTATGTTTAATGAGCACAAACAACTGGTTCGGACAACGGTCCTTTGAGATATCATAAAGGATTGGGTCTGTGTCTCTATGATAACGCATATTGGAAACCTTTCTATTAGCAGTGGTCAATTCCCCAATGAGCTCAAAACAGCCCAGGTGGTTCCGCTCCACAAGAAGAGCAGTAAAACAGATGTAGGAAACTACAGGCCCGTGTCGATCCTCAGCACCTTATCCAAAGTTGATGAGAGATACATTTTTAATCAACTTGAGGGATACCTTCTCGACCACAAACTTCTTTATGAACTCCAATCTGGCTTTAGAACAGTTCCTCCCACTGATAGTGTTCTTATGCACCTTTTTTACCACATCAAGTAGGAAAGTGAGAAGGAGAACTATACAGGTATGGTCATGTTAGACTTGCAGAAAGCTTATGACACTGTGGACCATGATATTCTCCTCATGAAACTGCAATGCATTGGTCTAAATGACGTAGCAGTGAATTGGTTTAGGTCTTACCTCACTAACAGAACACAAGTATGTCATGTTGGTGATATTCTGTCAGAGGCCAAAAAAATATCCCGTGGAGTACCACAGGGATTAACTTTAGGGCCACTCTTATTTCTTATATATGTTAATGATATGTCAGATACAGTAAAGTATAAACTCCTGCTTTATGCTGATGACTCAGCCATACTGGTATCAGGGACGGACACAGTTTACATAGAGGAGACTCTGAGTCTGAGGAATTGCATTCTGTTAGAGATTGGTTGACTGACAACAAATTGTCACTACATTTGAGAAAAACTGAATCGATTTTGTTTCGAAAATGTAGATTGCTTAAGGCTAACAAGATAAAGTGAAACTGTGCAGGTAAGGAGTGAATCTAAGAGAAGTGTAATTTATCTTGGTGTGTCCCTAGACCAATCTCTTTCTGGAGACCTGATTGCTGCTTAAATCCTTTTTTAAACGGTAAACAAATTGACATTTCTATATTGTAATACTAGATTTTTTAACATTAAAGTTCAGAAACTTCTTGTCTCAACCTTGATTCAGTGTAATTTTGATTATGCCTGCTCTGCCTGGTATAGTGTGCTATCAAAAAAGCTGAAAAAGAGAATGCAGGTCATGCAAAATAATGTTATCAGGTATAAGCTTAATGCCCCCCTAGGACCCACATAGGGGTACAGGAGTTCCGGGAGGTGGGCTTGTTGTCTTTGGAGACCAGAGTGGACCAACTTAAACTCAATCATAAGCTTGACATCTTAAATGATCATGCCCCAGGTTATATGGTCTATAACTAGCACAGTTAAATCACATTGTTATGGTTTATGAACAGCACAGTTAAATCACATTGTTATGGTTTATGAACAGCACAGTTAAATCACATTGTTATGGTTTATAACCAGCACAGTTGCAATACCAGAGCTAGTGTTATGCCTTGTAAAATCCTAAGAGTAAACAATACTGCGAGGAGCACACTACACACTACACATTACACACTACACACTACACATTACACTCTACACTCTACACACTAGAGATTACACATTACACACTACACAGTATATTTTGATTTGTTTAACCCTTTTCTGGTTACTTCATGATTCCATAATGTGTTATTTCATAGTTCTGATATCTTCACTATTATTCTACAATGTAGAAAATAGTAAAAAATAAAGAAAAACCCTGGAACTTTTGACTGATACTGTAAATCTCCCCCAAATCCCCCAAATCTCCCCCAAATATATGGGGGGTTGGACTTGATGCAGACAATTACATTGATGGAAGCTATAATCTATCTGCAATATTACAGTTTTTGCCGATTGTTTACACACGGAAAGTGAATGCTTAGACAAAAGCATCAAACCCTTAACTTTTATAACCGGGTCTTTAACAAAGGCACCAAAAGTACAAACACATTTTCTGCTTTACACTTTGTTTGCCATTCTGCAACACACTTGCAAAACACTACACACTGTTTCTTACATTAGACACTTCGTTCAAGAATGTCATCTCTTGCAATCATTGGGAAAACACTTCTATTCAAAATGCAAAACATACCTGAAATTGGCAACACCCACACCCACACACACACACACACACACACACGAAAACACTTCTACAGTAACTGAAGATCAATTAGTCTGAGCCTTACCACTACAAATAGACATCAGGTAAGATCACATCTTTTGTGAGAACTATACAAACATGGAGGCAGTGAGAGTGAGAGAGAGAGGAAGAAGAAGAGGAAGAGGAAGAGAGAGAGGACTAGGAGGAGGACGAGGACAAGGACGAGGACAAGGGGACCAGGCAATAGACGGAGACATATTTCCGACGACATTAGTGCCACTTTGGTGGACCATGTCATAAGTCATGGCCTGACGATGAGGGAGGCAGAGAGTCCAGCCCAACATGAGTCGCTACACAGTAGCATCCATAATACGGACATTTAGACTGGAGAACAGGTATGTCTTCAACGTTCTACACTAGACTATGCTTATGTAATTGTTGCACATCATTCTGCATCACAGTACAATACCATGTAGTCTTACAATATTAGGTCTACGCTCCTCAGTGAACAAAACAAATAGGTACAGTACTGTGAAGTACATGTAATACAGTTGTGATGTTACTGTGTTCAGTATGACAGTACAGTATGTAAAAAATAACCTAACCAATGACATCATATTCTTGTATTTTCTACAGAATTGCCAGACGACCTTCTGAGGGTGGAAGCCAACGTCTGTTCACCATGAGCACGAACTGGCCGTTGTCAATCTAGTGTTGGCCAACACCACCATCCGCCTACATCAACTACGAGAGCAAATCATCGCAGATCACACAACATTCCATAGTATCAACCGTGTCAGTATGTCGACACTCTGCCACATCTTGAGTCAACACCAACTTACGGTGAAGCAGCTGTACAGTGTTTCATTTGAGAGGAACAGAGTTAGAGTCAAAGACATTCGCTAATACCATGTGCAAGTAATTGTCATTGTACTATACTGTAATACAGTGATGGCAGTAGATCCTTTTGTTACTGCATAGATACATTCAGACAAAGCAGGTGTAATGTGAGGGGGGGGGTTGTAGCTTGTAGTTTTGACTGAATGTGTCTGACCCAACTCACCCCCTGCCCCTCCCCATTCTTGTGTAAAAATGCAGACAATGTAGTCCTGTGTTTTGAGTTACACCATATTCACGGTGCAGTGTGTTTGCATTTTCTGTTACAGAGAATCCTGGACTTTGATGCAGCTGCACAGTCTCATGAGTTCATTTTCATTGAAGCTGGACTCAATCTAGCTAAAACCAGGCATCGTGGCCGACATGTTATAGGACAAAGAGCCGTTGTGAATGTCCCTGGGCAGCGAGGGTAATGTTATAGGACAAAGAGCCGTTGTGAATGTCCCTGGGCAGCGAGGGTAATGTTATAGGACAAAGAGCCGTTGTGAATGTCCCTGGGCAGTGAGGAGGAATGTTACAGGACAAAGAGCCGTTGTGAATGTACCTGGGCAGCGAGGGGGAATGTTATAGGACAAAGAGCCGTTGTGAATGTCCCTGGGCAGTGAGGGGGAACGTTATAGGACAAAGAGCCGTTGTGAATGTCCCCGTCCCCGTTGAATATTTTCCCCGTTGCCTAGCCAGGGATGACATTGCTTGTGATGTGGATGACGTGATGTGCAGACGCTAACAGAAGGCAGGATCCATAAACCATCTACCCCATCTCTTACAATCCCTTACAATACCATTTTTAGTTTACCATTGCGATGTAATTTTACTGTAAATATTTTTGTTTCCGTGAGTTACAATAACTTATTGTATTGATTACTGTACTATAATTCTACTTTTCTTTGTGTTTTTTGTTGTTGTAAAAACCTGCAATGGCAAAAAAAAAAAGCTGTATATATTTTTTTCTGAAGCCTTTCTATTTTTGTGTTCATTGAAATGTGAGTAGATGTACTGTCTTTCACAGAAGCCCGTATGAGAACATTAAAAAGGTATACAAAGTACTAAAGACAGTGTTTTGTATGAAGTACATCAGTGTGTTGCTGCTTTGAAAGAGTCATTCAAATGGTGCATGTGTGTATAATTTTGTTGCATTTTGAAAAAGGACTGTTAGGTTTTGATTGCAGAGTTCCATTTTGACACAGAAGTGAGATATTTATCTCCAAGGGTTGTGTCTTATTTGGCTTGTGTGTAGACTTGACACAATGAGACAAATTCCGCAACAAGTGTGCAAGAATTCGCAAAAAACTGTAAAGCTCTACCCCTGATCAATTCTTTTTTTTAAATAACAATTATATATACTACCGTTCAAAAGTTGGGGGTCACTGGCAGCTTCATTAAACAGTACCCACAAAACACCAGTCTTAAGGTCAACAGTGAAGAGGCGACTCTGGGATGCTGGCCTTCTAGTCAGAGTTCCTCTGTCCAGTCTCAACGTCAACAGTGAAGAGGCGACTCTGGGATGCTGGCCTTCTAGGCAGAGTTCCTCTGTCCAGTCTCAACGTCAACAGTGAAGAGGCGACTCTGGGATGTTGGCCTTCTAGGCAGAGTTCCTCTGTCCAGTCTCAATGTCAACAGTGAAGAGGCGACTCTGGGATGCTGGCCTTCTAGTCAGAGTTCCTCTGTCCAGTCTCAACGTCAACAGTGAAGAGGCGACTCTGGGATGCTGGCCTTCTAGTCAGAGTTCCTCTGTCCAGTCTCAACGTCAACAGTGAAGAGGCGACTCCGGGATGCTGGCCTTCTAGTCAGAGTTCCTCTGTCCAGTCTCAACGTCAACAGTGAAGAGGCGACTCCGAGATGCTGGCCTTCTAGTCAGAGTTCCTCTGTCCAGTCTCAACGTCAACAGTGAAGAGGCGACTCTGGGATGCTGGCCTTCTAGGCAGAGTTCCTCTGTCCAGTCTCAACGTCAACAGTGAAGAGGCGACTCTGGGATGCTGGCCTTCTAGGCAGAGTTCCTCTGTCCAGTCTCAACGTCAACAGTGAAGAGGCGACTCTGGGATGCTGGCCTTCTAGGCAGAGTTCCTCTGTCCAGTCTCAACGTCAACAGTGAAGAGGCGACTCTGGGATGCTGGCCTTCTAGTCAGAGTTCCTCTGTCCAGTCTCAATGTCAACAGTGAAAAGGCGACTCTGGGATGCTGGCCTTCTAGTCAGAGTTCATCTGTCCAGTCTCAACGTCAACAGTGAAGAGGCGACTCTGGGATGCTGGCCTTCTAGTCAGAGTTCCTCTGTCCAGTCTCAACGTCAACAGTGAAAAGGCGACTCTGGGATGCTGGCCTTCTAGTCAGAGTTCCTCTGTCCAGTCTTAAGGTCAACAGTGAAGAGGCGACTCTGGGATGCTGGCCTTCTAGGCAGAGTTCCTCTGTCCAGTCTCAACGTCAACAGTGAAGAGGCGACTCTGGGATGCTGGCCTTCTAGGCAGAGTTCCTCTGTCCAGTCTCAACGTCAACAGTGAAGAGGCGACTCTGGGATGCTGGCCTTCTAGGCAGAGTTCCTCTGTCCAGTCTCAGCGTCAACAGTGAAGAGGCGACTCTGGGATGCTGGCCTTCTAGGCAGAGTTCCTCTGTCCAGTCTCAACGTCAACAGTGAAGAGGCGACTCTGGGATGCTGGCCTTCTAGGCAGAGTTCCTCTGTCCAGTCTCAACGTCAACAGTGAAGAGGCGACTCTGGGATGCTGGCCTTCTAGGCAGAGTTCCTCTGTCCAGTCTCAGCGTCAACAGTGAAGAGGCGACTCTGGGATGCTGGCCTTCTAGGCAGAGTTCCTCTGTCCAGTCTCAACGTCAACAGTGAAGAGGCGACTCTGGGATGCTGGCCTTCTAGGCAGAGTTCCTCTGTCCAGTCTCAACGTCAACAGTGAAGAGGCGACTCCGGGATGCTGGCCTTCTAGGCAGAGTTCCTCTGTCCAGTCTCAACGTCAACAGTGAAGAGGCGACTCTGGGATGCTGGCCTTCTAGGCAGAGTTCCTCTGTCCAGTCTCAACGTCAACAGTGAAGAGGCGACTCTGGGATGCTGGCCTTCTAGTCAGAGTTCCTCTGTCCAGTCTCAGCGTCAACAGTGAAGAGGCGACTCTGGGATGCTGGCTTTCTAGGCAGAGTTCCTCTGTTCAGTGTCTGTGTTCTTTTGCCTCTTAATCTTTAATTTTTATTGAACGGTAGTGAATCTTTTTTTAAATAGCTTTAAAAAGCAGGCAAAGCTTTTCATTTGGACAAGGTTGTCTAACTAAGAGAAACCATAAATCAAACAATCTATGAAATGTACGTATTTATAACGCCCAGTCTAAAACCCCAAACAGCAAGCAATGCAGAAATAGAAGCACGCCGCTGCCCCCTTGTGCCCTCTACTGCTGGTAGGGTGTATTTATTTGAGTGTTAGGTATGATGTGCAATGAATGTGGTTGATTTCTAAGGTTATGGAAAAGTGCAATGAATAGTGCCACTTTATATGTTTTCAATATAAATTAATGTATGTATGGTTGTTTGTAATTTTGTCTTTGAATCGTTTTCAGTGTTTTTACCATCGAGGAACACTTTGGAAACAATTGTTTTAAATAACATGTTTAAGTGCTATCCTCTGGGTCCACGTTGTACATTTTGTTGTAAATGTCTGTTACCCAATAAATTTGATTGAATATGAACTCTATCGGATAACTCCTGCTTTTAACAACCTGCGTAGACTAATTTATATTCCTTAAAAGGTGAGACGTTGCTGCTATCTGCTGCTAAAGCGGTGAAACACACACGAGTACTCAATGGAAATGGGAAGTATGACAAGAAAACAGACTGTGTCTTCGTAATTATATTGCATTGGGGTCTGTTGTAAGTATAATTCAAATCTGTGAAGAACTTGACTGTAGATATTTACACCTCTATATAATGCTTGTACTGCTAAACTATACTGCTGGAATCTGGGGTTTTAAAGAATCCAAAACAGCATCTATTCAAAATGCAATGTTTCTTTGGAGTGCAAAAGTCTGCTCCAAGCCTTGCTATTCAAGGAGGGTTGGGAGCTCTGTGAAATAAGACAGAGGGGGAGAAATGATTAGGTTATGGAACAGCCTTATCAATATCCATGAGGACAGAATAACTCAAAAGGTTTTCAACTGGGATAAAACACATAACTCCCTTGGATGCCATATTATTGAAGCTGATCTACAACACATATTTAGAAATAAAATGGATGCAATGTCAAAATAAGCAAACCAAAGTTAACCCTTAGCTACAAAGATAAATTGTTGACAGATACAGTATATGGCTAAAAACCAAAACTTATAACCAGATCAAAAACAACTATGTTCCAGAACTTTATGTCACCTCTTATCTAACAAGAAATCAAAGGCCCTTGTGTGCCCAGTTAAGAACGGAGAGACAGAAGATGGCCCTATTTGGTAAAAGACAATGCCCATATTATGGCAAGGGTGGCTATTTGAAGAATCTCAAAATATAAAATATATTTTGATTTGTTTAACACATTTTTGATTATGGTTCAATTCCAGGCTGTATCACAACCACATGCGTTTGGGAGTCCCATAGGGCGGTGCACAATTGGCCCAGCGTCATAAGGGTTTAGCCGGGGTAGGCCGTCATTGTAAATAAGAATTTGTTCACAACTGACTTGCCTGGTTAAATAAAAAAGTAGAATCCCCCCCATTCACTAAGTCTTTGATCAATGGTAATAGATTTACATTTTGACATTTGAGTTGCATAATATTGGATAATGAAAATGTAGTTTTTTAATGTTCCGTCATAATGCCCTAAAGGGATATTTGTGAGATTCTGGACATTTTTCTACTTACCCAGATTCAGATGAACTCGTGGATACCCTTCTTATGTCTCCGCGTGCAGTATGAAGGAAGATAGAGGTAGTTTCGCGAGCCAATGCTAACTAGCGTTAGCGCAATGACTGGAAGTCTATAGGTAAGCTAGCGTATCCCTTTAAATTAACATAACTTGGAGTTTGAAATATCACAATTGTCGTAAAGACAACTTACAATTTACGTCCGTAATGTCACACTGTCAGTCTCCAGAGTGACCACAGCGATGATCCACTTATTGGCAAATATATGAATAGAAATACAATAATGATGACAAAATGTTGGATTTAAATGGAAAGACACAATTAATCAGTGACAAGTCTGGCATTGCAACCGGGGGAAACTTCTGTCCCTCCATCCACTCCCCTCTGTCAACTGACACACTGCTCCTCTGGCATGGGGCGGACCCATTCTCATACAATCAGTTGGTAAATACTGTATATCAAAACTGTGGTCCAATGTCTATTTTAATTCTAATACAGACATCTATCCAGTTACCATAAGTGAACGCAATCCCATGGATGGAGTTGACCCCGAGCATGACTGTGACCTGATTTTACTTAAATCCCTGTACATGCCACTACAGTGTACAGGAAGTATAGTCCTCCCCGTCATCCATCCAGGTTGTATCACAACCGGCCGTGATTCGGAGCCCCGTAGGGCGGTGCACAAATGGCCCAAACACTGGTTCAGGCATCGCTCCAGAATCTCCCATAAGTGTTCAATTGGGTTGAGATCTGGTGACTGAGATGGCCATGGCATATGGTTTACATTATTGTCATGCTCATCAAATCATTCAGTGACCACTCCTGCCCTGTGGACGGGGGCATTGTCATACTATAGGGGCATATCCATGGCAGCCAAAATAATGGTTTGCCCAGCATTTTTATACATGACCCTAAGAACGATGGGATGTTAATTGCTTAATTAACTCAGGAACTTTACCTGTGTGCAAGCACCTGCTTTCATTCTACTTTGTATCTAGTGGAGGCTGCACATAATAATGTCTGGACCGAAGCAAATGGAATGGCATCAAACCATGTGTTTGGTGTATTTGATACCATTCCACTGATTCCACTCTAGCCATTACCACGAGCCCGTCCTCCCGAATTAAGGTACCACCAACCTTCTGTGTTTGTTTCTCTCATTTATGTGATTCTATGATTTGGAATTATCTGTTTGTAACTGTATGAGAAACGTAGTCATCCCTGTCACCCTACATTTCCATTATTAATGTCACGTTCCAGAATGCTTTAGTTTCCTTTAATGTCACGTTCCAGAATGCTTTAGTTTCCTTTAATGTCACGTTCCAGAATGCTTTAGTTCCTTTAATGTCATGTTCCAGAATGCTTTAGTTTCCTTTAATGTCACGTTCCAGAATGCTTTAGTTTCCTTTAATGTCACGTTCCAGAATGCTTTAGTTTCCTTTAATGTCACGTTCCAGAATGCTTTAGTTTCCTTTAATGTCACGTTCCAGAATGCTTTAGTTTCCTTTAATGTCACGTTCCAGAATGCTTTAGTTTCCTTTAATGTCACGTTCCAGAATGCTTTAGTTTCCTTTAATGTCACGTTCCAGAATGCTTTAGTTTCCCTTAATGTCCCGTTCCAGAATGCTTTAGTTTCCTTTAATGTCCCGTTCCAGAATGCTTTAGTTTCCTTTAATGTCCCGTTCCAGAATGCTTAAGTTTCCTTTAATGTCACGTTCCAGAATGCTTTAGTTTCCTTTAATGTCCCGTTCCAGAATGCTTTAGTTTCCTTTAATGTCACGTTCCAGAATGCTTTAGTTTCCTTTAATGTCACGTTCCAGAATGCTTTAGTTTCCTTTAATGTCACGTTCCAGAATGCTTTAGTTTCCTTTAATGTCACGTTCCAGAATGCTTTAGTTTCCTTTAATGTCACGTTCCAGAATGCTTTAGTTTCCTTTAATGTCACGTTCCAGAATGCTTTAGTTTCCTTTAATGTCACGTTCCAGAATGCTTTAGTTTCCTTTAATGTCACGTTCCAGAATGCTTTAGTTTCCTTTAATGTCACGTTCCAGAATGCTTTAGTTTCCTTTAATGTCACGTTCCAGAATGCTTTAGTTTCCTTTAATGTCCCGTTCCAGAATGCTTTAGTTTCCTTTAATGTCCCGTTCCAGAATGCTTTAGTTTCCTTTAATGTCCCGTTCCAGAATGCTTTAGTTTCCTTTAATGTCACGTTCCAGAATGCTTTAGTTTCCTTTAATGTCCCGTTCCAGAATGCTTTAGTTTCCTTTAATGTCACGTTCCAGAATGCTTTAGTTTCCTTTAATGTCCCGTTCCAGAATGCTTTAGTTTCCTTTAATGTCACGTTCCAGAATGCTTTAGTTTCCTTTAATGTCACGTTCCAGAATGCTTTAGTTTCCTTTAATGTCACGTTCCAGAATGCTTTAGTTTCCTTTAATGTCCCGTTCCAGAATGCTTTAGTTTCCTTTAATGTCACGTTCCAGAATGCTTTAGTTTCCTTTAATGTCCCGTTCCAGAATGCTTTAGTTTCCTTTAATGTCACGTTCCAGAATGCTTTAGTTTCCTTTAATGTCCCGTTCCAGAATGCTTTAGTTTCCTTTAATGTCACGTTCCAGAATGCTTTAGTTTCCTTTAATGTCACGTTCCAGAATGCTTTAGTTTCCTTTAATGTCCCGTTCCAGAATGTTTTAGTTTCCTTTAATGTCACGTTCCAGAATGCTTTAGTTTCCTTTAATGTCACGTTCCAGAATGCTTTAGTTTCCTTTAATGTCCCGTTCCAGAATGCTTTAGTTTCCTTTAATGTCACGTTCCAAAATGCTTTAGTTTCCTTTAATGTCACGTTCCAGAATGCTTTAGTTTCCTTTAATGTCACGTTCCAGAATGCTTTAGTTTCCTGCTGTGTGAGCTTTTTCCCGTAAGATTATAGCCTGGTCCCAGGGGCCAAACAGGATGTCAGAGTAGTCAGTCTTTGCAGTCAAACATATTGGAATGAGCCCAAAACCAAATCAAATAAATGGTACGTGGTCACAGTTACAGTTCACACATTGGTAGTGACGTATGCAAGTCTATATGTGTACTGTAGTTATACTGTACATTAATTGCAAACTATCTCAAGTGAAGGTCATTTTCCTATGAGTCATGTCAGGAGGAAGTTATTATTAACATGTTAGGAAGCAACGTTGAGAAACCCTCTTCAACCCCTGACGACTACGCCAATACAGTCTGAGATAGTCATCGCATGGAGCCTACGAAACCTTTTTTCCCCTTGACAAAGGAGAGTTTCTCGTTGCTACGTGTGTGGACATTTCAAACATTGCATTCATTTGCTAAGAGGGGTTCTCCTTTCTACTTGCTCTCTGTGCTCTGTGGCTGAGGTGGTATGAATCCTTTTGTGACTAGGGGGCAGTATTTTCATTTTTTTTACTAACGTGACCGTAGTAAACGGGATATTTTGTCAGGACAAGATGCTAGAATATGCATGTAATTGACAGCTTAGGATAGAAAACACTCTAAAGTTTCCAAAGCTGTAAAAATATTGTCTGTGAGTATAACAGAACTGACGTTGCAGGCGAAAGCCTGAGAAAAATCCAATCTCATGTTTTGAAAGCGCAGTGAATGGGCTATCAACCAGATTACTTTTTATCCGTATTCCCCAAGGGGTCTACAGCATTGTGACATAGTTTTACGCATTTATGTTGAAGAATACCCGTAAGCGGCTACATTGCGCAAGTGGTCACCTGATGCTCCCAGAGAGATTCTCGAGTAAAATACAGATTGTAAAAAACTCGAGTAAAAAAGTAATTGTCCCGGTGGATATATTATCGAATAGATATTTGAAAAACACCTTGAGGATTGATTATAAACAACGTTTGCCATGTTTCTGTCGATATTATGGAGCTAATTTGGGAATATTTTTCGGTGTTTTCGTGACTGCAATTTCCGGGCGATTTCTCAGCCAAACGTGAAGAACAAACGGAGCTATTTCGCCTACAAAAATAATATTTTTGGAAAAAAGGAACATTGGCTATCTAACTGGGAGTCTCGTGAGTGAAAACATCCGAAGTTCATCAAAGGTAAACGCTTTAATTTGATTGCTTTTCTGATTTCCGTGACCAAGTTAGCTGCTGCTAGCTGGACAAAATGCTTTGCTAGGCTATCGATAAACATACACAAATGCTTGTCTAGCTTTGGCTGTAAAGCATATTTTGAAAATCTGAGATGACAGGGTGATTAACAAAAGGCTAAGCTGTGTCTCAATATATTTCACTTGTGATTTTCATGAATAGGAATATTTTCTAGGGATATTTATGTCCGTTGCGTTATGCTAATTAGTGTCAGTCGATGATTACGCTCCCTCATGCGGGATGGGGAGTCATTAGAGGATAATGGGGAAAGGAGCTGTGATCACTGGGCACATCACTTCATTTCAATGTGGATAATGATGTCATATTTGGTTGAGACATTGATCAATGAGATTCCAACCCACAATACCACCCACTCAAAAAGACAGCTAAAAGTTAGTTGAATTCCCAATGTGTTATCATTATGCTTTTAACCATCCAGAAGCACAATCAAATTCCAATGGATAAACAATGTCAGATTTTTGGTTTACTCAAATATCTATCACTGAGCTTTCAACCATTTTAAAGCACAGCAAAGTTAAAATGTGAACAGCATGTCAGATATTTTCTTTATTTACACAACAACTTAATGTGTTATCACTGTGCTTCATCTAATAGCAGAACCATGACCTGGAATGTAGTTGAGAATACATTAAAAGAACATGGTGCAAGTGATCAATGCTGTTCGAGATTATACACTGGTTTTTACAGCAATTGTTAATCTCCACAGACCTGCGATTAACTATGCATGCTACATTGAACATGCATGCGTTATATTATTACTTAAGAAGACATTTAGAGAACCAGTCAAAAGTTTGGACACACCTACTCATTCAAGGGTTTTTCTTTCATTTTACTATTTTCTACATTATAGAATAATAGGGAAGACATCAAAACTATGAAATAACACATATGGAATCATGTAGTAACCAAAAAAGTATATTTTAGATTTTAGATTATTTAAAGTGGCCACCCTTTGCCTTGATGACAGCTTTGCACACTCTTGGCATTCTCTCAACCAGCTTCACCTGGAATGCTTTTCCAACAGTCTTGTAAAGGTTCCCACATATGCTGAGGACTTGTTGGCTGCTTTTACTTCCCTCTGCGGTCCATCTCATCCCAAACCATCTCAATTGGGTTGATGTCTGGTGATTGTGGAGGCCAGATCATCTGATGCAGCACTCCATCACTCTTCTTCTTGGTCAAATAGCCCTTACACAGCCTGGAGGTGTGTTGGGTCATTGTCCTACTGAAAAACAAATGATAGTCCCACTAAGAGCAAACAAGATGGGATGACGTTTCTCTGCAGAATGCTGTGGTAGCCATGCTGGTTAAGTGTGCTTTGAATTCTAAATAAATCACTGACAGTGTCACCAGCAAAGCACCCCCACACATCACACCTCCTCCTCCGTGCTTCATGGTGGGAACCACACATGCAGAGATAATCCGTTCACCTACTCTGCATCTCACAAAGACCATTTGGACTCATCAGACCAAAGGACAGATTTCTATAGGTTTAATGTCAATTGCTTGTGATTCTTGGCCCAAGCAGGTCTCTTCTCATTATTTTTGTCCTTTAGTAGTGGTTTCTTTGCAGCAATTCATCCATGAAGGCCTGATTCACACAGTCTCTTCTGAATAGTTGATGTTGAGATGTGTCTGTTACATAAACTTTGTGAATAATTTATTTGGGCTGCCAATCTGAGGTGGAGTTAACTCTAATGAACTTATCCTCTGCAGCAGAGGTAACTCTGGGTCTTCCTTTCCTGTGGCGGTCCTTATGAGAGCCAGTTTCATCATAGCACTTGACGGTTTTTGCAACTGTACTTGAAGAAACATTCAAAGTTTTTGAAATGTTACGTATTGACTTACCTTCATGTCTTAAAGTAATGATGGACTGTCATTTCTCTTTGCTTATTTGAGCTGTTCTTGCCATAATATGGACTTGGTCTTTTACCAAATAGGGCTATCTTCTGTATACCACCCCTACCTTGTTACAACACAACTGATGGGCTCAAACACATTAAGGAAAGTCTCCAAGAGATTAATGTACTTTGGTGCGAAAAGTGCAACTCAATCCCAGAACAACAGCAAAGGAGCTTGTGAAGATGCTGGAGGAAACAGGTACACAAGTATCATTACCCACAGTAAAACAAGTCCTATATCGACGTAACCTGAAAGGCCACTCACCAAGAAAGAGGCCTCTGCTCCAAAACCGCCATAAAAAAGCCAGACTACGGTTTGCAACTGCACATGGGGACAAAGATCGTACTTTTTGAGAAATGTCCTCTGGTCTGATGCAACAAAAATATAACTGTTTGGACATAATGAAAAATGAAAAAAAAATGAACAAGGTACACCTGATAATTGTAATGCCTTCCAGGTGACTACCTCATGAA
The DNA here is from genome assembly GCF_002021735.2 of Oncorhynchus kisutch. NCBI lineage: Eukaryota > Metazoa > Chordata > Actinopteri > Salmoniformes > Salmonidae > Oncorhynchus > Oncorhynchus kisutch. Next base: position 34,208,344 of record NC_034200.2, read on the forward strand.
GCTGGTTGAGAGAATGCCAAGAGTGTGCAAAGCTGTCATCAAGGCAAAGGGTGGCTACTTTGAAGAATTACAAATATTTTTAAACACTTTTTTGGGTTACTAGATGGTTCCATTAGTGTTATTTCATCGTTTTGATGTCTTCACGGTTATTTTACATGTAGAAAATAGAAAAAAGAAAGAAAAACCCTTGACTGAGAATGTGTGTCCAAACGTTTAACTGCTACTATATAGTTTAAGTTTTAGTAATCTCAAAATGTGGCCATGGATGTGATAATCATTTTAAGGTTGAATGTTACATTCGTTTGTAAGATAGCCTTAACTTTTGGCTTTTTACTGTGTTACAAAAGTACCATTGAATTGTTTATGATTGACAAAGCAACCAAATTTCAACATTTAAAGGTTATGTATCTACTGGTTGGATAGTTCCATCTGAGCCACTGGCTTAAATCCCATTCTTTCACCTTTATTTTTGGGTGAGTTGGAGATCCGACATATAATTTGTTAACTTGTCGACAAGTTAATAGGCTATTTATTGTACTTCAAATGTGATACTGAATTGTGTTTGGTTGTCAACACAACCAAATATCAACATTTGAAAGTGATTGATATTCAGATTGGATAGTTCCATGTGTGCCACTGATTTAGTCTGTCTTTTTTCCTTGAGTTTGTCTACAAATGAACAATTGATATGTTGGATTCACATCTCCATCTCAACCAAAGATGTTGGATTCACATCTCCATCTCAACCAAAGATGTTGGATTCACATCTCCATCTCAACCAAAGATGTTGGATTCACATCTCCATCTCAACCAAAGATGTTGGATTCACATCTCCATCTCAACCAAAGATGTTGGATTCACATCTCCATCTCAACCAAAGATGTTGGATTCACATCTCCATCTCAACCAAAGATGTTGGATTCACATCTCCATCTCAACCAAAGATGTTGGATTCACATCTCCATCTCAACCAAAGATGTTGGATTCACATCTCCATCTCAACCAAAGATGTTGGATTCACATCTCCATCTCAACCAAAGATGTTGGATTCACATCTCCATCTCAACCAAAGATGTTGGATTCACATCTCCATCTCAACCAAAGATGTTGGATTCACATCTCCATCTCAACCAAAGATGTTGGATTCACATCTCCATCTCAACCAAAGATGTTGGATTCACATCTCCATCTCAACCAAAGATGTTGGATTCACATCTCCATCTCAACCAAAGATGTTGGATTCACATCTCCATCTCAACCAAAGATGTAAATCAAACTTTAAATGGAAACTTTGAAAAAAGTCTGATTTGATTTAGTCCAATTCTATAACTTTGTGGCACAGATGGAAAATATCCTTCCTTTGTTGATATTTGGTTGAGTTGACAACCAAACATCATTCAATACTTTTGACATCAACCAGAGCTTGAAACCCTAGGCCTATTGTATTGTCTATTTTTAGTTGAATCAACAATAGCTGTTGATGACCTTGCAAATGCTATATCGGCCTGAATAGCATCATTGATTATATACTGTATGTTCACATTTTATTTGCGCTGTTAAACCTCCCCTTTGGATGTCTTTCGATAGAAACAGTGAATCTATTTAGTGTTTAAGTGGAGAAATCTCAACAATAATTCTAACAATAGCACATTGGTAGCAGTTAGTGACAAATGTCACAGCTAAGCAGGATTAGGATTGGCTAAAAACCTGGATGGGAGACCAAAGAGTAGCTATAGATGGATGTGCTACCAAACCTATAGTTTTATTTTCTGATAGTGGATATAATGTTGAAGATCGTTTTAAAGGTACAAATTCAACATACTTTATACAAGGTTTGTCTACGTTGAAATGTGGTGACAATCCCGTGGCTGAAATTTCACCCTCAAAACAAGAGTTTATGGTTGACTTTTTTTCAAATCCAATGTATTTTTAACATAGATTCCACTTCACAATACATTGACAAAATGAAGTTGAAACAACCAGTTTGTGCCCAGTGTGAAACCACTGATCTTGAGTTTGAAGAGTTGAGCGGCAAATGAAACTGAATCAAATTGTATTTATCACATGCACTGAATACAACTGCTGTTAACTTTACAGTGAAATGCTTGCTTTTAAACCTTTCCCAACGATGCAGAGTTTCAAAAAATAATAACAATAAATAAAACAGGAACTAACACAAGAGGAATAAAATAAAATACACAAAAATGTAGCTATAGACAGGGAGTACCAGTACCAGATCAATGTGGAGCTAGAGACAGGGAGTACCAGTACCAGATCAATGTGCAGCTATATACAGGGAGTACCAGTACCAGATCAATGTGGAGCTATAGACAGGGAGTACCAGTACCAGATCAATGTGGAGCTATAGACAGGGAGTACCAGTACCAGATCAATGTGGAGCTATAGACAGGGAGTACCAGTACCAGATCAATGTGGAGGTATATACAGGGAGTACCAGTACCAGATCAATGTGGAGCTATAGACAGGGAGTACCAGTACCAGATCAATGTGGAGCTATAGACAGGGAGTACCAGTACCAGATCAATGTGGAGCTAGAGACAGGGAGTACCAGCACCAGATCAATGTGGAGCTATAGACAGGGAGTACCAGTACCAGATCAATGTGGAGGTATATACAGGGAGTACCAGTACCAGATCAATGTGGAGCTATAGACAGGGAGTACCAGCACCAGATCAATGTGGAGCTATAGACAGGGAGTACCAGTACCAGATCAATGTGGAGCTATAGACAGGGAGTACCAGTACCAGATCAATGTGGAGCTATAGACAGGGAGTACCAGCACCAGATCAATGTGGAGCTATAGACAGGGAGTACCAGTACCAGATCAGTGTGGAGCTATATACAGGGAGTACCAGTACCAGATCAATGTGGAGCTATAGACAGGGAGTACCAGTACCAGATCAATGTGGAGCTATAGACAGGGAGTACCAGTACCAGATCAATGTGGGGCTATAGACAGGGAGTACCAGTACCAGATCAATGTGGAGCTATATACAGGGAGTACCAGTACCAGATCAGTGTGGAGCTATATACAGGGAGTACCAGCACCAGATCAATGTGGAGCTATAGACAGGGAGTACCAGTACCAGATCAATGTGGAGCTATAGACAGGGAGTACCAGCACCAGATCAATGTGGAGCTATAGACAGGGAGTACCAGTACCAGATCAATGTGGAGCTATAGACAGGGAGTACCAGTACCAGATCAATGTGGAGCTATAGACAGGGAGTACCAGTACCAGATCAATGTGGAGCTATAGACAGGGAGTACCAGTACCAAATCAGTGTGGAGCTATATACAGGGAGTACCAGTACCAGATCAATGTGGAGCTATAGACAGGGAGTACCAGTACCAGATCAATGTGGAGCTATAGACAGGGAGTACCAGTACCAGATCAATGTGGAGCTATAGACAGGGAGTACCAGTACCAGATCAATGTGGAGCTATAGACAGGGAGTACCAGTACCAGATCAATGTGGAGCTATAGACAGGGAGTACCAGTACCAAATCAGTGTGGAGCTATATACAGGGAGTACCAGTACCAGATCAATGTGGAGCTATAGACAGGGAGTACCAGTACCAGATCAATGTGGAGCTATAGACAGGGAGTACCAGTACCAGATCAATGTGGAGCTATAGACAGGGAGTACCAGTACCAGATCAATGTGGAGCTATAGACAGGGAGTACCAGTACCAAATCAGTGTGGAGCTATATACAGGGAGTACCAGTACCAGATCAATGTGGAGCTATAGACAGGGAGTACCAGTACCAGATCAATGTGGAGCTATAGACAGGGAGTACCAGTACCAAATCAGTGTGGAGCTATATACAGGGAGTACCAGTACCAGATCAATGTGGAGCTATAGACAGGGAGTACCAGCACCAGATCAATGTGGAGCTATAGACAGGGAGTACCAGTACCAGATCAATGTGGAGCTATAGACAGGGAGTACCAGTACCAGATCAATGTGGGGCTATAGACAGGGAGTACCAGTACCAGATCAATGTGGAGCTATATACAGGGAGTACCAGCACCAGATCAATGTGGAGCTATAGACAGAGAGTACCAGTACCAGATCAATGTGGAGCTATAGACAGGGAGTACCAGTACCAAATCAGTGTGGAGCTATATACAGGGAGTACCAGTACCAGATCAATATGGAGCTATAGACAGGGAGTACCAGCACCAGATCAATGTGGAGCTATAGACAGGGAGTACCAGTACCAGATCAATGTGGAGCTATAGACAGGGAGTACCAGTACCAGATCAATGTGGGGCTATAGACAGGGAGTACCAGTACCAGATCAATGTGGAGCTATATACAGGGAGTACCAGCACCAGATCAATGTGGAGCTATAGACAGGGAGTACCAGTACCAAATCAGTGTGGAGCTATATACAGGGAGTACCAGTACCAGATCAATGTGGGGCTATAGACAGGGAGTACCAGTACCAGATCAATGTGGAACTATATACAGGGAGTACCAGTACCAGATCAATGTGGAGCTATAGACAGGGAGAACCAGATCAATGTGGAGCTATATACAGGGAGTACCAGTACCAGATCAATGTGGAGCTATAGACAGGGAGTACCAGCACCAGATCAATGTGGAGCTATAGACAGGGAGTACCAGTACCAGATCAGTGTGGAGCTATATACAGGGAGTACCAGTACCAGATCAATGTGGAGCTATAGACAGGGAGTACCAGTACCAGATCAATGTGGAGCTATAGACAGGGAGTACCAGTACCAGATCAATGTGGGGCTATAGACAGGGAGTACCAGTACCAGATCAATGTGGAGCTATATACAGGGAGTACCAGTACCAGATCAGTGTGGAGCTATATACAGGGAGTACCAGCACCAGATCAATGTGGAGCTATAGACAGGGAGTACCAGTACCAGATCAATGTGGAGCTATAGACAGGGAGTACCAGCACCAGATCAATGTGGAGCTATAGACAGGGAGTACCAGTACCAGATCAATGTGGAGCTATAGACAGGGAGTACCAGTACCAGATCAATGTGGAGCTATAGACAGGGAGTACCAGTACCAGATCAATGTGGAGCTATAGACAGGGAGTACCAGTACCAAATCAGTGTGGAGCTATATACAGGGAGTACCAGTACCAGATCAATGTGGAGCTATAGACAGGGAGTACCAGTACCAGATCAATGTGGAGCTATAGACAGGGAGTACCAGTACCAGATCAATGTGGAGCTATAGACAGGGAGTACCAGTACCAGATCAATGTGGAGCTATAGACAGGGAGTACCAGTACCAAATCAGTGTGGAGCTATATACAGGGAGTACCAGTACCAGATCAATGTGGAGCTATAGACAGGGAGTACCAGTACCAGATCAATGTGGAGCTATAGACAGGGAGTACCAGTACCAGATCAATGTGGAGCTATAGACAGGGAGTACCAGTACCAGATCAATGTGGAGCTATAGACAGGGAGTACCAGTACCAAATCAGTGTGGAGCTATATACAGGGAGTACCAGTACCAGATCAATGTGGAGCTATAGACAGGGAGTACCAGTACCAGATCAATGTGGAGCTATAGACAGGGAGTACCAGTACCAGATCAATGTGGAGCTATAGACAGGGAGTACCAGTACCAGATCAATGTGGAGCTATAGACAGGGAGTACCAGTACCAAATCAGTGTGGAGCTATATACAGGGAGTACCAGTACCAGATCAATGTGGAGCTATAGACAGGGAGTACCAGTACCAGATCAATGTGGAGCTATAGACAGGGAGTACCAGTACCAGATCAATGTGGAGCTATAGACAGGGAGTACCAGTACCAGATCAATGTGGAGCTATAGACAGGGAGTACCAGTACCAAATCAGTGTGGAGCTATATACAGGGAGTACCAGTACCAGATCAATGTGGAGCTATAGACAGGGAGTACCAGTACCAGATCAATGTGGAGCTATAGACAGGGAGTACCAGTACCAAATCAGTGTGGAGCTATATACAGGGAGTACCAGTACCAGATCAATGTGGAGCTATAGACAGGGAGTACCAGCACCAGATCAATGTGGAGCTATAGACAGGGAGTACCAGTACCAGATCAATGTGGAGCTATAGACAGGGAGTACCAGTACCAGATCAATGTGGGGCTATAGACAGGGAGTACCAGTACCAGATCAATGTGGAGCTATATACAGGGAGTACCAGCACCAGATCAATGTGGAGCTATAGACAGGGAGTACCAGTACCAGATCAATGTGGAGCTATAGACAGGGAGTACCAGTACCAAATCAGTGTGGAGCTATATACAGGGAGTACCAGTACCAGATCAATATGGAGCTATAGACAGGGAGTACCAGCACCAGATCAATGTGGAGCTATAGACAGGGAGTACCAGTACCAGATCAATGTGGAGCTATAGACAGGGAGTACCAGTACCAGATCAATGTGGGGCTATAGACAGGGAGTACCAGTACCAGATCAATGTGGAGCTATATACAGGGAGTACCAGCACCAGATCAATGTGGAGCTATAGACAGGGAGTACCAGTACCAAATCAGTGTGGAGCTATATACAGGGAGTACCAGTACCAGATCAATGTGGGGCTATAGACAGGGAGTACCAGTACCAGATCAATGTGGAACTATATACAGGGAGTACCAGTACCAGATCAATGTGGAGCTATAGACAGGGAGTACCAGTACCAAATCAGTGTGGAGCTATATACAGGGAGTACCAGTACCAGATCAATGTGGAGCTATAGACAGGGAGTACCAGATCAATGTGGAGCTATATACAGGGAGTACCAGTACCAGATCAATGTGGAGCTATAGACAGGGAGTACCAGTACCAAATCAGTGTGGAGCTATATACAGGGAGTACCAGATCAATGTGGAGCTATATACAGGGAGTACCAGTACCAGATCAATGTGGAGCTATAGACAGGGAGTACCAGATCAATGTGCAGCTATATACAGGGAGTACCAGATCAATGTGGAGCTATAGACAGGGAGTACCAGATCAATGTGGAGCTATAGACAGGGAGTACCAGATCAATGTGGAGCTATAGACAGGGAGTACCAGATCAATGTGGAGCTATAGACAGGGAGTACCAGATCAATGTGGAGCTATAGACAGGGAGTACCAGATCAATGTGGAGCTATAGACAGGGACTACCAGATCAATGTGGAGCTATAGACAGGGAGTACCAGTACCAGATCAATGTGGAGCTATATACAGGGAGTACCAGATCAATGTGGAGCTATAGACAGGGAGTACCAGTACCAGATCAATGTGCAGCTATAGACAGGGAGTACCAGATCAATGTGGAGCTATATACAGGGAGTACCAGATCAATGTGGAGCTATAGACACGGAGTACCAGTACCAGATCAATGTGGAACTATAGACAGGGAGTACCAGATCAATGTGCAGAGGTACGGGGTACTTGAGGCAGATATGTACATGAAGGCAAAATGACCAGATAATAAGAATAGATAATAATAATAAGAGTCAAATGAACAACAGAGCAGCGACAGCACATTATTCATGTTAGAGTGAGTGAGTGTGTATATGGTGTATATATAGTCTAGTGAGTGTGTATATGGTGTATATATAGTCTAGTGAGTGTGTATATGGTGTATATATAGTCTAGTGAGTGTGTATATGGTGTGTATATATAGTCTAGTGAGTGTGTGTCTGTTTATGGATGTGTGTTTGTGTTGTGTCGGTATGCATGTGTGTGTGTGTGTGTGTGTGTGCGTATGTAGTGTTTGAATGTGTGAGGGTTTTGTGTGGGAGTGACAGTTTAGTGTGTGTGTATATGGTGTATATATAGTCTAGTGTGTGTGTATATGGTGTGTATATATAGTCTAGTGAGTGTGTATATGGTGTGTATATATAGTCTAGTGAGTGTGTATATGGTGTGTATATATAGTCTAGTGAGTGTGTATATGGTGTGTATATATAGTCTAGTGAGTGTGTATATGGTGTGTATATAGTCTAGTGAGTGTGTATATGGTGTGTATATAGTCTAGTGAGTGTGTATATGGTGTGTATATAGTCTAGTGAGTGTGTATATGGTGTGTATATAGCCTAGTGAGTGTATATATGGTGTGTATATAGTCTAGTGAGTGTGTATATGGTGTGTATATAGTCTAGTGAGTGTGTATATGGTGTGTATATATAGTCTAGTGAGTGTGTATATGGTGTGTATATAGTCTAGTGAGTGTGTATATGGTGTATATATAGTCTAGTGAGAGTGTGTATGTGGTGTGTATATATAATCTAGTGAGTGTGTATATGGTGTGTGTATAGTCTAGTGAGTGTGTATATGGTGTATATATAGTCTAGTGAGTGTGTGTATATGGTGTGTATATATAGTCTAGTGAGTGTGTATATGGTGTATATATAGTCTTTTGAGATTGTATATGGTGTGTATATAGTCTAGTGAGTGTGCGTAGGTTCAGTGCAAGATATAGTCAGTGCAGATAGTTCGGGAGACCATTTAGCAATCTGGCTATTTTGCAGTCTTATGGCTTGGGGGTATAAACTGTTGGTAGCCTGTTGGTCCGAGAGCTGATGCTCTGGTGCCGTTTGCCGGACGGTAGAAGAGTGAACAGTTTATGACTTGGCTGGAATCCTTGGCAATTATTTTCAGCCTCCTGAGGAGGAAGAGGCGCTGCCGTGCCTTTTTCACGACTGTGTGGGTGTGTGTGGTCCATGTTAAGTCCTTAGTGATGTGGACGCCAAGGAACTTGAAGCTCTCGACTCGCTCCATTACAGCCCTGTCGATGTGGATGGGGGCGTGTTCTACCCTCTGTTTTCTTTAGGCCACGATCAGCTCCTTGGTTTAATTGCAGTTGAGGGAGAGGTTGTTGTTCTGGCACCAAGCTGTTAAACTCTCTGAGCTCCTCCCTGTAGACGGACTCATCGGCATCGGTGATCAGGCCTACCACCATCGTGTCGTCAACAAACTTGATGATGGTGTTGAAGTCTGGCATGGCCACGCAGTCGTGGGTGAACAGGGAGTACAGGAGGGGTCTAAGCACACACCCCTGAGAGTCCTCTGTGCTAATGCTCAGCATGGGGGAGGTGTTTTTGCCTACCTTCAGCACCTGGGTCCAGCCCGTCAAGAAATCAGGAATAGGCAGAGAAGTAACTCTTTGATGCTAATGGTTAATTGACAAAAGTAACAAAGGTAGATTGGTGCATCAGGCTGACATATTGCCTGAAACCTAAAGACATATGTTAGCCGCCCAAGCTAATGTCTAGGCTTACACTCAGAGGACTAAGAACTCGGACACACAGCGATAACAAATAGATAAAAGCAGTGGTTGGCCGTCCTATTGCCTCTGACCAGATTATCCCCTGTAATTTTCTTTACATTTTCTTTTCATTTCCTGACCAAGTGTTGAACCGGAGTAAATTGCCACTGTTCGTCAACAACAAGCAGGTGATCATCGTTTTTTGCCGATGTTGTCGCAGTGTCTGAACTCTAATACAATCTTGTGGTGTCCAGAAGATCCAAATTCAATCCCAGTCAGCCACATAGGTGCCCTGATGTGGATTAGTCTGTGAGGGGGACGAGGTCAAAGGGGGTTGAAGTGGTTCAGTGCTTCGCCCTCACATAATGGGTAACTTTGTCTGAAACCCGAAGACTTGCGTTAGCTCCTCTGGCTAATACCTAAGCTTTAGCTCAGTGGGCTAACACAGTCCTTGGATGCACACAAAACACAGAGGTTTGAACCCTATCGTTCATGCATTATGTAAGTGAGCTTTCACCCAATGGCCCGTTTTGCAGTGTGGCAGAACCCGTTTTGCTAAGTAAGTGCAGCTAATAAACACAATCCGAGATGTCATTGAATCAAAGTTTGACATGTCTTGTGTTATGGCGACTTGACCAGTAAGAAAGTCTACAAGTTCACCAATACATCCGCAAGCGTTTGAACTCTCTGGAACTGTCCCGGGAACTAGGCCTGTTAGCATCAAGCTAATTGGAGAAGCAGAAAACATGCAGTGTAGACTTGGTGGTGTGTAGGCTCGCATTATTTGACATTATTATGGTATAATGAAAGGGACAGACTTTCTCCTCTGTTGCCCTCAACGTTGCCCTCGGTGACACCAATGTGACATCCCCCCCTGTTGTTTACCAGCACTTATCTGTGTTCCCACTCATCCTGGTTTTCACAAGGCAACCACAGAATCAGAAAGGATGCATTAGTTGAGTACTGAAGTTAATCAATTCCTATAAAATAGCTTTCTTCTCTCTGCAAGCTGATTTCTGACAATGTTCCCAATTAGCCTTCTGTGTACTAGCATCCCACTGTTATGGTTTTCTCCACGGATCGGCCATCTTGTTTCTCGGCTAGGGAAGGAGTGCCCCTTGCCCCCTGTAGAGTTTTCTGTGAAAAAAGTTATGCAATTTTAGGCTATGTCTGAGGTAATCAAGTACTATCTGTTTAGCTATAAATTCCATTTATAATTCTGAGAATTATTAGCAAATAAAACATTGAGAAAGTGTTAGTTCCTGGCTGTACCTGTCCCCAGTCTTTGAAACTTTGAATGCCTGACTATGAAAAGCCAACTGACGTTGAATCCTGAAGTGTTGGACTGTTAACCCTCTATAGCCATCATTGTTATTATTTGACCCTGCTGATCATCTATGAATGTTTGAGCATCTTGAAAACGATCTGGCCTTAAGGCCACATGTACTCTTAAACCTCTACCTGGTAGAGACAGAATAGGACTGGCCACCCTACAGAGCGTGATTACTCTCTATGTTTCTTCCTAGCTTTCTGCCTTTCTAGGGAGTTTTTCCAGGCCACTGTGCTTCTGCCTGTTCTTCCTGGCCACTGTGCTTCTGCCTCTGTTCTTCCTGGCCACTGTGCTTCTGCCTCTGTTTTTCCAGGCCACTGTGCTTCTGCCTGTTCTTCCTGGCCACTGTGCTTCTGCCTCTGTTCTTCCTGGCCACTGTGCTTCTGCCTGTTCTTCCTGGCCACTGTGCCTCTGCCTCTGTTCTTCCTGGCCACTGTGCCTCTGCCTCTGTTCTTCCTGGCCACTGTGTTTCTGCCTCTGTTCTTCCTGGCCACTGTGTTTCTGCCTCTGCCTCTGTTCTTCCTGGCCACTGTGTTTCTGCCTCTGCCTCTGTTCTTCCTGGCCACTGTGTTTCTGCCTCTGCCTCTGTTCTTCCAGGCCACTGTGCCTCTGCCTCTGTTCTTCCTGGCCACTGTGTTTCTGCCTCTGCCTCTGTTCTTCCAGGCCACTGTGCCTCTGCCTCTGTTCTTCCTGGCCACTGTGTTTCTGCCTCTGCCTCTGTTCTTCCTGGCCACTGTGGTTCTGCCTCTGCCTCTGTTCTTCCAGGCCACTGTGCCTCTACCTCTGTTCTTCCTGGACACTGTGTTTCTGCCTCTGCCTCTGTTCTTCCTGGCCACTGTGGTTCTGCCTCTGCCGCTGTTCTTCCAGGCCACTGTGTTTCTGCCTCTGCCTCTGTGTTTCTGCCTCTGCCTCTGTTCTTCCTGGCCACTGTGCCTCTGCCTCTGTTCTTCCTGGCCACTGTGTTTCTGCCTCTGCCTCTGTTCTTCCTGGCAACTGTGTTTCTGCCTCTGTTCTTCCTGGCCACTGTGTTTATGCCTCTGTTCTTCCTGGCCATTGTGCTTCTGCCTCTGTTCTTCCTGGCCACTGTGTTTCTGCCTCTGCCTCTGTTCTTCCTGGCCACTGTGTTTCTGCCTCTGTTCGTCCTGGCCACTGTGCTTCTGCCTCTGTTCTTCCTGGCCACTGTGTTTCTGCCTCTGTTCTTCCTGGCCACTGTGTTTATGCCTCTGTTCTTCCTGGCCACTGTGCTTCTGCCTCTGTTCTTCCTGGCCACTGTGTTTCTGCCTCTGCCTCTGTTCTTCCTGGCCACTGTGTTTCTGCCTCTGCCTCTATTCTTCCTGGCCACTGTGTTTCTGCCTCTGCCTCTGTTCTTCCTGGCCACTGTGCTTCTGCCTCTGTTCTTCCTGGCCACTGTGTTTCTGCCTCTGCCTCTGTGTTTCTGCCTCTGCCTCTGTTCTTCCTGGCCACTGTGTTTCTGCCTCTGCCTCTGTTCTTCCTGGCCACTGTGTTTCTGCCTCTGTTCTTCCAGGCCACTGTGCTTCTGCCTCTGCATTGCTTGCTCTATGGGGTTTTTGACCAGGTATCCACTGACGTAAAAAGGGCGTTATAAAATAGGCTTGATTGATTGATTGAGTTCATTTGCATGACATACTCCTTGTAGAATGCAAGGGTCAAATAGGTTTGGCCCAATAATACACTTTTTTTTCATTAACACTAACAACTGTTAGTGGTAAAGTAGTTCTTACTAGTTCTTAATTTTAAAAAAAATATATAAGCAGTGTATCAGGAACATTATCCTCATATTCAACACTCAATCATTTAAAAAAAAAGATTTATAAGCAGATCAAACTCATTGGTTGAAATTGTTGTTTTGACCACATTTGGCCAACAGTATTTCATTTAATTCAGAACAGAAACTTCTCTTGTAGCACACAATGAGTGAAAAACAAGGGGTGCATTAATTTATAGCAAGCTGTCTGTTTAAAATCCACAGCTTGGTAGCATCTGGTATGTCATTAAGACCCATGGGCAATGTATCAGCGACAGTATCCTCTTACTCAACACCTGACTGCATGGATTACATTGCGAGACCACGTGCTTCAATTATTATTCCAACAGAAGCTAGAACGGTGTTTGTATAACAGAGTTCAAAAGGATTTAATCTTAGGCAAAAGCTTTGCAAAAAACCCACAAATATCTGGTTGACATTTGATCCTCCGCAGATAAGGTGTGCCTGATCATTTATCCACATTGGCTTAACATCTTAGTTGTGATGCATGAGGTTGGACTCCACCTGTTCTGTCAGACAGTCAGTCAGATGGTTGAATACTGATGACTTCCAGATCCACTGCCAGATGGTTAGAATTCAAAGCCTTGTCTGCAGCTCTGACACAAAACCAAAAATCATCTAATTGACTAAGAGAGTTCCTTGGCTTTGGTGCTGATTGAGACTAAATTAGTTGTCTCGTTTATTTAGTTACAGGTAATTGACTAAAAATAAATACTAGAAGAGTCAACAGTCGCGCACGACTGTGTAATAATAGAGGTAATATTGTCGTGAAGAAGATGTCTTCATCCAAAGCGACTAGCAGAACTGTCGACATTGATGGTGACACATAGCTATTTTCAGTATGTGGCCCATGCAGAAGTCAAATCCACAACCCTCTCACTGGGTACACACTGGTTGAATCAACTTGGTTTCTATGTCATTTTAATGAAATGACTTTGACCCAACGATGGAATAGACATTGAATTTAAGTCTGTGCCCAGTGGGCTGGTTTGGCAGCCGTTGGAAACCATGTCCCTTAACTGATTGGTCTGAATGTCTCTCTATTTACGCGGATGGACCGCCCTTCAAGCGGGGAGTAAGACTGCAAACTGGTTCCCGGGGTCCAGTCAAATATTTGGCGTGGAAGCTTTGGGACCAGACAAATTAACATTCCAAAATTTCCCATTGACGATTTCCCACTATTAAGACTAAAGGTCTTGCTGCCCAAAACTCTCATTTTAAGATGAGATGAGAAATTCCACCACCACAAGAGGACGGGAAATTGTGGGGAGTCCAACTCCCAGATGAATCCATAAAGTCATAATCAAAACAGTGTCACAGATGAGAAAGCTGAACTCTTAGAGTCAAACATGTCAAAATGCTTTTTTGTACTTTTTGGTTGCGTAAGGAAACTATTCTGACCTACTCCTGTCAAGATTACATTATTTTAGTGGAAAGATTTGTCATTTTGTCTGAAAATGTTCTGTGTGTAAGTGTGTCACTCTCTCTTGTTCACAACTCCTGACATTTAATCCTAGTAAAAATTCCCTGTCTTAGGTCAGTAAGGATCACCACTTTATTTTAAGAATGTGAAATGAAAAATAGTAGAGAGAATGATTTATTTCAGCTTTTATTTCTTTTCACATTCCCAGTGGGACAGCAGTTCACATACACTCAATTAGTATTTGGTAGCATTGCCTTTAAATTGTTTAACTTGGGTCAAACGTTTCGGGTAGCCTTCCACAAGCCTCCTTTCTCGCACATGTTTTTTCAGTTCTGCCCACATATTTTCTATAGGATTGAGGTCAGGGCTTTGTGATGGCCCTCCAATACCGTGACTTTGTTGTCCTTAAGCCATTTTGCCACAACTTTGGAAGTATGCTTGGGGTCATTGTTCATTTGGAAGACCCATTTGCGACCAAGATTTAACTTTAACTGATGGCTTTAGATGTTGCTTTAATATATCCACATAATTGTCCTTCCTCATGACGCCATGAAGAGCTTCTTTACCTGACTTGTTTTCTCCCTTGCTGTATCATCTATGCTCCACCCGCTCAAGCAACTGCCTATCAAAACTGCCTCGGAGCCCTATCGTCTGGACGACCATCTCCCAAGAATCTAACATCTGAAGCAAAATTGATATTCTGTTCGTAATGAAAAGCGCTATATTAAAATAAATATATTTTTATTATTACTACAACAGTGTAAAGTCAGTTTTCAATCTCTGACTGATAGAACCAGCAGTTGCCTGTTATGTTGATCAAATTACAAACATTATTAGCAAGAATGTGTGTCACGGTTGGTGCTCTACAATGCCTACAACAGAGTTTGAAAGAGATCTGTCTCATTCCGTCACGACTTATGTAATTCAACCCCATGATGGTTATGGCTGTGGAAAACATGTTTACTCTATGTGGAAGCTTCCATTGGCATAGAGCCGAAAGTTGTACAATGTCCTTAAAAACATCAACCTCAGAGCAGGGAAATAGGCCATAGAGTCTTCACGCCTAGTGAACTTAGACATGATTCAAAATGGCTACCATCCAGTTGACTGAAAGACCTTTGAAACGTATTAACACGAAAGATTTTAGTCTTATTGTACCGTGACAACCGAATGTAACGTTAGTTTAACTGAATTCCAGATAAAGTGGCAAATACCCAAAGTTTGAATGCCATTTACCAGTGCAACTGGGAGATAAAGTCAACACACATATCAGAAGAGACTGTCATAAAAAATATAAAAATGCCCTTTTATTTTAGTTCCGTTTGTATTTTAAATTGTCTATGCTCGCTCTATCACACTAGACTGGTACGCAAAAAAGGAATGATCATAGCACCTCCCATAAATGACAACACAACAAGTTCTTTAATTCATGGTGCTTATTCAATTTGTATAAAAAAAAGATTAAAATTTAAGCATATGACCTGTGGACTTAGTCAAGCTTTGTCACATTCATAGGAGATGATATAACCTTTCCTTTTTTTCAGCAAAGCCCCATTAAAGAGAACCATCTGATAATACGTACGGGTGTAGGATCTTAATTTGAGCCAGTTTGCTACAGCAGGAAAATGATCCTGCAGCAATAAGAAATGTGAATTATTTTATGGATTATAATGAATGGAAACTTTTGTTGGGGTTGATACATCTTAAAGGGAAAACCAAGTGGACATTACAAACTCCATAAGCCTTTTTAAACAGCAAGTTTGAATGTTCTCCTGCAACAGGTTGATTAAATTAAGATACAACATCTGTAACTACAGATGTTTTTCTGTTTTCCTCAACCAGTAGTACCTATTCCAGATACTCTCTTAGCTAGAGGACCCCAATGAGAAAAGTACTTTGGTCCTTCGCCTATTCATGGGTTTCAGGTCACGCAACTTCATCGGTGAAAGTTCTTTGAAGGACCGACTGAAAGTTCTACTCAATGCAGTCTCAATTGGTGCTGATGAAATTGAATCTAAAGTGCATAATAGTGGCTTGGGATAAATTATTACATTTCTAAAGGAGACAAAGAATTATTGGAAAAGCTTTTGTCATCATCGTGATTTAATCACCTTCTGATGGTTCCCAGTATCCCCACAGTTTATACAATGACAAAGTGGTTTCCTACTAATTATTTGCCTACTTAAGAAATGTCATCATATTTCCAAGACACTGCAGCGTAAATTAGACAAAATCATTAGTCTGTGTTTAGAATGAATGTGTCACGCCCGGGTCTTAGTATTTTGTGTTTTCTTTATTTATTTGGTCAGGCCAGGGTGTGACATGGGTTTGTTTTGTGTTGTGTTTATGTATGGGGGTTTTTCGTAGGTTTTGGGATTGTGGCTTAGTGGGGTGTTCTAGCAAAGTCTATGGTTGCGTGAGGCGGTTCTCAATCTGAGGCAGGTGATTCTCGTTGTCTCTGATTGGGAACCATATTTAGGCAGCCATATTCTTTGAGTGTTTCGTGGGTGATTGTTCCTGTCTCTGTGTTAGTTGTCACCAGACAGGCTGTATAGGTTTTCACATTTCCGTTTGTTGTTTTGTATTGTTCGTATTCATCGTCATTAAAGATGTCTCGATTTAACCACGCTGCATTTTGGTCCGACTCTCCTTCGAAGGAAGAAAACCGTAACAGAATCACCCACCACACCAGGACCAAGCAGCGTGGTGACAGGCAGCGGCAGCAGGAGCAACCAAGGTTGGATTATACGACTTGGGAGGAGATAGACAGGTGGGTGGTCGACCCAGAGAGAGTGCCGGAGCCCGCCTGGGATTCGCTGGAGCAGTGCGAGGAGGGCTATAGGAGAATGGAGTTGAAGAGAAAAGCACGGTGGCGCAGAAGAAAGCCCGAGAGTCAGCCCCAAAAATGTATTGGGGGGGGCTCAGGGAGAGTGTGGCAGAGTCAGGGTTCAGACCTGAGCCAACTCCCCCTGTTTATCGTGAGGAGCCAAGGAGGAGACCAGAACCAGAGCCGGTGTTGGAGGTGAGTGAAGCAGAGACTGTGAAGGAGTTAATGGGGAAAGTGGAGGAGAGAGTTATGAGGGAGTTGCTAGTTTGGTGCTTTAGATACGATATTCGCCCGACGGAGCGTGTCGGGGATTTGATGGCACCTGAGTCAGCGCTCCATACTCGTCCTGAGGTGCATGTTAGTCGGCTGGTGAATAGTGTGCCAGCCTCACGCACTAGGCCTCCTGTGTACCTACCTAGCCTTGCACGTCCTGTGCCAGTCCTGCTCTCAGGCTCTCCAGTACACCTTCACGGTCCGGTTCATCCTGTGCCACCTTCACACACCAGTCCTCCGGTGGCAGCTCCCCGCACCAGGTTTCCTGTGCGTGTCCTCGGCCCAGTAGCACCAGTGCCAGTACCACGCACCAGGCCTTCAGTGCGCCTCGCCTGTTCAGCGCTGCCAGAGCCTTTCTCCTCTCCAGCGCTGTCGGAGTCTCCCGCCTGTTTAGCGCTGCCAGAGCTGCTAATCTGCATGGAGAAGCCAGAGCTGCCAGTCTGCATGGCGCAGCTAGAGCGCCAGTCTGCATGGAGCAGCTAGAGCTGCCAGTCTGCATGGAGCAGCCAGAGCTGCCAGTCTGCATGGAGCAGCCAGAGCTGCCAGTCTGCATGGAGCAGCCAGAGCTGCCAGTCTGCATGGAGCAGCCAGAGCTGCCAGTCTGCATGGAGCAGCCAGAGCTGCCCGTCTGCATGGAGCATCCAGTCTGCATGGAGCAGCCAGAGCTGACAGTCTGCATGGAGCAGCCAGAGCTGCTAGTCTGCATGGAGCAGCCAGTCTGCATGGAGCAGCCAGAGCTGCCTGTCTGCATGGAGCAGCCAGAGCAGCTAGAGCCGCCAGTCAGCCAGGATCTTCCAGATCTGCCAGTCAGCCAGGATCCACCAGTCAGCCAGGATCTTCCAGATCCGCCAGTCAGCCAGGATCCACCATTCAGCCAGGATCCGCCAGTCAGCCAGGATCTGCCAGTCAGCCATGATCTTCCAGATCCGCCAGTCAGCCAGGATCCGCCAGTCAGCCATGATCTTCCAGATCCGCCAGCCAGCCAGGATCCACCAGTCAGCCATGATCTTCCAGATCCGCCAGCCAGCCAGGATCCACCAGTCAGCCAGGATCTTCCAGATCCGCTAGTCAGCCAGGATCCGCCAGTCAGCCATGATCTTCCAGATCCGCCAGTCAGCCAGGATCTGCCAGAACCACCAGCTAGCCAGGATCTGCCAGAGCCTACTACCTGCCTGAGTTTCCTCTCAGTACTGCGCTTCCTCTCGGTACTAGGCATCCCCTCAGTGCCGAGCTTCCCCTCAGTCCCGAGCTTCCCCTCAGTCCCGAGCTTCTACCTCAGTCCCGAGCTTCTACCTCAGTCCCGAGCTTCCCCTCAGTCCAGTGGGGTCCTTGGTGAGGGTTATTAGGCCAAGGTCGGCGGCGAGGGTCGCCAATCAAAGGACGCGTTACAGGGGGACTAAGACTTGGTTGGAGTGGGGTCCACGTCCCGAGCCGGAGCCGCCACAGTGGACAGACGCCCACCCGGACCCTCCCCTATGGGTTTTAGTGTGCGGCCGGGAGTCCGCACCTTGGGGGGGGGGGGGTTCTGTCACGCCCTGGTCTTAGTATTTTGTGTTTTCTTTATTTATTTGGTCAGGCCAGGGTGTGACATGGGTTTATTTTGTGTTGTGTTTATGTATGGGGGTTTTTCGTAGGTTTTGGGATTGTGGCTTAGTGGGGTGTTCTAGCAAAGTCTATGGTTGCCTGAGGCAGTTCTCAGTCAGAGGCAGGTGATTCTCGTTGTCTCTGATTGGGAACCATATTTAGGCAGCCATATTCTTTTGAGTGTTTCGTGGGTGATTGTTCCTGTCTCTGTGTTAGTTGTCACCAGACAGGCTGTATAGGTTTTCACATTTCCGTTTGTTTTGTATTGTTCGTATTCATCGTCATTAAAGATGTCTCGATTTAACCACGCTGCATTTTGGTCCGACTCTCCTTCGACGGAAGAAAACCGTAACAGAATGGACAAGCTTGAAAGATGGCCGTCAGTCCTCGAGAACGTTCATAGGAAATGGCATGATGCAACAATAAATAACCCATGGATAAGAAGACTTATGTAAGCCACCATTTCCCAGTTGCCTATTACTCTGTACCAGGGAAGGCGAGTCACGAGGTCTGTAGTTTTGGCCATACATAACCAAACTATGTGTGACATTTTAAATGTTGTTGAAGAGTTTCTGGGAAGGAGTCTCGTTGTTTAAGCTGGTCATAACTACACTATGAAGCAGTCTTCAGCACTTCCAAGGAATCAAATCAAATTGTATTGGTCACATACACATATTTAGCAGATGTTATTGCAGGTGTAGCGAGAAGCGTGTGTTCCTAGCTTAAACAGTCCGGTAGTATCTAACAACAACACACACAAATCTAAAGTAAAAGTATATAAATATTAGGACTAGCAATGTTGGAGTGGCATTGACTAAAATACAGTTGAATAGAAGCATCTTGTCTAACCCCTATTTCCTGATTTGCCTACTTCCTTTCCCGTTTCACACTTTAGATTTATCAGATAGAGCCAAAATCCAAACTCTGTCAAACGTTTTTTTTTTTTACACAAAAATGTTAAACATCGAATCTACCGCAAAATGAAAGACTAATAGCAGACATGGCTGTTTGTGAATCAAGTTTATGATTTTGACAGTTGGGCCGCGGGGAGAAATAGCTTTCCGCTTTGATGTACTGTTATGATACTGAAATTACTATTTTTGGTACGGTTTCCCAGACATCCGGATATTAAACCTAGTCTTAGACTAAAAAGCAGTTTCAATTCTCTAAGTTTAATGTGTCTGTGTGTCACGGTCGTCGTAAGGAGGAGACCAAGGTGCAGCGTGGTATGCGTACATTCTCTTTTATTAGACGAATGAACACTGAACGAACAAACTAACAAAAAGAACCGTGAAGCTATATAAACAAGTGCTGACAGGCAACTACACAAGAACCCACAAATAACCTAGGGAAAATGGCTACCTAAATATGGTCCCCAATCAGAGACAACGATAAACAGCTGCCTCTGATTGGGAACCAATTCAGGCCACCATAGTCATACAAATACCTAGACTTACAAAAACTAACATACCCACCCTTGTCACACCCTGACCTAACCAAAATAATAAAGAAACAAAGATAACAAATGTTAGGGCGTGACGCTGTAAAACCGGCCCAATGTGTTTTAGTCCTTTCTGTCACGTTCTGACCTTTATTTCCTTTGTTTTGTCATTATTTTGTATGGTCAGGCGTGAGTTGGGGTGGGCAGTCTGTTTGTTTTTCTATGATTTGGGTATTTCTATGTTTCGGCCTAGTATGGTTCTCAATCAGAGGCAGGTGTCGTTAGTTGTCTCTGATTGAGAATCATACTTAGGTAGCCTGGGTTTCACTGTGTGTTTGTGGGTGATTGTCTATGTTAGTTGCTTGTGTCAGCACAGTACTTATGATAGCTTCACGGTCTTTATTTGTTTATTGTTTTTGTATTCAGTGTTCAGTTCTTTCTTTAATTAAACATTCATCATGAACACATACCACGCCGCATTTCGGTCCTCTGATCCTTCTCGCCTCTCTTCTTCAGATGAAGAGGAGGAAGATCATGACAATTTCAGCATCATAACAATTTGTTATTGCAGTGGCAATTTTCCTAAATACTTCAAAATACTTCAAAATACTTCAACTTCAAAAATGTGTTTTTTGCTTGAGCGCTGGATATTCTCAATCCATTTAACAGTGAGATGTTGTGTCACTGGCCTACACACACACACACCATCATGTCAAAGCGGAATTATGTTTTTAGAAATATTTACAAATGAATGAAAAATGAAAAGCTGAAATGTCTTTAGTCAATAAGTATTCAACCCTTTTGTAATGGCAAGCCTAAATAAGTTCAGGTGTAAACATGTGCTTAATATGTCACATAATAAGTTGCATGGACTCACTCTGTGTACAATAATAGTGTAACGTGATGTTTAATCACTACCTCATCTCTGTACCCCACGTAAACAATTATCTGTAAGGCCCCTTTTGTTTTTTACAGGGAAGACATATTGAGAGCTAGGCCTCTTTTAGAAATACACCCTACACACACAACATAAATATACACATTATACAAAAACACAAAATACAGCACCAGTCAAAGGTTTGGACACACCTACTCATTACAGAGTTTTTCTTTATTTGTACTATTTTCTACATTGTAGAATAATAGTGAAGACATCAAAACTATGAAATAACACGTATGAGAAAATGCCAAGAGCGTGCAAAGCTGTCATTAAGGTAAAGGATGGCTACTTTGAAGAATCTAAAATCTAAAATATATTTTGATTTGTTTAACACTTTTTTGGTTATCATATGATTCCATATGTGTTATTTCACAGATTGATGTCTTCACTATTATTTTACAATGTAGAAAATATACAGAAATAAAGAAAAATCCTGGAAGGAGTAGGTGTGTCTCCACTTTGACTGGTACTGGATATTTTTACCTTTTATTTAACTAGGCAAGTCAGTTAAGAACACATTTTCATTTTCAATGACAGCCCAATATCATTGTGAGCAGGCTTAGAAGTTACTTCAAAGAGAGCCTGCTATTGGTAGATATGAAAAAATAAAGCACACATTGAATATCCCTTTGAGCATGGTGAAGTTATTCCTTACATTTTGGATTGTGTATCAATACACCCACGTCACTAGAACAATACAGGTGTCGTTCCTGACTCGGTTGCCGGAGAGGAAGGAAACCACTCAGGCATTTCACCATGAGGACAATTAAAGCACTTAAAGTTTAATGGCTGTGATAGGAGAAAACTGAGGATGGATCAATAACATTGTAGTTATTCCGCAATACTAACCTAAATGACAGAGTGAAAAGAAGGAAGCCTGTACAGAATAAGAATATTCCAAAACATGTGTCCTGTTTGCAATATAGCACTAAAGTAAAACTGCAAAAAAATGTGTGAGCTGAATACAAAGCTTTATGTTTTAGGTAATTCCAACACAACACATCCCTGAGTACCCCTCAGTGCGGCTGCAAGTAGCCTAGTGGTTAGTGCATTGGGCCAGTAACTGAAAGGTTGATGGGTTGAATCCCCGAGCCTACAAGGTAAAAAGCTGCAATTCTGCCCCTGAGAAAGGCAGATAACCCTGCTCATGCTTGCTCAGACAGCATGAGCAAGCATGAGCAAGCACACTCATGTTATGGGTATGCTTGTCTTTTGTTTTGGGGGGTAAAAATAAATGAAATAGAGCTAAGCACAGGCAAAATCCTAGAGGAAAACCTGGTTAAGTCTGCTTTCTAACAGACACTGGGGGATGAATTCACCTTTCAGCAGGATAATAACCTAAAACACAAGGCCAAATCTACACTGGAGTTGCTTACCAAGACAACATTGAATGTTCCTAAGTGGCCTAGTTACAGTTTTGACTTAAATCAGTTTAAAATGGCTGTCTAGCAAGGATCAACATACCTTTTTAAAGAGCTGGAATAATTTGAAAAAGAATAATAGGTGTTTAAAGCTTTTAGAGAGCATTTAGCATTCAGGTGTCTATACTTGTTTATATAAATTAGATACTTATGTATTTCATTTCCATTTTTTTCTCACTTTGTCATTAAGGGGTATTGTGTGTAGATGGGTGAGGAAAACAATCTACTTATTCTATTTTAAATTCAGGCTGTAACACAACAAAATGTGGAATAAGTCAAGGGGTATGTTTAGAACAATTATTGTGTGGATTTGGCAATATCTTCCCCCTCCCATGGCCCTCATGCCATTGGCTGAGAGACGTGATGTCACGGAGGGGTCTGCCCTATAAATACACTCTCTTCACACACAGCCAGCAGACCATGCTGAGAACCAGCTTCACTGCAGTGACAGAGCTATCATAGACTCCAAAGCTCTAGAATACTACAGACACTGTGAACAGCACAAAGGATCACGTCTCATCGTCTCTCACCATGTGCAGAGGACTGGAATCACTGCCTACCACATGTCTGGAGAGGTATGTCTTGCCTTAATAATCTGTACTTTTTTATTCCATCACATTATATGTTACTGAATTTACATTGATGGGAATTATTACACAGCTACTTCATGGGGAAATTGGATGATCAGTTGTAAGTAAGGTGTGAATGATTGCATCAATCTAATGTACATGTTTTTCTCTTATTTTCTCAGGGCAAAGGAACTCAAAGCTCTCTTTGGAAGTTTTCTACAGAAGCCAGATCTGAGCATCATCGGTCACTCACACAAGACCGACAAACTAAGGTCAGATACTCTAAAAAAGAATGCTCTATGTCTAGACAGATTTTTTTTAAACATAATAAAAAAATGTTGCCTTGGAAATGAAGGAGACCATGCACAGCCAATGCTAAGTTATTTTGTAATGACCCGATGAACTAACCTGATGCTTTTTTTATCAACAGGTTAAATAAGAGTGAACCATTAAAATGGAAGGAGTCGTTTGAGAACCTGCTGTCCAACCAAAGTAAGTCTGACTCTTGCTATGAGTTATCATACTTTAATTAGTCATACTACACAAACTTACAAGTACATATTGTACACATGTGTATTGCAAACGTGGATAGGAAAAGCCATGTAGCTGTTACTCCACATAGCCAGAATGCATTACACAAAACAGCAGTAGCAGGATTCACTCATAAGATATCCAAATATATTATTTTATGTATAGACTATAGGAAAATCTGCTTGCTTCCACATCACAAATGGAGAAGGTTAAAAGTGAATTGAAGTTGTGACATGCTACGATAAATTCACAGATGCTAATGTGACAATTCTCACCTTCTCTTTTCCAGATGGACTGTGCTTGTTCCGTGCTTTCCTGGTGTCGGAGTTTAGCGAGGAGAACATAGCTTTCTACCTGGCCTGTGAAGACTACAGGATAACCAAGCCCTCCTCAAAGCTATCGGCTACAGCTAAGAAGATCTATGAGGAGTATGTCTGCAGTGACGCACCAAGAGAGGTAACTATCAATATATATACACAATTAATCAATTATATCTACATACAGAGTATGTTTGTAGAGGAATCTGTAGATTGGATATACGCTACATAAACACATTCACACAAAATAATATACTCATTGTGCACAAACAATACCCAATAAGACATTGTTTCAAGTAAAACACATAGTAATCAAATTTCCCATCCTCTTCCCCCAGGTCAACCTCGACCATGAGACCAAAGCCATCACCAAGAAGAATCTGGAACACCCCAGCCAGTCCTGTTTCAGCCTGGCCCAGGAGAAGATCTACGCCCTGATGGAGAAAGACTGCTACCCTCGCTTCCTCAAGTCCCCCACCTACCTGGAGATCAGTCGGCAGGTCAAATCCGGTTAAGACCATTTATGGCTTGTTAAGACTGGTTAAGGCTGGTTGAAGCTTGTTAAGACTGGTTAAGGCTGGTTGAGGCTTGTTAAGACTGGTTAAGGCTGGTTGAAGCTTGTTAAGACTGGTTAAGGCCAACCTGCAGGTGGTGAATGAGACACGAAGAAGTCCATGGGAGACATGCTGAATAGGACACACTGGAAACCAGGTGGTCTCACTAGGGTCCTCCTCAGTGGAGGAAGTGCTGCTGGGTCAAACCTATGGAGGGGGGGACTGAAGATGTATACTAGATTGAACTGGAAGTCAGTCGGAAGTTGACACTGAATCTTGTCTGTGGCCTAGGAAAGAAGGCCGCTCACTGTGAAGATTGAGGTATCTAAGTCTGTAAAAGAGGTCTGTGAAGATTGAGGTATCTAAGTCTGTAAAAGAGGTCTGTGAAGATTGAGGTATCTAAGTCTGTAAAAGGTGAACATGTGTCTTGAGGTCAAAGACACATGAAGAAGTTCCTGTTCATGGTGTTTGAGCAGAAAGAACAATGTGATGGAAAAGGACTGCTTTGCACAATCACTGAGAATGTGTTATAGTTTTGTATTGTCTGATGCCTGTATTTATTTGGGTATTTATTAGTAGTCATTTTGTTATAGAAATTTATTGAAATGTTATTGAAATGTTTGTACTGTAGAGTGCACTGGACAGCACTGTCCTGTACCGTTCCACAACATTTTTTATATTTGTGTACATTTTTTGTACCCAGAACTCCTTATGTGAGAGGAAATTATTTGAATAAAATCGGAAACTATATAAAACAACATGATATGAAGTTAGTTTTACTCTATTCATTTTCATTACCAGATCAAAAACAACAGCAATTATTCAGATCCAGCTTTCTAATATGTTCAACATTCAATAAGATGAAACATACAAAGATCTCCTTCAATTCTGTCTGTTCTCTAACCTACACGTACATTGAAAGGGAAAGGCGACAGAGGATTAGAAAAGAAATTACTCTATGAAAAGAAACTCACCACCCACTGCTACCCCCTAGGCACACACTGGTAGAATCAATGTTGTTTCAAATTCATTTCAATGAAATTACGTTGAACCAATGTGGAATAGACGTTGAATTGACATCTGTGCCCACTGGGCACTGACCATGCACCATAGACTCCCATCTAATTGGGATGAACCCCTTGCCTCCGAGTCGCAGGGCTCTTGGGTATGTGGGGGGTAGACTGCAGGAACGTCTGGAATAGCCTCCCTGAGGTGTTTTCCCTGTATGCAGCTGCCGAGAGCGTGGGCTGGCCGTTGTCTCCATGGAGACTAGCGATCACCCATTGTACACCTCTTCAGGTTTGCTTACCTCAGCTCGCCCACGAGTGAACTGCTCAGAGCCATGGTGACTCACATCACATACCCTCCATCTCTTCCCACTCTTCTCCCTCCCTCTCTTCCCACAAAATGTATGAAAGCCAGATATATATACAATAAAAAAGGACTTTTACAAAAAAAAGCAGGCTCTATTGATATAATTAGTGTATGAAATGTCCTAAACAGTAGTGAACTTGATGGTAAACATAGTCGACAGATGCTATTCAGATGTTGCCAAAACAATGATTGGTAAATGTTGAATTAAAATGGAAATGACTAAAAGTAACTCCACTACATGTAATTATTTTTTAACAATCTTAAGAGCTGTTTTAATGTGTGGAACTGCAGTTTTATCAGACATTTTCTGTTTTGTCCTTCTGTTGTGACCAATCCTTGGTACGCCTACCCTACCAGGTGTTTAGGGAATAGACAGAGCAGTAAAGTAAAGAATATTTGGTCCAACCTATAGAAATCAATCCTTGGTACGCCTACCCTACCAGGTGTTTAGGGAATAGACAGAGCAGTAAAGAATATTTGGTCCAACCTATAGAAATCAATCCTTGGTACGCCTACCCTACCAGGTGTTTAGGGAATAGACAGAGCAGTAAAGTAAAGAATATTTGGTCCAACCTATAGAAATCAATCCTTGGTACGCCTACCCTACCAGGTGTTTAGGGAATAGACATAGCAGTAAAGTAAAGAATATTTGGTCCAACCTATAGAAATCAATCCTTGGTACGCCTACCCTACCAGGTGTTTAGGGAATAGACAGAGCAGTAAAGTAAAGAATATTTGGTCCAACCTATAGAAATCAATCCTTGGTACGCCTACCCTACCAGGTGTTTAGGGAATAGACAGAGCAGTAAAGAATATTTGGTCCAACCTATAGACATCAATCCTTGGTACGCCTAACCTACCAGGTGTTTAGGGAATAGACAGAACAGTAAAGTAAAGAATATTTGGTCCAACCTATAGACATCACGTAACAGGACTAGATTGTAACTGTGGCAAGAGATATAAGATTTATATACAATATATATACAGTATATACTAGTGTTGTCACAATACGAGCATTTTGACTTCAATACCAATATCACAATATTCGATACCATCACAATACTTGATAAAACACAATATTCGATACCATCACAATACTTGATACCAAAACGATACCAAAATAACACCAAAACGAGCCCACGCCAAAAAAAAGTGAAAGAATGGCACTTGATCCAGACAATATCATTTAAAAATGTTGATTTTGAATGTATGCATTAATTAATCAATTGTTCAATCAATTTGACTTTGTTTTTCTAACTAATCTAACTACATAACAGTTCCAATCCAAGATGGCGTAGCAGTCCAACTTATTTGTCCTCCGTCTTGTCGTGTCCCATGTATACTTATTTTGATATATTTTTCTTCGCATATCTTTTTATATTTTTCTAAACCCTTACTTCAAAATGCTCTCCTGCAACCCGCCTCACCCAATGTGGTGTGGACCTGCTTTTCTCTAACGTATTTTCCTTTGCCTCTAACTGGAATCTCTCCAACATAAACTAGCCAGCTAACGGTCATCAGCTAACGGTCATCAGCTAACCTTTAGCTCGGAAAGCTCTCGCCAGCTTGTACAACGTGATTCAACCAGACCTATTTTTTTCTCTCCATATCCCCGGATTCCTATCGCAAGCTCTGAACCTTCTCACCTTCCGACCTTCGCAGCTAACGTCCCCTGAATGCTAGCTGTCTAGAGCACAACGGACTGTTGGCTTACGAAGCCCATCGAATACATTCCGAAGCCACTATCTAGCAGTCAGCTATTTTAAGCACATTGGACTGCTGACTTAAGAGGCCCTTCGGACATATTTCTTCAGCCACTATACATATTTTGCCAATTGGCCTGGTTTACCACACAGAGCCCTTGTCACGAGTCCAACCGAGGGTGGTTCCCCTTCCCAGGCGGGTGGCGCTCGGCGGTCGTCGTCACCGGCCTATTAGCTGCCACTGATTGTCTTTCCTCCCCCTCCTTGTATGTTTATTGGTAGCACCTGTTTATGTTGAATTAGTTTGTCTTTATTAGACAGCCGGCCCGCCTGGTTGTTGTGCGGGATTATTTCAGTGTAACCTTCGGCTCTGTTGTAGAGGTACGTGTTAGTGCCTGGTCGTGATTTTTTCCGTTGTACATTTTGATTCCCTGTGTTTGGGAACGTAACTATTGTGAGCACCCTGGTGCTATTAAAGACACACAGCATTTCACTCTCTGTCTCCTGCATTTGACTCCACACCCACGACACCCGGAGCATTACAGCCCTGCTGATCCGTCCGCTGATGTAACTGCACGAGGGGAGCACAACAGACTTCCCTCCGTCACGTCATCCCTCTAAGGCCTTTCTGTTAGCCTGCTATCCGCGTGCCGCCTAGCTGCCTGAAGCCACGCACTGGACATGTATGATCACCCGGCTACGCATGCCTTTCCCTAATGTCACCATGCTGTGTCGATTGCTGTTCTGGTTTGTAACTATTATTTTATTTCACTGTATAGCCTCTAGCACTGCTCAACACACCTCGGCTAACAATTTAGTTCCACCCCCCACACACGCAGTGACATCACCTGGTTTAAATGCTATTTCTAGAGACGATATCTCTTTCATTATCACTAAATGCACAGGTTTACCCTCGCTGTATACACATCCTACTATACCTTTGTCTGTACATTATGCCTTGAATATATTCTACCGTGCCCAGAAATCTGCTCCTTTTACTCTCTGTTCTGAATGTACTAGATGTCCAGTTCTGTTACTCTTTAGCCGTACCCTTATCCTACTCCTCCTCTGTTCCTGATGTAGAGGTTAATCCAGGCCCTGCAGTGTCTACCTCCACTCCCATCCCCCAGGCTCTCTCATTTGTTGACTTCTGCAACCATAAAAGCCTTGGTTTCATGCATGTTAACATTAGAAGCCTCCTCCCTAAGTTTGTTTTATTCACTGCTCTAGCACAATCCACCAATCCGGATGTCCTAGCCGTGTCTGAATCCTGGCTTAGGAAGACCACCAAAAACCTTGAAATTTCCATTCCTAACTATAACATTTTCCAACGAGATAGAACTGCCAAAGGGGTGTCTGGCTAGACTGTAAACTCTCCTTCCAGACTTACATTAAGCATTTCCAATCAAAAATTAAATCTAGAATCGGCTCTCTATTTCGCAACAAAGCTTCCTTCACTCATGCTTCCAAACATACCCTCGTAAAACTGACCATCCTACCGATCCTTGACTTCGGCGATGTCATCTATAAAATAGCCTCCAACACTCTACTCAGCAAACTGGATGTAGTCTATCACAGTGCCATCCATTTTGTCACCAAAGCCCCATATACTACCCACCACTGCGACCTATACGCTCTCGTTGGTTGGCCCTCGCTTCATACTCATCGCCAAACCCACTGTCTACAGGTTATCTACAAGTCTCTGCAAGGTAAAGCCCCACCTTATCTCAGCTCACTGGTCACCATAGCAGCACCCACTCGTAGCATGCGCTCCAGCATGTATATCTCACTGGTCACCCACAAAGCCAATTCCTCCTTCGGTCGCCTTTCCTTCCAGTTCTCTGCTGCCACTGACTGGAACGAACTGCAAAAATCACTGAAGCTGGAGATTCCCATCTCCCTCACTAGCTTAAAGAACCAGCTGTCAGAGCAGCTCACAGATCACTGCACCTGTACATAGCTCATCTGTAAACAGCCCATCTATCTACCTCATCCCCATACTGTATTTATTTATTTATCTTGCTCCTTTTGCACCCCAGTATTAGAACACACTCAAGAACCTCCAGAAGCTAACCAGCTAACTAGCTACAAGCTATTTAGTCATTGTTAGTTGTTTTTTTTACCTGGATAACACTCGCCAGTCCAGCTTCCCTGCCTCATCCACCGCTGCCCCCTGGACACTGATCTCTTGGCTACATAGCTGATGCACGCTGGACTGTCCATTAATCACGGTACTCCATTCTGCTTGTTTGTTTTATCTGTTGGCCCCGTTGCCTAGTCTACGCCATTTTACCTGCTGTTGTTGTGCTAGCTGATTAGCTGTTGTCTCACCTACTGTTTTAGCTAGCTTTCCCAATTCAACACCTGTGATTACTGTATGCCTCGCTGCATGTCTCTCTCAAATGTCAATATGCCTTGTATACTGTTGTTCAGGTTAGTTATCATTGTTTTAGTTCACAATGGAGCCCCTAGTTCCACTCTTCATGCCCCTGATAACTCCTTTGTCCCACCTCCCACACATGCGGTGACCTCACCCATTACTACCAGCATGTCCAGAGATACAACCTCTCTCATCATCACCCAGTGCCTGGGCTTACCTCCGCTGTACCCGCACCCCACCATACCCCTGTCTGCGCATTATGCCCTGAATATATTCTACCATGCCCAGAAACCTGCTCCTCTTATTCTCTGTCCCCAACGCTTTAGGCGACCAGTTTTGATAGCCTTTAGCCGCACCCTCATACTACTCCTTCTCTGTTCCGCGGGTGATGTGGAGGTAAACCCAGGCCCTGCATGTCCCCAGGCACCCTCATTTATTGACTTCTGTGATCGAAAAAGCCTTGGTTTCATGCATGTCAACATCAGAAGCCTCCTCCCTAAGTTTGTTTTACTCACTGCTTTAGCACACTCTGCTAACCCTGATGTCCTTGCTGTGTCTGAATCCTGGCTCAGGAAGACCACCAAAAATTCAGAGATTTCCATACCCAACTATAACATCTTCCGTCAAGATAGAACTGCCAAAGGGGGAGGAGTTGCAGTTTACTGCAGAGATAGCCTGCAAAGTAATGTCATACTTTCCAGGGCCATACCCAAACAGTTCGAACTACTAATTTTGAAAATTACTCTCTCCAGAAATAAGTCTCTCACGGTTGCCTCCTGCTACCGACCCCCCTCAGCTCCCAGCTGTGCCCTGGACACCATTTGTGAATTGATCGCCCCCCATCTAGCTTCAGAGTTTGTTCTGTTAGGTGACCTAAACTGGGATATGCTTAACACCCCGCCAGTCCTACAATCTAAGCTAGATGCCCTCAATCTCACACAAATCATCAAGGAACCCACCAGGTACAACCCTAACTCTGTAAACAAGGGCACCCTCATAGACGTCATCCTGACCAACTGGCCCTCCAAATACACCTCCGCTGTCTTCAACCAGGATCTCAGCGATCACTGCCTCATTGCCTGTATCCGCTACGGAGCCGCAGTCAAACAACCACCCCTCATCACTGTCAAACGCTCCCTAAAACACTTCTGTGAGCAGGCCTTTCTAATCGACCTGGCCCGGGTATCCTGGAAGGACATTGACCTCATCCCGTCAGTTGAGGATGCCTGGTCATTCTTTAAAAGTAACTTCCTCACCATTTTAGATAAGCATGCTCCGTTAAAAAAATGCAGAACTAAGAACAGATACAGCCCTTGGTTCACCCCAGACCTGACTGCCCTCGACCAGCACAAAAACATCCTGTGGCGGACTGCAATAGCATCGAATAGTCCCCGTGATATGCAACTGTTCAGGGAAGTCCGGAACCAATACACGCAGTCAGTCAGGAAAGCTAAGGCCAGCTTCTTCAGGCAGAAGTTTGCATCCTGTAGCTCCAACTCCAAAAAGTTCTGGGACACCGTGAAGTCCATGGAGAACAAGAGCACCTCCTCCCAGCTGCCCACTGCACTGAGGCTAGGTAACACGGTCACCACTGATAAATCCATGATTATCGAAAACTTCAATAAGCATTTCTCAACGGCTGGCCATGCCTTCCGCCTGGCTACTTCAACCTCGGCCAACAGCTCCGCCCCCCCCGCAGCTCCTCGCCCAAGCCTCTCCAGGTTCTCCTTTAACCAAATCCAGATAGCAGATGTTCTGAAAGAGCTGCAAAACCTGGACCCGTACAAATCAGCTGGGCTTGACAATCTGGACCCTCTATTTCTGAAACTATCTGCCACCATTGTCGCAACCCCTATTACCAGCCTGTTCAACCTCTCTTTCATATTGTCTGAGATCCCCAAGGATTGGAAAGCTGCCGCAGTCATCCCCCTCTTCAAAGGGGGAGACACCCTGGACCCAAACTGTTACAGACCTATATCCATCCTGCCCTGCCTATCTAAGGTCTTCGAAAGCCAAGTCAACAAACAGGTCACTGACCATCTCGAATCCCACCGTACCTTCTCCGCTGTGCAATCTGGTTTCCGAGCCGGTCATGGGTGCACCTCAGCCACACTCAAGGTACTCAACGATATCATAACCGCCATCGATAAAAGACAGTACTGTGCAGCCGTCTTCATCGACCTTGCCAAGGCTTTCGACTCTGTCAATCACCATATTCTTATCGGCAGACTCAGGAGCCTCGGTTTTTCGGATGACTGCCTTGCCTGGTTCACCAATTACTTTGCAGACAGAGTTCAGTGCGTCAAATCGGAGGGCATGCTGTCTGGTCCTCTGGCAGTCTCTATGGGGGTGCCACAGGGTTCAATTCTCGGGCCGACTCTTTTCTCTGTGTATATCAATGATGTTGCTCTTGCTGCGGGCGATTCCCTGATCCACCTCTACGCAGACGACACCATTCTATATACTTTCTGCCCGTCTTTGGACACTGTGCTATCTAACCTCCAAACAAGCTTCAATGGCATACAACACTCCTTCCGTGGCCTCCAACTGCTCTTAAACGCTAGTAAAACCAAATGCATGCTTTTCAACCGGTCGCTGCCTGCACCCGCATGCCCGACTAGCATCACCACCCTGGATGGTTCCGACCTAGAATATGTGGACGTCTATAAGTACCTAGGTGTCTGGCTAGACTGCAAACTCTCCTTCCAGACTCATATCAAACATCTCCAATCGAAAATCAAATCAAGAGTCGGCTTTCTATTCCGCAACAAAGCCTCCTTCACTCACGCCGCCAAGCTTACCCTAGTAAAACTGACTATCCTACCGATCCTCGACTTCGGCGATGTCATCTACAAAATGGCTTCCAACACTCTACTCAGCAAACTGGATGCAGTTTATCACAGTGCCATCCGTTTTGTCACTAAAGCACCTTATACCACCCACCACTGTGACTTGTATGCTCTAGTCGGCTGGCCCTCGCTACATATTCGTCGCCAGACCCACTGGCTCCAGGTCATCTACAAGTCCATGCTAGGTAAAGCTCCGCCTTATCTCAGCTCACTGGTCACGATGGCAACACCCATCCGTAGCACGCGCTCCAGCAGGTGTATCTCACTGATCATCCCTAAAGCCAACACCTCATTTGGCCGCCTTTCGTTCCAGTACTCTGCTGCCTGTGACTGGAACGAATTGCAAAAATCGCTGAAGTTGGAGACTTTTATCTCCCTCACCAACTTCAAACATCAGCTATCTGAGCAGCTAACCGATCGCTGCAGCTGTACATAGTCTATTGGTAAATAGCCCACCCTTTTTCACCTACCTCATCCCCATACTGTTTTTATTTGTTTACTTTTCTGCTCTTTTGCACACCAATATCTCTACCTGTACATGACCATCTGATCATTCATCACTCCAGTGTTAATCTGCAAAATTGTAATTATTTGCCTACCTCCTCATGCCTGTTGCACACATTGTATATAGACTCCCCCTTTGTTTTCTACTGTGTTATTGACTTGTTAATTGTTTACTCCATGTGTAACTCTTTGTTGTCTGCTCACACTGCTATGCTTTATCTTGGCCAGGTCGCAGTTGCAAATGAGAACTTGTTCTCAACTAGCCTACCTGGTTAAATAAAGGTGAAATAAAAAAAAATAAAAAAATTGCACATCCATCTTTTGCACATCTTCCATTCCAGTGTTTAATTGCTATATTGTAATTACTTCCCCACCATGGCCTATTTATTGCCTTAACTCCCTTATTTGACCTTATTTGCACTCACTGTATATAGACTTTTTTTCCTACAGTATTATTGACTGTATGTTTTGTTCATTCCATGTGTAACTCTGTGTTGTTGTATGTGTCGAACTGCTATGCTTTATCTTGGCCAGGTCGCAGTTGCAAATGAGAACTTGTTCTCAACTAGTTTACCTGGTTAAATAAAGGTTCAATTAAATTAAATTTAAAAAATAACAGCATCGTTTTAATCACAGTGCTTAATTTGAGCCGGATCCTGGGCACCTCTCCTATTTGGCCGGATCAGATACCTCTCCTGGCATGAAAAATAACTATCACGTTTTGCAATGTAACATTTTTTATAAAACGGATCAAAGTTCATTCGAGTTGCCTCTTAGTTAATTATCCTGCTTCCACAAAAAAAGTACTGTGAAAAAGTAGATTTTCAGCCCGGGCCTAATATTCTAAACGTTTATGGTTTACGCAACATTGTAATTGAGGTTTGAGACCAACGCGTTGCGGTGGCTGTGTGAGAAGCGCGCCGTTATGTCTAACATAGCTTTCTATGATCTCTCTCTACTCGGATAGACATTAACCTGCAACTCTCATCTCTCCAGTGTTGCACTTCATCATGTATTTCCTTCATAGCCACGCGAAGGGTTCTGAACGAACTGCAGCACCCCTGATACATTGAAATACATTTGCCAAAGTTATACCCTTACTGCTGTCTGTTTCAGAAAGAAATGACATCATTCAGAGTAGTGTACTACAATGAGAGAAGGCTTGTAGTTTAGCGACAAGAGGATCAACAGCTGTGGATTGCAGCCCAATAACAAGGAATAGTCTACAGTCGGGAACGCGCGGCTAATCTGTCAGTGAATAAACAGCACGCAGACAAAACAGGCATTTCGCAATATTTCAAATCCAATCGAGGGAAAACACAGGTTGGAAAGCGAATGGCTCCTGCTGAAAAGAGAAGACTCTGTGTTGTAGGCTACCAAAATATTTGATCAACTTCCAAATATTGTTTTACAAAAGAGAGAGAGAGAGGCCTTTGGCACGAGCACATAGGTCATCACCAGTGAGTGATCTGTGCATCATTGGGTGAGTCAGTGAAACTGGAAAGCATTTTTAGGACTATACTTTCCTCCTCATATTGTAAGAATGCAATATGTCTTCACACGACTAGGCCTGGGCTATTGGTTTTTTAAACGTTTTTATTGATCGCAGATTCAAAGTGTCAAAGTAGCCTGCCATTTCAATAATTTGTGTGGTATTAAAAAAGATTCAGCCTAAGACTCCAGTCATGTAAAATGACGTAGAATAGCATGAAATGTGTTTATAAAAGGACAACATTTTCCCGGACCCTAGGTTACTTAAAATGTTCCCCATGTGTGCAACTTCTATAACTGCCTCTACTCTACTGCTCTGTAACTCTACTCTACTGCTCTGTGCCTCTACTCTACTGCTCTGTGCCTCTACTCTACTGCTCTGTGCCTCTACTCTACTGCTCTGTACCTCTACTCTACTGCTCTGTACCTCTACTCTACTGCTCTGTACCTCTAATCTATGCCACTACGCAAATGTGATGATATGCTTTAGTATACAGGTTTTTTATGCATTCCACTACCTCAGAACTCACCAGGTCATCCCACTCTCGCGCTCACGTTTTGTTCCGGCTCCTCCCAATTTACACATTAAGCACTCGGTAATCCTTTATTTTAATGGTAAGTCTCTATTTATAAACTGGGTAAATCAAGATGTAGCCGAGACCCATTCACAATACAGGTGAATGCATATTCAATAGGAGTGTGTGCATACATTGAGTTATTGAGATTGTTTTGGCTGATTTCACGGGGCTACAGATGAAAAACAATCTGTTATCCTTCCATTTGGGACTTATTTTATTTGACTGATTAACATTTGCAAAGAAGCAATCTCTTATTTTTTTTAAGTGTGCGCTGACTCTGACATCATGGGTGTTAAATTCACACACAAAGTCTGTTCGAGACTCGAGATCTCTTGACTGGGGAGACGTGAGTCGGGGGAGACGAAGTGAATGAATAACGTTTTTCACGACGATCAGCAATATTTTTTGGCATTACTGTTTGCATCATTACAAATAAGCTACTGGGCTAGTGAATTGATGGTGGCTTCCGCTGTAAACTAGCAAGGACATTAGCCTACAAGCTGGAAGCTACCGGTGTCTTCTTGCATTTTAGGTGTTATAGCCTGTACTGGACTTTGTTTTGGGAACACTAATTAGCAGATGCAACATTTCTACAGCCATGTTACATTATTCAAGTGTGTTAACTTCTGTGCAGGCCAGACTCCCAGGTAGTTTGCTGGTTCCTCATGGCAGGCTTGAGCTAGCAATGAGGAAGTGGAGCAGACAGGCGTGGAGCAGACAGGCATGGAGCAGACAGGCGTGAAGCAGACAGATGTGAAGCAGACAGGCATGGTGCAGACAGGCATGGTGCACTCGCGCTATCGGTACATCCGCTGCACTGATAGACAGACTTGATCCTCTGAATTAGTGGACAACGTGAGACACACACATTCTAGTGCAGAACCGTTTTTCTTGTTCTAGTATCGAAAAAGGTACTGAGTGTCGGGTGTAACGTGCAACACTAGTATGTTTACAGTTTATGGTATTCCAATGAAAAATGATTGATTGATTGGTTCCTCTCACTGGGTCAAACAGTATGTTTAGTGTTCATCTTGGTTGACTGATTACAGCTACTGTGTCTTGGCCTTGACATTCTAAAAACCTCACCTCAGCTGGATCTATTATTGATGTGTTTAACTGAGCAAGTTGAAGAGACTCAACTGCTGGGTGCCACCCTAGATAGAAAGCTATCATGGTCAAAACATATAAGCTCTATGGTTACTAAACTGGGAAAAGATCTGTCCGTGAGAAGGCGTTGTTTTGCTTTCTTGATATCCCAGTCAACCAGACAGGTCCTACAGGCCCTAGTTTTGTCCACCTGGACTACTGTCCAGTTGTGTGATCAGGTATGGCAAAGAAGGACATAGACAAGTTGCAGTTGGTCCAAAACAGAGCAGCACGTTTTGCACTTAAATGTACACAGAGGGCAAATGTCAGTAACATGCATGTCAATCTCTCCTGGCTCAAAGTGGGAGGGGAGATTGATTGGTCTGTTCAAGCAGTTCAGACACTCATCGGCATCACACAAGACATGTAACCACTGGTCTCTTCACAGTCCCCAGGTCCACAACAGAGGCTGGGAAACTCACAGCATTAAATGGAACCATGACTAAATGGAACTCTTTGCCACCCCTGGTAAATCAAGACAGCAATACAACCAGATACAAGAGCACCTTATGGCACGACCGGGACTGTGAAGAGACGGACAGTTTCATGTATTTTATGTTTGGTATTGTATGATGTAGGGCTGAGCAGTATACCTGTATTTTACAATATACCGGTATTGATGCACGGACTGGTTTGAGTTTTTCTATAACGGTGTTTGAATGTTTGGTTTGTTGAATGTGATACATCGTGTGCAACATCCATTTTTATAGTTTACTTTGCTACTTGAGTCATCTCTTTCCGCTCTCTCTATCTCTCTCTCCATGCGACTTTCTACACAAACCTTGCACCGCCCGCTGTTACTCAAGGAGTGCATTTGTTGTTCCTCGACCCCGAGACTCTTGCGTTCATTCTGCATGGTCATGGAACACAGTTGATTCTGCATGGTCATGGAACACAGTTGATTCTGCATGGTCATGCAGCACATGGAACACAGTTCATTCTGCATGGTCATGCAGCACATGGAACACAGTTGATTCTGCATGGTCATGCAGCACATGCAACACAGTTCATTCTGCATGGTCATGCAGCACATGCAACACAGTTAATTCTGCATGGTCATGCAGCACATGGAACACAGTTAATTCTGCATGGTCATGCAGCACATGGAACACAGTTAATTCTGCATGGTCATGCAGCACATGGAACACAGTTAATTCTGCATGGTCATGCAGCACATGGAACACAGTTAATTCTGCATGGTCATGCAGCACATGGAACACAGTTAATTCTGCATGGTCATGCAGCACATGGAACACAGTTAATTCTGCATGGTCATGCAGCACATGGAACACAGTTAATTCTGCATGGTCATGCAGCACATGGAACACAGTTGATGACAACGATGCGGTTTTTACTTTGCTTGTTAATATAGATCCACTAGCGTTCTAGAATTGCACTATTAGTAGTTTATGTTTCTTACATCTGCAAACAGCTAGATTGTCTTTGCTTAGAAAGTTGGGCCTAAATCGTGTTACCGCTAATTCTAATTGCTAGTTAGTTTGCTCTGTAACTGAGTCAGAGCAAACGTAATTAGCTTATACAGCCTGATAATACCAGTGATGGTGTAGACCTAAATCAGCATGTTGTTTGTGCAACTGTATCTTCTAAATCAAAGAGGCATACACAACGCATTAATATGTTATCTACATGAAGTAGCTAAAACATTGAATGTACGGAAAGATTATAGGGTCCCCTAGGAAACACTGATCAACACTGGTTCCTACCCTGTCACAGTAACTCCTCCCTGGCGTTTTCATTCGTTGTCATGTCAAACAACACTGTATTCAAATGGTCCACTATTATATTCCAACTATAGAATTAGAATAGTCATTCTATTTCCATGATTCGGACAGTTCACCCACGTCTTTTGCTCAAAATTGCAAGTTAAATCACAATTGCAACATTTAGTTAAAAATCAGGCCTAGATTGTTTGCCTATAAGGTGCAGCCATGGAAGTGTGGAAATGATCTCAAACAAGTTCAGGAAATGCAGAAATTGGAGGGTTGCCCCATTGAAATCA
Organism: Oncorhynchus kisutch; assembly: GCF_002021735.2. Classification (NCBI taxonomy): domain Eukaryota; kingdom Metazoa; phylum Chordata; class Actinopteri; order Salmoniformes; family Salmonidae; genus Oncorhynchus; species Oncorhynchus kisutch. Next base: position 34,246,657 of record NC_034200.2, read on the forward strand.
CTTAGAATGTATGTGTTGCCACCATAGGGTCACACACTACTCCTAAAGCACATGTAGCACTTTTATTATTACAAAAACCTTCAATACTGTCATACCATCCAATTTGTTTTAAATACCGTGATATGACATTTTGCCATATCGATCAGCCCTAGTATTATGTATGGGATACATGGTTAGGATACAACTTTAATATGTGGTTGTCTAGCACGGCTATCTCCAGATGAATGCTCTCATTGTGGGTTTCTCTGGATGGGAGCGCTTGCTGAGTGGCTAAATTGTAATGTCCATTTATTTTGATGTATTTTATTTATGTTGTTTCATGTTTGGACACCAGGAAGAGTTGCCGCTGCCCGGCAGCAGCTAATTGGGGATCCCAATAAATACAAAAAAATCCCCTACTAGAAAGTTCCCCCAATGTATTTCCACGAAGATCCACCTAGACTGAGGCCCATTCTAATGACCTTCAACCCATTCAGCAGATAATCTAAACCACATGTCTAACCTAATTGTCCTTAGTCAGACACAGACCAGAAGGAAATAGCCGTGACTCACTTGTGGGTCTCAGACCACCACTTATCAAACACTGCCCTTAGTTTCCCTCTTATTGTGACCAAGAGGATTTATCACTCACTACGCCATCCCCAAGGGAATATTAACTGATTTCAGCTACTGGAAGAACCTCCCTCTTACAGTGTTAAACTCATTACCACTACTCTGGAGGGACGTCAGCTATGTCTTTCCAGGGTAACAGTAATACAGTAATAATAGTAGCCTACTCTAACTCTCTGCCTCATTGTGGTGAGATGGATGGAAAGAAAATGCACTTTTCAATACTAGTTTACTGCAACTACGCAAACCGTTTATGCTCCGTTTCTAAATAAGTGACTAATCACATTTTTTATTCTGGGATTGGTTTTCCACATGAGCACCATTCTCAGCACTAAGATGTGAATAGCCTCATAATGTGAAGGATTCATGGTCGAATTTGGAATTGTTTACTAAACCGTTTCTTGGAGCTTCATAGGTAGGGCCAGGAGTGATTCCCTGCCCACGTGACCGGACCAAGTAAAACTCTGGGCCCATGTTGGAGGTTAATAGAGAGTCCTCGGGCTACGGGGATAGGAGTTTTTCCTGGTCAAGAAAACACGAGTTCACTGTACAGAATCTTATAGATCTGATTCCCTGATAAACATTACTTAGCATAAAAATTGACCATCTCCATTTTATCTCACATTCTTCTTCTTATCATGTTTTCTTGACCTTTATACTAAAGTGTTACCGCATTGTGGACTTTGAGGAGTTGCCAGTAAATCTGCCGTCGTGGGAGAAAACATCCGTTCGGGGACCTGTGAGAAATAAATAAACCATAGAGAGATCAGCTGCCAAGACTGTGATTTCTGAGATTTCAGAATAAAGGCTTACTCGCGAAAAACATCCAACGTTAGACCAATTCACTGAGACACAGCGGACCAATTGGATTGGATTTGATTTGGATTTATTTGAAGAACAACCCAAATCTTTGTTGGAACATTGACTTAGATTTTATTTTATGAAATGGTTTCAAATCCACACACAGACAGACAGATCCTTAAGCATCCTGTGTTATGTGCGTCTTCTTTTACCAAGTCAAGATGGAATGTCTACCAATGGCATGCCCATCTTTTAGTGAGAAATTACACTGGTCACTTATAACATTTATAAAGTGTATATAGATAGCGATCACTTGAGATTAGGGACCTCAAACATACTTTTCCTAATGATTAGTAAATGGTTTATAAATGTGGGAGTAATTATTAATAAATGGTTTATAAATGTGGGAGTAATGATTAATAAATGGTTTATAAATGTGGGAGTAATGATTAATAAATGGTTTATAAATGTGGGAGTAATGATTAGTAAATGGTTTATAAATGTGGGAGTAATGATTAGTAAATGGTTTATAAATGTGGGAGTAATGATTAATAAATGGTTTATAAATGTGGGAGTAATGATTAGTAAATGGTTTATAAATGTGGGAGTAATGATTAGTAAATGGTTTATAAATGTGGGAGTAATGATTAGTAAATGGTTTATAAATGTGGGAATAATGATTAATTAATGATTAATAAATGGTTTATAAATGTGGGAGTAATGATTAATAAATGGTTTATAAATGTGGGAGTAATGATTAATAAATGGTTTATAAATGTGGGAGTAATGATTAATAAATGGTTTATAAATGTGGGAGTAATGATTAATAAATGTGGGAGTAATGATTAGTAAATGGTTTATAAATGTGGGAGTAATGATTAGTAAATGGTTTATAAATGTGGGAGTAATGATTAATAAATGTGGGAGTAATGATTAGTAAATGGTTTATAAATGTGGGAGTAATGATTAGTAAATGGTTTATAAATGTGGGAGTAATGATTAATAAATGGTTTATAAATGTGGGAGTAATGATTAATAAATGGTCTATAACACAATCTATAAAAGCCTTATAAAGGTTTTATAACGGTCCTTTATACTAAAGTGTTACCACATTGTGGACTTTGAGGAGTTGCCAGTAAATCTGAAGCAGGCACATGGAACAAAAGAGTAACAAGCCCATTACAGTAAGGGCTTTGATCGGTACAAATCAGACACACTGAACATGTTTAAGATATAGCTGCAGGGTAGCCTAGTGGTTAGAGCGTTGGACTAGTAATCGCAAGGTTGCAAGTTCAAATCCCTGAGCTGACAAGGTACAAATCTGTCGTTCTGCCCCTGAACAGGCATTTAACCCACTGTTCCTAGGCCGTCATTGAAAATAAGAATTTGTTCTTAACTGACTTGCCTAGTAAAATAAAATAAATAAATAAAGTGGTGCTTCATGATTTCACCCTTCCCTTTCAGAAAAAAAGGGATGTATTTGATGTGGGAAGAGCTGTTCAAAACACAGACCCATCATGGTAACCAGGTTACTAGGGGAACCAAGCCGATTGTAAGAAAAGTCTGTGTTTTGCTATAAAGAATCCCTATCAAAAGGGAAAATCAATGTTTAATGTTTGCCTCATTACTGAATATGTAGCGCTGGTTGCCTCTGCTCTGGCGTCTGATTGTAATTATGTTTCACATTACTCACAGTATGACATTTACATTTGGAGGGTGATTGCTCTCCCCCCCCCCCCTTAAATGGACTTCCTGGTTCCTGGAATGAGCATAGGTTCCAGAAGGTAGTCAGGTCCTGGTAATGTGTTGGAATATCCTTGAAATACTTGTACAAAATAATACTCATAATTTACTTCAAATAATCATATGAGAGATCATTTACTCAAATAGTTAAATTACAGCCCCAGAGGTTTGCAACGAGTTCTTATCACATTATAAATGTGTATTCAAACTCTAGAAATAGTATATTTGTCATTGAGTGTTCATGGATTATGTTATGGATGACATTTATGCACACTCGCAGGACTCTACACACTCACACACACTGTCACTCCAACACACACACATACTTACTCTACACACCCACATACAATCATCATATACGCTGCTGCTACTCTGTTTATCATTATATCCTGATGCCTAGTCACCTTACCCCTATACGTATCTACCTCATTGTACATATGGAATTGGAACTGACTCTGTATATAACTTCTTACTTTCTTGTGTTCTTTTATTTCCTATTCTTATTTTTGTTGTACCTTGTTTTTAGTGCTACATTGATATTGATTTTATTTATTTTATTTTATTTTATTTCACCTTTATTTAACCAGGTAGGCTAGTTGAGAACAAGTTCTCATTTGCAACTGCGACCTGGCCAAGATAAAGCATAGCAGTGTGAGCATACAACAAAGAGTTACACATGGAGTAAACAATTAACAAGTCAATAACACAGTAGAAAACGAAGGGGGGGTCTATATACAATGTGTGCAAAAGGCATGAGGAGGTAGGCAAATAATTACAATTTTGCAGATTAACACTGGAGTGATGAATGATCAGATGGTCATGTACAGGTAGAGATATTGGTGTGCAGAAGAGCAGAAAAGTAAATAAATAAAAACAGTACGGGGATGAGGTAGGTGAAAAGGGTGGGCTATTTACCAATAGACTATGTACAGCTGCAGCGATCGGTTAGCTGCTCAGATAGCTGATGTTTGAAGTTGGTGAGGGAGATGAAAGTCTCCAACTTCAGCGATTTTTGCAATTCGTTCCAGTCACAGGCAGCAGAGTACTGGAACGAAAGGCGGCCAAATGAGGTGTTGGCTTTAGGGATGATCAGTGAGATACACCTGCTGGAGCGCGTGCTACGGATGGGTGTTGCCATCGTGACCAGTGAGCTGAGATAAGGCGGAGCTTTACCTAGCATAGACTTGTAGATGACCTGGAGCCAGTGGGTCTGGCGACGAATATGTAGCGAGGGCCAGCCGACTAGAGCATACAAGTCGCAGTGGTGGGTAGTATAAGGTGCTTTAGTGACAAAACGGATGGCACTGTGATAGACTGCATCCAGTTTGCTGAGTAGAGTGTTGGAAGCCATTTTGTAGATGACATCGCCGAAGTCGAGGATCGGTAGGATAGTCAGTTTTACTAGGGTAAGCTTGGCGGCTTGAGTGAAGGAGGCTTTGTTGCGGAATAGAAAGCCGACTCTTGATTTGATTTTCGATTGGAGATGTTTGATATGAGTCTGGAAGGAGAGTTTGCAGTCTAGCCAGACACCTAGGTACTTATAGACGTCCACATATTCTAGGTCGGAACCATCCAGGGTGGTGATGCTAGTCGGGCATGCGGGTGCAGGCAGCGACCGGTTGAAAAGCATGCATTTGGTTTTACTAGCGTTTAAGAGCAGTTGGAGGCCACGGAAGGAGTGTTGTATGGCATTGAAGCTTGTTTGGAGGTTAGATAGCACAGTGTCCAAAGACGGGCCGAAAGTATATAGAATGGTGTCGTCTGCGTAGAGGTGGATCAGGGAATCGCCCGCAGCAAGAGCAACATCATTGATATACACAGAGAAAAGAGTCGGCCCGAGAATTGAACCCTGTGGCACCCCCATAGAGACTGCCAGAGGACCGGACAGCATGCCCTCCGATTTGACACACTGAACTCTGTCTGCAAAGTAATTGGTGAACCAGGCAAGGCAGTCATCCGAAAAACCGAGGCTACTGAGTCTGCCGATAAGAATATGGTGATTGACAGAGTCGAAAGCCTTGGCGAGGTCGATGAAGACGGCTGCACAGTACTGTCTTTTATCGATGGCGGTTATGATGTCGTTTAGTACCTTGAGTGTGGCTGAGGTGCACCCATGACCGGCTCGGAAACCAGATTGCACAGCGGAGAAGGTACGGTGGGATTCGAGATGGTCAGTGACCTGTTTGTTGACTTGGCTTTCGAAGACCTTAGATAGGCAGGGCAGGATGGATATAGGTCTGTAACAGTTTGGGTCCAGGGTGTCTCCCCCTTTGAAGAGGGGGATGACTGCGGCAGCTTTCCAATCCTTGGGGATCTCAGACGAGATGAAAGAGAGGTTGAACAGGCTGGTAATAGGGGTTGCGACAATGGTGGCAGATAGTTTCAGAAATAGAGGGTCCAGATTGTCAAGCCCAGCTGATTTGTACGGGTCCAGGTTTTGCAGCTCTTTCAGAACATCTGCTATCTGGATTTGGGTAAAGGAGAACCTGGAGAGGCTTGGGCGAGGAGCTGCGGGGGGGGCGGAGCTGTTGGCCGAGGTTGAAGTAGCCAGGCGGAAGGCATGATTACTGCATTGTTGGGGTTAGAGCTTGCAATAAAGGCATTTCACTGTTCTTTCACTGTGCTCACGTGACATTAAGGGTTGGCTGTAGCAGTGAAGGAAGGGTTGGCTGTGGCATTGAGGGGAGGGTTGGCTGTAGCATTGAGGGAAGGGTTGGCTGTAGCAGTGAAGGAAGGGCTGGCTGTAGCAGTGAAGGAAGGGTGGCTGTAGCATTGAGGGAAGGGTTGGCTCTAGCATTGAGGGAAGGGTTGGCTGTAGCATTGAGGGAAGGGTTGGCTGTAGCAGTGAGGGAAGGGTTGGCTGTAGCAGTGAGGGAAGGGTTGGCTGTAGCATTGATGGAAGGGTAAAATTCAGTTAAAATATATCAGGCAGTTTTTGGTTTTATGATAAGGGTGGACATGAAAATGAAATATCTTTGTGAACATGTCATAGTTAACGTGTTTTAATATAACGTACAACACTAAATCAGAGTAAGTTATGTTTTTAAAGGATTTTGTGACATATTGCGTGGCCAGATCCCAGAGGGTGAATGACCCCCTACATGGGTTAATGTCCTTTGGGATATAACTAATGTGATGTCAACATGAGCCACACAGATGTCTCTTCTCTCTAACTCTGTGAACCTTCAGATGGACTTCCAACACACTGTGTGATTGGCTGGCCCGTCTCCTCTTCTTTAGGCCGTTGGCCAATAAGCTGTCTCTATATAGCATTACATTCTTGTAGGCGACAGCAGAACTTGAGGACAGACCTTTTCACAGAGTGATTCTACAGACAAACTAATAGTGTTAGGTTTAGAGAATGTGTAAAGGGTTTGCAGTCTTACAGCAAACATGTCTTGAGAGGTGAGTGCAGTTCTATATGAGCATTCTGTCCAAATATGATATTTTCTGAATGAATGTTCACCTTGTAGGCTATGTAAATACATACTCCATCTCTTTCCGATACAACAGTTTAATCTTAAGGCTCTGTTTGATTGATGATTTGTTAATTCTATGTAGGTTTTTGCCTCTGCAGTGCGTTTGCTTTACATGGTGCTCTATCAGGGTCTTTAAAAATCATGCCAACAGTTTAACCTGTTTAGTTGTTTAACTGTTCTTTTACACTTGTTGTTTAACACTTGTTCTCCTGACTCCTAATGTTTTTTCTGTAAATGTACAGTATGTGTGTTCTTTTCAAATGTTCCCTATTCACTTTTTAGAATTAAAAAGAAATGTTGAGAATCTACTTACTAAGACTGATCTGAGTGATTCTGATTCCAAACGTCAGACAATAAATGAATCTTTGAGTGGATGGTATGCCAGATTGTCACATTCTCCGTCTTCTTCTAGGGCTAAACATATCAAGGTGAAGTTTGGTACCCTGCTCCAGAGGCCAGACCATGAACACACTGAGAACGTCATCCCCTTTCAGAAGAAACCTGAGAACGCCATCCCTCTTCCACAGAAACCTGAGAACGTCATCCCCTTTCAGAAGAAACCTGAGAGATGTCTGGAGACGCCTCCGAAGTATGACAGGTAATGGAAAAGTGTTCAGAATAAGTCATTGGCCGTGTCCCAAATCTGTCTTGCCTATATTTCTTACATACTGTGGACTAATTGTACTGAATACATATACACATTAGGTTGTTATTTTACCTGATCGCTGTGGTCAGCATTTAACTGCACACTTTTGTCCACTCTAAAATAATTCCAAACAGTGCACTGTGCACCCGCCATTTCAGCCAGTCATCTTTGCCTTATGCAAAATGTCACTGTTCAAAATTGAACCACACCGCATTTTGGAGCAACATTTCTACGTCTATTTGCTATTTTTTCATGCCTCTGCCGCGATTCATTTTTTTGCCATCTTTTTTTTGCAATAATTGTAATTATTCTGATAGGCTCATGTTTTACCGGTGTGACGTACCCCCACTATTTATTTTTCTGGGACTCCGTACCAGCTAACTTTGACCCCTGGTCACAATGATCAAATGTAAACACAACTGGAGACACCTCCTCATATTTGGAGACAGGTCGACAGCTAGCGAAATGTAGAAAACTTTGGTAACTAATTGTAAATAACTTTAGGTGGCTAGCTAAGCATCTTTTGCCTGTCTACCCATCCACATCCCTCTGGCCAAACGTCATGCCCACTAACTTCTCTTCTCCACAATGATGTATGGAGCGATCGATAGAGCAGCGAAATTAAATTCAGGATGAGACGTCTGGGAAAAGTATTTTGGCTGTGGAGCAAAGCAATTCACTGACATACAATTAGTTATCAACCGCACCACTCTTTGATAGCGACCCAAAACAGCTGTTTCCAGAAATGCTTTTACCAACATGATGTGTATAAAGTATATATACACAAAAGTATGTGGACACCCCTTCAAATGATTGAATTCGGCTATTTCAGCCACACTCGTTGCTGACAGGTGTATAAAATTGAGAACACAGCCATGCAATCTCCATAGACAGACATTGGCAGTAGACTTTCAACGTTGCACCTTCATAGGATGCCAACTTTCCAACAAGTCAATTTGTCAAATTTCTGCCCTGCTACAGCTGCCCCGGTCAACTGTAAGTGCTGTTATTGTGAAGTGGAAACGTCTATATGCAACAATGGCTCAGTTGCCAAGTGGTAAGCCACACAAGCACACAAAACGGCACCACAGAGTGCTGAAGAGCACAGCGCATAAAAATCGTCTGTCCTCAGTTGCAGCACTCACTATCGGGTTCCAAACTGCCTTTGGAAACAACGTCAGCACAAGAACTGTTCATCGGGAGCAAATAGTTCTTGTTCGCTCCCAATGAACAACTTGCCGCCCATGGACTCTGGAGCGTAGTGCCAACTGTAAAATTTGGTGGAGGAGGAATAATGGTCTGGGGCTGTTTTTCATGTTTCCGGCTTGTTGGACGTTGAAAGTTGAAAGTCACTCAACTCTTCAGTATGGCCATTCTACAGCCAATGTTTGTCTATGGAGATTGCATGGCGGTCTCCTCGATTTTATACACCTGTCAGCAATGGGTGTGGCTGAAATAGCCGAATCCACTCATTTGAAGGGGTGTCCACATACTGCTGTATATATTTTGGTGGGCAAGGGTGTTGAACACCCTAGAAACAAATATGTTTTGCCTAGAGAGTTCAGTTGTTATTCTAAAAGTTCAAATGTTGATTGATATTGATAGTCATTCAGAAAAAGCACACTTTATTTTGATATACATTACTTTGTAAATTGTACACAGTCTTAGGATGTGAACTGGACAATGCCAATCAATCTGGTGCACCTAAGAGACGAAGAAGGAAATACACAATCTCGCGTGATATGCAGAGAAATGGAAGACACATCAATGCGAGAAGCGTATGACATCATGACAATCTCATGGAGAAAATACACAAAACACAACAAATCTTAAAGATGTGATGTCAACATGACAGGAAGAAGAAAACATCAGTGGGACATAAACAGCCGAAGACTCATCCCGTGGATACTCAGAATGTTTAAGTGAGGCGCAGTACCGCCTGTTGATTCCAAGATGAGAGTGAGGCAAATGTCTTCCAACCAGCAGTAAGAGAGCATCTTGAAGAAGCAGAAGCTGGAGGCAAAGCTGAGGCACCAGAGTAAACTCAAGATGGAAGTCATGGAACTGAAGAGGAACCTGAACAAGACCCAGAAAGGGTCCATAAGTAGGATGAAGGTCAAGCTGAAGATATAGAATGAGAGGATGATCAAGATCATCAGGAAACCAGAACAGGTGTCATGTAGCTTGTGAAACAAAAGAAGAAGCATTGTCTGTTAAAATTGCAGGGGGAAAAACTTGATTATCAGATAAATACAAGACAAGTCAAGAAGAACAAGTTCACCGTGAAGTTCAAGAAGAAAAATTATTATTACTTCAAATACATTTTTATTAGTCACATGCGCCAAATACAACAGGTGTAGACCTTACAGTGAAATGCTTACTTATGAGCCCCTAACCAACAATGCAGTGAAGAACTGGGCCGTACGCACTACCCTCTGCAGTGTCTTGCGATCGGAGGCCGAGCAGTTGCCATACCAGGTAGAGATGCAACCAGTCTCCAAGCTCTCAATGGTGCAACTGTAGAACCTTTTGAGGATCTGAGGACCCATGCCAAATCTTTTCAGTCTCCTGAAGAGGAATAGTTTTTGTCGTGCCCTTTTCACAACTGTCTTGGTGTGCTTGAACCATGTTAGTTTGTTGGTGATGTGGACACCAAGGATGGTTCGTCGGAGGTTCGTCGGAGGGCATAGCGGGATTTCTTGTAAGCTTCTGGATTAGAGTACCGCTCCTTGAAAGTGGCAGCTCTAGCCTTTAGCTCAGTGCGGATGTTGCCTGTAATCCATGGCTTCTGGTTTGGGTATGTCCGTACAGTCACTGTGGGGACGATGTCATCAATGCACTTATTGTGTGCAATATGTGATGTGGTGTCCTCCTCAATGCCATCGGAAGAGTCCCGGAACAAATTCCAGTCTGTGCTAGCAAAACAGTCCTGTACGTTGCATCTGCTAAGGAGGATATAATTATGGTCCGATTTGCCAAATGGCAATTGTACATCTTCATGGTGATAGTAATACTGTTACGTTTGCAAAGGTTGGTAAATTCTGAGTCGGACTAAAGAGATGCACTTTGAGCGCACATCAGTGGAGATTGTAACTGTAACAGAATATTATGTTTGTTATAGAAGTCTTCTGTAATTGTTATTGCAATTCACGTCCATTAAGATCTAATCCGCATTTTGGGAAACAGAGCCTGTTCGCCCCAGCGCCTTTGTTATTGTTTTTGTTTTGTTGATGTAACGGAGGAGAAATGGAAGAGAGGAGTGCGGTAAGCACGGGAAAAAATCTGCCTTGCATATTCTGCTGTTCTATGGCGTGTGCAATGATGTCCGAGTGGAAAAATACAGTGTTTGTTGTTTGCAGTCATTTCTTTGATATTGTAATATCGTAAACGGACAAGGCAGTTTCAACAATTATGTGAAATAATTTACCCACACGACCCAACCCTAGAGAGACAATTATTATTGTAAAAGCTCAAATGTTGAACTAAATACCTGTCATTATATTTACAAATTCATGTTCTGCAGTGTTATGTTACTACATTGTGAAAAAGCACATTTTCCATTGTGATACATTACTTTGGAAACTGTAGACTCTCTCTTTAACAACGTATATGACAGAAAACTAAGCTAATAAAAAATCTATTTAGCTTTCAACCAAGCCTTAATTTAAGTTGCCAAAAATGAGGATGGTACATTTAAAGGGTGCAACACAAATAATTGTACACAAAACAGAATTCTTTAGAAATTCAGCTGCTCTGGAAAAGATCTGTTGCGAAAAAAGACCAATTTGTGGAAGAAATATCATAATTGGGCTGCCTATGTAAACGCAGCCATACAGTTCCACGCACACGCACACGCACACACCCACACACACCCACACACACCAGCAGCATACCACCCTGCGTCCCACTGCTGACTTGACTCTGAAGTTAATCAGGATCGGTCCTGGTTGGTCTCTGGTTGGTCCCTGGATGGGAGACCAGATGCTGCTGGGAGTGGTGTTGGAGAGCCAGTAGGAGGCACTCTTTCCTCTGGTCTAAATCAAATATCCCAATGCCCCAGGGCAGTGATTGGGGACATTGCCCTGTGTAGGGTGCTGTTTTTTGGGATGGGACGTTAAACAGATGTCCTGACTTTCTGTGGTCACTAAAGATCCCATGGCACTTACCGTAAGAGTAAGTGTGTTGACCTGGGGTCCTGGCTAAAGTCCCATTCTGGCACTCATACAATCTATGGCCACTTAGTCATCCCCAGCGTCCAATTGGCTCATTCATCCCCCTGTAACTATTCCCCAGATCGTTGCTGTAAATGAGAATGTGTTCTCAGTCAACTTACCTGGTAAAACAAGACATGCAAACATAAAAACACATCTCTATTTTGTGGACATCCTTTATACAACACATTATAATAAAATATGTCTCTTTCAAGACCATCAAGAGCGGAAGCATCGCAGTGGGGGAAGGCCCTGGACAATGTACTGACCAACAACTGTAAGTTTCAGCACTTATACAAATGGTTAAATATCAGTATTTTGACATATTCTAATGAGACTGTTGCAGTCAATCATTGACTCTACTTTGGTAAACTTCAAATCAGATAACTTACTGTATTCCTCTTCCTCTCCCTAACAGATGGTCTGGCTACTTTCAGGGGCTTCCTGAGGTCAGAGTTCAGCGAGGAGAACATTGAGTTCTGGGTAGCCTGTGAGGACTACAAGAGGACCAGAGAAACAAGCAAAATGGCAGCCAAGGCTAAGAGGATTTATAAGGAGTTTATACAGACTGGGGCCCAGTGGGAGGTTTGTTCTAATTCTCCTTTTTCCAGGGTTGTGTTCGATAGGCACCAAACTGAAGAATAAAGACTGAAGTAGGGAGGGACTATCTGGACTTGTCCAATAAGAAGCGCTCGTTTGAAGTGTTCTGTTGTGTGCCCTAATGAACACAACCCTGCATCTGATACACTGACATAGTTATGAAATGACAATGGTGTCAATCCTCGAGCGCAATTCACCAAATTAGATGAGGACTTTAGTTTTGAAACTCTGTTAATATTGGTCACTGAACACGTGCCAGTCTTGTTTGGGTAGAAATGGGCTTTTACTGGGTCGTGTAATGAATAGGACATGTGTTTGCTGAGTAAAGAACAGAGACGAAAAGCTTCAAAGCGTCTATTGATGTGCCAGAACAGGGAATTAGTATTTACACACATTACCTATAGTATTACACACCTGGACCACTGCGTGAGGTTATACGAAGTACAGTGGTCCTAGACTGTACAAACATTACACAAATACTGTGTTTGTTTTTGAGAGGTATTACCATAGTAATCAGTCAATGATAGTCCAATGGTAAGATTAGGTAGTCTTACTGTAGAAAAGTTACGATATGATGATTGACACGATACATTACTTTAGTATACATTTTCATGTATTATTCATGACAGTGCAATTTGTTAAACAATTCATGCTATATACTACATCTAGAAAAGGTACATTATCTTGACTGTACTCTGTGGTCAACTTACCTATATTTTGTCACGTCCTTATTGATCTAACAAACCGAATACACGTCACATACACCCAAGCTCTGTAACAACAGGATACATTGAAACATGGACCTTCTCATTATAAAGGCACTATCCCTCAAGTCATTTGATTCTAATGCTCAGCTGACTCTCTGCCTCCAACAGGTGAACATTGACCACATCACCAAGGACGTAACAGTAAGGAACTTGGGCCGACTGACTCCTATGACCTTTGACCTAGCCCAGAGACAGGTCTTTGCCCTCATGGAGAAAGATTCATACAGGAGGTTCCTCAAATCCAACCAATACCAGGAGATTATAAAGTAGAAATTCAAACACTGATTGGCTAGAGTCGTGCCATCAGACTGATTGGTTGGTTGATTGATTGATTGACTTGATTTATTAATCATGTCATCGGACTGAATGGAGGGTTCGTTGGGTAAATGACTGATTTATTGATTGGACTGTTAGTAATTTTTTGGAATCTGATATATAAATTACACACTAGCACATATTTACCTGAACCATTATTCAACTGGTACAGTATCTAAAGGAAATAAATATTACACGTTTTTTTAAAGTCTTATATAGCACTGCAATGTGTAAATGAATACTTCAGAAATATGACGAAGTGTGTGTGTGTGTGTGTGTGTGTGTGTGTGTGTGTGTGTGTGTGTGTGTGTGTGTGTGTGTGTGTGTGTGTGTGTGTGTGTGTGTGTGTTTGTATATGTGTGTGTGTGTGTGTGTGTGTTTGTGTGTGTGTGGTTTGAGGAAGGATGGGGAGACAATGCAGTGACAACACAAGTTAACCACTATTCACATAACTAGCTATGCACACCACCAACAGATGATATAGTGAGTACATCAGAGCTGTACCTGACATGCATGACACACCTCTGAAAATAGAAAGTGTTTTCATTCATTCATTCAATCTGCAATAAAAACAAACATGTCAAGCTACGTAACTTTTACCAATCTGTATAATTTATTTCACTGTTGGACATCAGTGTGGTTGCTCTTAAACCTCATGTTCGTAACTCTTATCGTCATGGCTTTGAAAATAGGCCTGGCGTCTCGAATGGGGCTTTCAAGCTGAAGCAAAACTGTTATACTTTGGTTGAATTTAGGTCAGCTAAAGAAAGAGGACTGAGAAAATTGCACCTTGTTCAGCTGCTCTTGCCTGTAATGATAAATAATAAATGAGTACAGTCAGTACCCAGACTGAAGCATTGCAAAGGAACAACCTTTGTGTCAGATTAGGGATTTGAAGGTGTTTTACAAATGTTATGCTTTTGACCACTTGTTCATGTCACATAAGTTTTTTTTTTTTGTGGGGGGTGCTGACGCTGCACTCTGTTCAGTGAGGTGTATTGATGTTTCTGGCTACTCTCTGTGCCTTGGTTCAATGATTTATTTCAGACGTCATCCCGACTCAAAATAGTCCAACCTAATTTCCATCAAGATGTGGACATTTTGTCACTACTTATTGTGTCAAACTCTTAAGTGAAATTAAAAAGTGGAACTATTGTCATCAGACCATTCGGTAGAAGGACCCATCAAGGCAATTTTCTGGTCAATTTGAAATGGTGCATTATGGGTGCACTGTGGGTAATTCCACGGTCACAGAGACTCCGATTTTTCACTTTCAATTGTATGCCAAACTAAAAACCATTGATTTCAAAGTTTAACAAATCATACAACTCTATGCACAATGACTACTTTGAACAATTTACACAGTAAAAAAAACATACAGAGAGTGTGGTAAATTGAGCAATGGTTTACATTCAGTATCACTCTGTCAAGGGAAATATGGTATCCTTACGAACAAAGATATCTGCATATATTTCAGGATGTTTCGGATCTCTGAAAATAATCAGAATTTATGTAAACATTAATGTTTTGAAAACATAACTTGTCAAAAAAAAAAGTGGTACCTTGGCACAATTCACCCCGGATCAAATCCAATTTTAAAGTTCCTCCAAAAGTTCTACAGCTGCACCATCGAGAGCATCTTGACTGGCTGCATCACCGCTGGGTATGGCAACTGCAAGGCACCCGACTGAAAGGTGCTACAGAGGGTAGTGAGTACGGCCCAGTGCATCACTGGGGCCGAGGTCCCTGCCATCCAGAACCTCTATACCAGGCGGTGTCAGTAGCAACCACCTGAAGATCTGTCTTTTTCAGCCATCTATAAGTAATCATTTAATACAGTTGAAATGTTTACAAATTAGGTGTGCTGAAACGAAAGCAACTTCCAAAAATGAACACTTAGATTATAGTGATATTATTTCTGATCTCAAAAAACTATGTCAAGTATATATAGAGGTGTAATCTAGAGCCAAACCTGTTGATTTTTAATCTATGACTATCCTGTTATTGAATTATGCAAGAGAACGTGACACAGTAATTAATGAGTCAGTCTAGACAGTGCAGGTGAGTGCAGGTAGGCCTAGACAGAGGAAGTTTTTGGTGGTTGCAACCCTGTTTGACCCCTGTGTTTATGCAAATAAGTATGTATTTATGCAAAGTAGGCACATAATTGTCTTTATTTTAACACAAAATATTTACAAAATATCTGATACATTTGAGTGCATTCTAAGATTTAAAAAAAATATACAATAAATTGAATGCTGGAATTTCCACCAAAATCCCTGAACTCCATTAAATGTCAGTGCCAGTAAAATGTTTCATGTGCTATAATCCAGTCAAAAGTTTAAGGATTGGCCAACTGTTACATTTATTAGAATTGTTTTTCAAACCTTTTATCAAATTTGATGACACTTGCTAATGTCAGTGGAAGGCCCCAAACATTTTCAATTACTCCAGCCACCTAAGCCATAGACTGTTCTTTCTGCTACCGCACGGCAAGTGGTACGAGAGCACCAAGTCTGGCACCAATAGGACCCTGAACAGCTTCTACCTCCAAGACATCTGCTAAACAGCTAATCAAACAGCTACCCGGACTCTCTTGTACTGACTCTATGCACACACACTGGACTCTTCACACACACACACTGGACTCTTCACACACACACACTGGACTCTTCACACACACACTGAACTCTTCACACACACACACTGGACTCTTCACACACACACTGGACTCTTCACACACACACACTGGACTCTTCACACACACACTGGACTCTTCACACACTCTTTCACTGACTTTTACCTAGTCACTTTACCCCTACTATTACAGTGACACCTTTACTTTTTCCACATTTTGTTACGTTACAGCCTTCTTCTAAAATGCATTCAATAATTTTGGCCCTCAATCTACACACAATACCCCATAATGACAAAGCAAAAACAAGGTTTTTAGAAATGTTGTAATCTAACCAAATGTGGAAAAGGTGAATGGGTCTGAATACTTTAGTGAATGCTCTGTACATAGATACCTCAATTACCTCGTACCCCTGCAGCTCAAGTTGACTAAGTTAAAGGGCAAGTTAAAGGGTAAGTTAAAGGGTAAGTTAAAGGGTAAGTTAAAGGGTAAGTTAAAGGGTAAGTTAAGCCGCCTACATATTTCTGTACTGAATTAAATATTACCACTTCTTTTTAAAAATCATGTATATCTTTATTTCTCAAACACAATAGAAAGGTGTTGTCTTTTAATAATTTAACACAGTCTTAACACCTAACAAACTTTGTACTTTTGTAAACACTTAAAAATATGGCAGGCCTGTTGTTACCCCATATCCCAGCGATAAAGCCTTGCATTACGCCAGGGAAGAAATACTTGCAATTGCTCAACTTGCCATTGGCTCCACCATTGTCTCAACTTACCCCATGGCCATTGACACTCCTTACCCCAAAGCCCACACAGCTATAAGTACAGTATGCACATTCATGCTAGGTTTAGGACCTAATATTAAAACGTATAGAGACTCCAACTGATGTATAGAACAATCTTAAAATGATCTACTTTACATTAATTTCACTTGATGAAAATCTGTTTTTGGACCCAACTCCTTCTCAGACTCAATGAAATGATGACCTCTTCCTAAATATTTGGTCAAATGATTAATATTTGTATGTATGGTTTCCTAGAAACAACTTATCCTTTTGGCTCAACTTGACCCACTCTCCCCTACTGAAACAACTTATCCTTTTGGCTCAACTTGACCCACTCTCCCCTACTGAAACAACGGTGCAGATGCAAAGTTTGTATCTGTACAGTTCCTGTAAATGTGTTTGTGTGCAATTTTCTGTGGAAATGATTACGAGTAGTCATTGTGCATTAATAAGGTCTATGGTTTGTTAAACTTTGAACATAAATGGTTTTTGTTTGTTAATACATTTTAAAGTGAAAACTCTTGAATCTCAACTTAATCTGTCACCATGGAAGTTCCCCTTATTGAGATGAATCTGACATTGGTTATAATGTTGTTGAGATTTGTCAGCATGTCTAATACAGAGATCTAGTGCCATCCTCTGGACACTGAGAGAAGAGGCCGGAATCAAGCTATGCGGCATGACTCATAAAAGAGAATAACATCAAAACATGATGTCATAACTAAAGGGCCTACTGTAACTGGTTTGTGCCATGAAAATGCCACTCAAATGAAAGGATGGATTGTCATTCACATTCTACAATTTTTTTTCATCTCAAGTATTTCTAATATAAAATATTTTTCCCCCAGACTTGTCTCTTGTGATGGACATTTCTCCTCGTGGTTACTGAGATATCAGAGATACTTTTGAGGAGATGGGAAACTCCATTTGTATTAATCGTATTAGTGCCCATTGTCCTGCGTCGTCAATGGGCCGCGTGGTGCATTCTAGGTGATACTGGGACAAGGAGAGCTCTCCTTCAAGGAGTGAATGGGAGTCAATTGGGCGTTAGCTCAAAAACCCAACATTAGCATGAATTTCGTGAACAAGAACTACAACATTACAAATATTTTCCGAGAAAATTAACGTGGTGCAAACACAAATCTTCTCCTTGTACTTTCAAGAGGTGGGGATGATTATTTAAGATACTCTTTGAAGAGGTAGAGTGTCCGATGTTTTCGGAAGATGGGCAACTACTCTGCTGTCCTAATTTCAGGGGGAAGCTGATTCCACCATTGGGGTGCCAGGACAGAAAAGAGCTTGGACTGGGCTGAGCGGGAGCTGCCTGCCCGTAGGGGTAGGAGGGCCAAGAGACCTGTGGTGGCAGAACAGAGTGCTCGAGTTGAGGTGTAGGGTTTGAGCATAGCCTGAAGGTAGGCACCATGGTCTTGTAGTGGATGCAAGCTTCGACTGGAAGCCAGTGGAGTGTACGGAGAAGTGGGGTGACATGAGAGGACTTAGGAAGGTAGGTGGGCTGCAGCGTTCTGGATAGGTTGCAGAGGTTTGATGGTACAAGCAGGGAGCTCAGCCAACAGCAAGTTGCAGAGGTTTGATGGTACAAGCAGGGAGCTCAGCCAACAGCAAGTTGCAGAGGTTTGATGGTACAAGCAGGGAGCTCAGCCAACAGCAAGTTGCAGAGGTTTGATGGTACAAGCAGGGAGCTCAGCCAACAGCAAGTTGCAGAGGTTTGATGGTACAAGCAGGGAGCTCAGCCAACAGCAAGTTGCAGAGGTTTGATGGTACAAGCAGGGAGCTCAGCCAACAGCAAGTTGCAGAGGTTTGATGGCACAGACAGGGAGCTCAGCCAACAGCAAGTTGCAGAGGTTTGATGGTACAAGCAGGGAGCTCAGCCAACAGCAAGTTGCAGTAGTCCAGATGGGAGAGGAGAAGTGCCTGGATTAGGACAGGCAGGCCTTCCCCAGCAGAAAAAGCAGTTCTGTCTTGTCGAGGTTGAGCTTGAGGTGGTGGGCCGAGATCCAAGTTGAAATATCTGCCAGGCACGCAGAGATGCGTGTCGCCACCTGGGTGTCAGAAGGGTGGAAGGGGAAAAGTAGTTGAGTGTCATCCGCAATGAGAGGAGAGACCATGTGAGGATATGACTTGGTGTATAGAGAGAAGAGGAGAGGGCCTAGAACCAAGCCCTAGGGGACACAGTAAGTAAGACTCCAGTAGTGACAGTACGTGGTGCAGACACAGATCCACTCCAGGTCACCTGGTAGGAGCGGCATGCCCAGACCTGAGAGGGTGGAGAGGAGGATCTGATGGTTCACGGTGTCTGAAGGCAGCAGATAGATCTAGGAGGATGGGAACAGAGGGGAGAGAGTTATTTTGGGCAGAGCGGTGAGCCTCCGTGAAGACACAGAGAAGAACAGTCTCCGTTGAGTGACTCGTCTTGAAGCCTGACTGGTTAGGGTCAAGAAGATCGTTCTGAGAGAGATAACGAGAAAGTTGATCAGAGACTGCATGCTCAAATGTTTTGAAAATAAGAGAGGGGATACTGGTCTATAGTTTTTGACGTTGGACGGGTCGAGGGGAGCGAGTAGTGGAAGAGAGAGAGTGAAGATTGCGATTGCGCTTGACCATCTGGGTAGGGGCTGAGTGTTTAGGGTTAGAGGAAAGGGAGACAGAAAAGGAAACAAAGTAGTGATCAGAGACCTGGAGGGGGGGTTGCAGTGAGATTAGTAGGTGAGCAGCCTCTACTAAAGATGAGGGGACTGGGAAAGGGTGAGGTCAAGCGTATTGCCTGCCTGGTGAGTGGGAGGGGACTGGGAAAGGGTGAGGTCAAGCGTATTGCCTGCCTGGTGAGTTGGAGGGGACTGGGAAAGGGTGAGGTCAAGCGTATTGCCTGCCTGGTGAGTTGGAGGGGACTGGGAAAGGGTGAGGTCAAGCGTATTGCCTGCCTGGTGAGTTGGAGGGGACTGGGAAAGGGTGAGGTCAAGCGTATTGCCTGCCTGGTGAGTTGGAGGGGACTGGGAAAGGGTGAGGTCAAAAGAGGCGAGGGGAAAGAAAGAGTTGGAAAGAAATTAATCGAAGGCAGACTTCGGGAGGTTGAAGTCGCCAAGTACAAAGAGCTGTGAGCCATCATGAAATGAGCTTATGAAGGTGTCAAGCTCATTATGGAACTCTCCAAGGGCACCTGATGACCGATAGATGACAATAATGTTAAGCTTGAGCGGACAAGTGACAGTGACAGCATGGAATTCAAATGAGGAGATGGACAGGTGA
Organism: Oncorhynchus kisutch; assembly: GCF_002021735.2. Lineage (NCBI taxonomy): Eukaryota > Metazoa > Chordata > Actinopteri > Salmoniformes > Salmonidae > Oncorhynchus > Oncorhynchus kisutch. Next base: position 34,266,518 of record NC_034200.2, read on the forward strand.
GAGAAGGAGAAAAGAGAAAATCTCCACTTAAGAGAAATGAGTAGACCTGAGCCACCATCTTGACGACCAGATGCTCTCGGACTGTGAGAGAAAATGTAGTCAGATGAAGAAAGAGCAGCTGTGTTCTCTGGGGTGATCCATGCCTCCGCCAGGGCCAAAAAGTCATGGGACTGAAGGACAGCATGGGCTGAAATGAACTTGGTGTTCGTGACCACAGACCGGCAGTTCCAAACGCTGCCAGAGAACGGGAATTCCATATGGGTTGTGCACCTCCCCCCAAAGTGCTGAATTCAAATGCTGCCAGAGAACAGGAATTCCATATGGGTTGTGCAACCCCCTCCCCCCACAGTGCTGAATTCAAACGCTGCCAGAGAACAGGAATTCCATATGGGTTGTGCACCCCCCCCCCCCCCAAAAGTGCTGAATTCAAATGCTGCCAGAGAACAGGAATTCCATATGGGTTGTGCAACCCCCTCCCCCCACAGTGCTGAATTCAAATGCTGGCAGAGAACAGGAATTCCATATGGGTTGTGCACCCCCCCCCCCCCCCCCCAAAGTGCTGAATTCAAACGCTGGCAGAGAACAGGAATTCCATATGGGTTGTGCACCCCCCCCCCCCCAAATTGCTGAATTCAAACGCTGGCAGAGAACAGGAATTCCATATGGGTTGTGCACCCCCCCCCCCCAAATTGCTGAATTCAAACGCTGGCAGAGAACAGGAATTCCATATGGGTTGTGCACCCCCCCCCCCCCCCCCCTAAAGTGCTGAATTCAAACGCTGGCAGAGAACGGGAATTCCATATGGGTTGTGCACCCCCCCCCCCCCCCCCTCCCCCCCCCCAAAAGTGCTGAATTCAAATGCTGCCAGAGAACAGGAATTCCATATGGGTTGTGCACCCCCCCCCCCCCCCCCCCCCCCAAAGTGCTGAATTCAAACGCTGCCAGAGAACAGGAATTCCATATGGGTTGTGCACCCCCCCCTCCCAAAGTGCTGAATTCAAACGCTGCCAGAGAACAGGAATTCCATATGGGTTGTGCACCCCCCCCCCCAAAGTGCTGAATTCAAACGCTGCCAGAGAACAGGAATTCCATATGGGTTGTGCCCCCCCCCCAAAGTGCTGAATTCACGTTGAATGACACATCTGATCAATGAGAAGATTTGAAATAGACAGGATGGTGACGAACACATTGTTGCATAAATAATTAGAATTATAACATTATATCATATCTACTCATGGTTAAATGGACGTGACTCAACAACTTGACTAGGCCATCTACCCATGACCTGTAAACCCTTTTTCCCTCTCTTTTTTGGAAACTCACATGATGCGCAAAGGCAGGGTGTCGGGGGGGGGGGGGTGATTGACCAACATAAGGCTTGTCAGCCATTGCCTTAATGGCGCAGGGCCTTTTTTTACAGCACATATTTAACCAGCGCCAGAGATGGAAGTGGAAACAAGACATCTCACTCGCTCCTTTTTTCTGGTTCATATACAGTCAATGAACTAAGCAGACCAGACCCAGCTGCTAATGCATTGGTGCCAATGGGAGAGCCGGAACTGTGACCATTTTTCAACGGAAAATGGCCTGCATTATTTATCCACCATGTTTGACCAGCACTACGGACAGCACTACACCAATCACACATCTGTCCTCCACATACATTACACACAGTATGGTCTTTGCCCTGTTGGTATTGTGTAGCAAATCCATTCTGGGGGCAATTGCCTGGTTCTTGTGAATAAACTCTCATGCATCAAATTGATTCTGTGATTAGTTGTTCCCAAATAGTAGGCTAACATCTGCATAGGCTTACTTAGTTAATCTGGACACCAATGGAGAATATAGTAGGCACATTTGAAAACAGCACCTGCGCTGTTTCCAGATTATGCCACTAGATGTCATACAACCCTTATTACAGGGTTTATGTGAATTGGAGAGAGTTATACGCTACTCCTGCAAGCCCATGATGATGATGCTATGCTCTGTTCCAATGAAAATAGTGGAATCCTCTGATTTAAAACAAAACAGCTGGTCTTCAAGCAGATTTGGATGCTGTCATTCGTCATTTGGCACGCGCGTAAACATCAGTCTTTATTCATGGTAATGGTATAAAAATAATTGACAACCTTGCCTTGAGAATTGTGCGTCATCTGAAACTAGCTCGAACGGTATCAAATTGGACCGCTAGACGCATATGGTGTTAACAAAATTCATTAGCCAATCAATCTGTAGCGCACAGTGGTTCAACCGGAATGACCGCTGGGTTCTAGGCGACTAACCAATCAAAGACCCTCTTGAGTGTTGGGCGAGATGCGCGTATTTGCAGTCTTCTAATAGCGTTGGCATAAAACTAGTGTCGGACAAGTCGTGTATGTATCAGAAGGGCGATGCCAGGGATAACCAGGTATAATTTAGTGGATGATGCACAGGATTTGAGGATCCCAATGCACAACGAGGCGGCATTTCAGCATGGGGTCTGCTTCGAGGCAAAGGTAATGTTACACAGGCTATGAACTACAGTAGCGGCTCGTCAATAAGGGTCTATAGTGTACGGATGCGCGCTGACTATATAATGAATTGATATCCAAAATTATATTTTTCCAAAATGTTATGACAATGTAAATGATGATAGCTAGATTGACATTATCTTATTTCATTTGAATTGTGCCCTAATATTACATTCAACAGTGTTGATTGAATTCTGATTGCACTGTATTATATGTTACAGTGTGCTTGTTGAAATGTATTCATGAATGTATTATCCCATACCAATTCATCAAATCCATATAAACCTCCAGTAGCCTACCCTTACAATGTATTCAGAATGTACAGTGAAGTCCATTTGACAAGAAGCATATGAGAACAGAGTAAGAGTTCAAGACTACTTGAGTTACTCATGACAAATGTCATAACTGTGTAAATATTATAGTACATTGGCAGTCTGGAAGTGGGTCGTCCGAACAGCCGAATGGAGATAGTGGCTGCAATGAGAAGGATACGGGTAAGATACTTCAATGATCACTTTACCAATTATCTAGTTACCTGTGGGGCATAATATTACATGTTTTTCTCTCCCTTCCAGTAATGATACTTTCTCCATATTAGGAATAGTTCAATGTCTTAAAGATTTAAAAAAAAAAATGGACTGTGTGTGGTGTGTGTGATTGTGTGTGTGTGTGTGTGTGTGTGTGTGTGTGTGTGTGTGTGTGTGTGTGTGTGTGTGTGTGTGTGTGTGTGTGTGTGTGTGTGTGTGTGTGTGTGTGTGTGTGTGTGGTGTGTGTGTGTGTGTGTGTGTGTGTGTGTGTGTGTGTATGGCATGCATGTCCAGTATATTTTTAAGAGATTCATATTCTCCTCTCTCACATTGGTATGGTATCTGCATATCGAACTGACCTACATCTACATATCAAATATTGCAAATCAATCATTGTATTCTAAGGTTATAAGACTATAATCTCAGTCTAAACCAACCATCTCTTCTAATCCTATCAAACCAATCCTTAACCATCTCTCTATAAGGAGATATCTTTCTTAATCTTAAAACCAATATCCTTAACCATCTCTTTAAGAGACATCCTCTCCGCTGGAGAGATGAGAAAGAGATGGCGATGGTGTCTGGCATTAATGGATACTGCAGTGGGCCAGAGTATTACAGTGTTACGGAGAGGATTTAACTGCTGCAGAGTCAGCTGGGAGAGCCAAATGCTACATTTAACCAAGCCATGCCGCCGGGTCTGTGTGACACAGAGGTCAGTGTCTCTGTTTCACACAGAGGCTGGCCACTTCCTCAATGACGTCCAGAGAGAGACAACTCTTATAAGGAGGAAAGGGATGGGGAATATTTTTAGTGAACATACAGATGTGGGATTAAAATTTTAGTGTCCTCAGTGTCCTCCGGGACCATAATGGAATTGCGCCCAACAAGTGTTTATTGAAGTCGTCCTTATTGGATCAGAGGAAAGTCAGTGTCCTCTGGGATCATAATGGAATTGGGCTCAATGAGCGTTTACTGTTTATCAAAGTCGTCCTTCTTGGGCCAAGTTCCCTCGTTGGTGTACAGTGGAGTACATGGCCTACTCTACTTTATGGCGGAAAAGTTAGCCTGGTCCCAGATCTCTTTGTGCTGCCGACTCCTACGTTCATTTTTGTCAAGACAGGGTATACATATCTGAAACTGGGCTTGTAAAGACTGCATCAGCTCAGACAAAAAAACACCACATCAATTCTTCAGGCATTGCTGCCTTCCAAATCCCATAGAATAGCATAAAGAGAGAGAGGAATAGCCAGTTTGCTTTATTCTCTCTTTCTAGCCTACGAGAGGCAGAGCTTTGTTGATGCACATGAAAATAATGAGAACCGTCCTTTTTATGTTCTCCCTCATTTCCCACTGTCAGGTGTGTAGCCCCCGTTTCTATAGGGCTGTGGGTGTGTAGCCCCCGTTTCTATAGGGCTGTGGGTGTGTAGCCCCCGTTTCTATAGGGCTGTGGGTGTGTAGCCCCCGTTTCTATAGGGCTGTGAGTGTGTAGCCCCCGTTTCTATAGGGCTGTGGGTGTGTAGCCCCCGTTTCTATAGGGCTGTGGGTGTGTAGCCCCGTTTCTATAGGGCTGTGGGTGTGTAGCCCCCGTTTCTATAGGGCTGTGGGTGTGTAGCCCCCGTTTCTATAGGGCTGTGGGTGTGTAGCCCCCGTTTCTATAGGGCTGTGGGTGTGTAGCCCCCGTTTCTATAGGGCTGTGGGTGTGTAGCCCCCGTTTCTATAGGGCTGTGGGTGTGTAGTCCCCGTTTCTATAGGGCTGTGGGCGTGTAGCCCCCGTTTCTATAGGGCTGTGGGTGTGTAGCCCCCGTTTCTATAGGGCTGTTGGTGTGTAGCCCCCGTTTCTATAGGGCTGTGGGTGTGTAGCCCCCGTTTCTATAGGGCTGTGAAGGGGTGGATGGTGGGTGTGTAGCCCCCATTTCTATAGAGCTGTGTGGGGGTGGATGGTGGTGTGAAGCCCCAGTTTCTATAGGGCTGTGTGGGGGTGGATGGTGGGTGTGTAGCCCCCATTTCTATAGAGCTGTGTGGGGGTGGATGGTGGGTGTGAAGCCCCGGTTTCTATAGGGCTGTGTGGGGGTCGATGGTGGGTGTGAAGCCCCAGTTTCTATAGGGCTGTGTGGGGGTGGATGGTGGTGTGAAGACCCAGTTTCTATAGAGCTGTGTGGGGGTGGATGGTGGGTGTGTAGCCCCAGTTTCTATAGGGCTGTGTGGGGGTGGATGGTGGTGTGTAGCACCAGTTTCTATAGGGCTGTGTGGGGGTGGATGGTGGGTGTGTATCTGGTTGTCCATCCTGTCCCTCACCTCAGACTTTGGTATAATACCCTCTTCACACCACTGAACCGATCTGAGCTGAGCCAGGCTGTACTGTGCTGGCATGGTTACGCATCTCTCTCTGACCAGGTTCCTAACCCGGATCTCCTGTGTACAACAAAACGGTGTTATCAGATCACATCAAAGCTTATCGGTGGCGTACACAGTTTAGCCGGTGTTATAGCCGGTGCAGCGAAATGCTTACTAAGAATATACCTGGAACCAGAAAGGGTTATCCTATGGAGAAGAACCCTTTTGGAACCATTGTTTTATAAGAGTGTAGGAACCAAAAAGACCTACCTGAATTTGTCCAAAACGTTTTCCGGTGTGCGACTAATGAAAACACTCCAGCCAGTGACCATGGGTGTGGCTAGGCTACATATCTCAAGGAACCATGGAACTTTGTGGGTTACAAATGTAATAAACTTTTTTTCATCCCAGTGGGGCATTTATTGCTGGTAGGCACAGGATATATTAAAATACAATAATATAGCCAGCAAGACAATACAGTCAATCAGCAATACAGTGAAAACAGTAGTACAGTACATGAAATAGTCCATAGTCCGATACTGAAAAGGAGTTCAAAAATCACCCAATTAGTATAAAAAAACAGTCTGAATATCCTTCTATTTTACAGGGAGAGAAAGGCAGCAGGACATAGCTTCAAACCTCTGACATGAGAGGGTCCTGATTAGTCTTCTGGTTGAAGATCAGAGGTGGAAAAGTGCTCATTTGATAGAAGTCCTCATTTGATCAATTGGACTTCTGATATATTTCCTAATTTGGGGAAAAACATGTTTCTTTTAGATGTCTGGTCCTGATGTCTGGTCACTTAGACTACAGTACAGTCAGAGGGAACACTTCTAACAAGTCTAACTAATGAAGGGGAAGGATATAAGTGGTGCACACTACTGAGTATTCCTTCATGTCTAATGCACTCTGGGGGGAACAGGGAACCTTTTTGTTGGAGACTTTACCAGCTCTACAATCTGACTTTGCCATACTTTAGTACTCACTCCCTGTTAGTACTTACTACCTGTTAGGGACAGATCGAAATTTACTGGGGGAGGGGTGGTCCAAAATAGGGAAGGGTTGTCTAACTTTCTTTTTTTCTTTGGGGAGGGTAGTGTGTTTGTTTTGGTGGACACAGGGAGGGTAGTGTGTTTGTTTTGGTGGACACAGGGAGGGTAGTGTGCTTGTTTTCTAACAATATAATGCTTATTTTTGTACAAAATATTTGGATAGAAAATGTAAGAATTACCGTACCTTCTATACATCTATATCTGTATTCCAGACACAGTAGCTATCTGACATAAAGAAATACGTGTCGGTGTCGTACCATGCCACATACAGTATCTCTACCTCTCTGGGGTTCGGCCTAAGGTCTCTTTTTTCAAATGTATTTATTAACACCTGTTACAAAACACAAGAAAATTTAGTGACATTTAGAGATTGCCAAGCCTTCGATACTGGGTAAACCTACAAGGTCAAGGTTGACAGTCTATTTATTGTAGTGTTGAAAACGCAAACATCCACGAATAGCACAGAGAGGCGGCTGCCTACCTACAGACTTGATATCATTGGCCACTTTAATAAATGGAACACTGGTCACTTTAAGAATGTTTACTTATCTCACATTACTCATCTCATATGTTTATACTGTATCCTTCACTATCTATTCTTACTATCTATTGCATCTTAGCCGCTCGGTCACTGCTCATCCATATATTTTATACTTCTATATTCTCATCCCATTCCTTCACTAGATTGTGTGTATTAGGTTTTGTTGTGGAATTTGTTAGATATTAGGTTTGTTGTGGAATTGTTAGATATTACCTGTTATCTAGAAGCATAAACATTTCACGACACTCACAATAACATTTGCTAACCATGTGTGTGTGACCAATACAATTAGATTTGAAGTGCCCGATGTCAGTATGCTTTGTTTATTGATGGTGTAGTGCACTGGCACAGAAACCTGTTGGTGGAAAATTCATTGCATATATTTTATATGATTATAAATATGGCATCAAAGTGTTGAAAAACTGATTTGCCCAGAGCTGATCATTGTCGGCAGCTGTCTCTGATGGTTGTGTATTGAAACAGGCAGGTAGAGTGAGCTCGTCTGTGGTGGTCGGCGAACCCTCAACCTTCTGGCCTGTAGCCGTGTGTGGTATTGACTGTGCCACAAAATGGCAAAATCGATATCCACATTTATAAACATATGGTCGCTACAGTTAGTTTTATTTGTGGTCGTAAACCATATTTTGAGTTAATTCTATGAGGAGGGAAGGTGTTCATTTATTTTATAGTACAAGGTGAGTGTCATGTGGAAATATTTGTAACTTTGGGGAGGGGGGTGTTTTTTTTAATGACACCGTGAGTTGTCAATTTCGATCTGTCCCTTAGTACTCACTACCTGTTAGTACTCACTAACTGTTAGTACTCATGACCTGTTAGTACCCACTACCTGTTAGTACTCACTAACTGTTAGTACTCATGACCTGTTAGTACTCACTACCTGTTAGTACTCACTACCTGTTAGTACTCACGACCTGTTAGTACTCACTAACTGTTAGTACTCATGACCTGTTAGTACCCACTAACTGTTAGTACTCACTAACTGTTAGTACTCATGACCTGTTAGTACTCACTACCTGTTAGTACTCACGACCTGTTAGTACTCACTAACTGTTAGTACTCATGACCTGTTAGTACTCACTACCTGTTAGTACTCACGACCTGTTAGTACTCACTAACTGTTAGTACTCACTACCTGTTAGTACTCACTAACTGTTAGTACTCATGACCTGTTAGTACTCACTACCTGTTAGTACTGACTCCTTGTTAGTACTTACTACCTGTTAGTACTGACTCCTTGTTAGTACTCACTCCCTGGTAATACTCTCTCCTTGTTAGTACTCACTACCTGGTAGAACTCACTGCTTGTTAGTACTCACTACCTGTTAGTGGTACATGTTTTCATTCCATTACATCAGGTATCTCTGGACAAGGTTGAGGAATTGAAATTTCTGTTTACTTCTTGAATAGGAATGGACACCAAAGTCCATGGTAGTCCATACTGTATAGCGTATAATTGCATGGGTTATTTGACATTCCAATTTCATGAACAAATCTATCTAATTGACCCCCCCCCCCTACAGTATGAATTCAAATTGAAGAACATGAAGAAGAAGAAGGTCAACATCATTGTGTCTGCCGATGGTGTGAGGGTGGTTTTGAGAAAAAAGAAGAAGGTAAGGCCCCTTCGACAGATGACACCCCGATGAAAACAGAATGTCAAAATGTTGTTCTTTATTAGGAATTATTCTATCATTGTATTGGAGACTTTTTCTTAGTCCCCTTCAATTTTACATTGTATGAGTTTGGCTGTCTTGTGTCGTGTCCATAATGCACACTAACATCAATTATTATATTACACTGAAGTCAATGACAAATACAGTACATTCGGAAAGAATTCAGACCCCTTGATTCTTTCACATTTTGTTACGTTACAGCCATATTCTAAAATGGATTAAATAATAAAAATGTATTCAGCAATCTACACACAATACCCAAAGCAAAAAAATCTGTTTTTCAACACTTTGATGCCATATTTATAATTATATAAAATATATGCAATGAAAAGCGAAAACAGGTTTTTAGAATTGTTTGCAGAAATACCTTATTTAAATAAGTATTAGACACTTTGCTATGAGACTCAAAATTCAGCTGAGGTCCATCCTGTTTCCATTGATCATCCTTGAGATGTTTCTTCAACTCGATTGGAGTCCACTTTTGGTAAATTCAATTGATTGGACATGATATGGAAAGGCACACACCTCTCTATATAAGGTCCCACAGTTGACAGTGCATGTCAGAGCAAAAACCAAGCCATGAGGTCGAAGGAATTGTCCGTAGAGCTCTGAGACAGGATTGTCGAGGCACAGATCTGGGGCAGGGTACCAAAAACATTCTGCAGCATTGAAGGTCCCCAAGAACACAGTGGCCCCCATCATTAAATGGAAGAAGTTTGGAACCACCAAAACTCTTCCTAGAAGTAGCCGCCCGGCCAAACTGAGCAATCAGGGGAGATTGGGAGGTTTCCAAGAAACCGATGGTCACTGACAGAGCTCCAGAGTTCCTCTGTGGAGATGGGAGAACCTTCCAGAAGGACAACCATCTCTGCAGCACTCCACCAGTCAGGCCTTTACGGTAGAGAGGCCAGATGGAAGCCACTCCTCAGTAAAAGGCACATGACAGCCCGCTTGGAGCATGCCAAAATGCACCTAAATGACTCTCAGACCATGAGAAACAAGATTCTCTGGTTTGATGAAACCAAGATTGAACTCTTTGGCCTGAATGCCAAGTGTCACGTCTGGAGGAACAGAGAGATCCCTGATAAAAAAAAAACTGTTCCAGAGTGCTCAGGACCTCAGCCTGGGGCGAAAGTTCACCTTCCAGCATGACAACGACACTAAGGACACAGCCAAAACAACACAGGAGTCGCTTCGGGACAAGTGTGGGGCGGCAGGTAGCCTAGTGGTTAGAGTATTGGGGCGGTAACCGAAATGTTGCTAGATCGAATCCCCGAGCTGACAAGGTAAAAATCTGTTGTTCTGCCCCTGAGCAAGGCCACTGTTCCTAGGCCATCATTGTAAACAGGAATTAGCTCTTAACTGACTTGCCTAGTTTTAAAAACTATATGTCTTTCCATGTCCTTGAATGGCCCAGACTTGAACCTGATTGAACATCTCTGGAGAGACCTGAAATTAGCTGTGCAGCAACACTCCCCATCCAACCTGACAGAACTTGAGAGGATCTGCAGAGAAGAATGGGAGAAACTCCCCAAATACAGTTGCACCAATCTTATACCCAAGAAGACTCGAGGCTGTAATCGCTGTCAAAGGTGCTTCAACAAGGTACTGAGTAAAGGGTCTGAATACTTACTGTATCTAAATGATATATCTGTGGGTATTTTTTTATATACATTTGCAAACATTTCTAAAAACCTGTTTTTGTATTGTCATTATGGGGTATTGTGTGCAGATTGATGAAGGGAAAAAAACAATTTAATTAATAAGGCTGTAACGTAACAAAATGTGGAAGTAGTGAAGGAGTCTGAATACTTTCCGAATGCACTGTACATCTACAGTTTCCGCGTGAAGGAAACGTTATGTTATATGTTTCCAACCGTGTGAAGTGTGTAACTGTTCCTTACAGAGGCAAAATAAAAAATGTAATTAAAAAATGTATCCTAAAATGTAAAAATACAGAGTTCTGATCAACATTCTTTGCATATGGAGGCGGAATGGCTTATGGATGCAGAATGTGTTGATTTGCCAAAAGATGGAATACCACCATAGCTCTCTGTCCTTCATGGAAGCTGCAAGGTCCTACATATTGAGTGTCTGCAGAAGTCCATATGAATTTTAGGTGAAACACTTCATAAATCTGTCCCAAGGTCACAAGTCATAGCAGTGAATTGCAGCATTGTGTTGTTCTCTGATTGTGTTCCAGAGGAAAGAGTGGTCATGGGATGACAACACAGTCATGATAACACAAGACCCCATCTATAGGTAAGGGAATGTCAAAGTGTCCTCAAACATAACACTCTTTTTAAAAGTCCAATGCGGCCATTTAAAAAAAATCTCAATATCAAATCCTTTCTGGGTGATAACAAAGTACCTTCCTGAGATTGTTTTCAATTAAAATGGTCAAAAAATAGAGGTTGGGAAGTCTCTTTCCTATTGGTCTATAATCTAATTTACAGGAAGTCTCTATCATAATTTTCACTATTTAATAGTATTATTCCAACCTCACAGTGTGGAAAGGAAATATATATATAACGCACAGGGAAATCATGTTTGTCACAGCACACCTTGGAAATGTTTTGGGGGTATTTTTATACATTGATGACTTTTGGATGAGTAAGGTCAAAATTCAGTTTTGTTGATGAAACTAACACTGTAAAAGTATGAAAATGTGATCAGTGTTATTTCCTAGTAGAAAATACAATATTTGGGGGGGGGTACATTTTACCCCATTTTCATGATATCCAATTGGTAGTTACAGTCTTGTCCCATTGCTCCAACTCCCGTACGGACCCTGGAGAGGCGAAGGTCGAGAGTCATGCGTCCTCTGAAACATGACCCTAACAAGTCGCACTGCTTGCTTAACCCCGAAGCCAGCCACACCAATGTGTCAATGAAAACATTGTATAGCCTGCGACCGATGTCAGCGTGCATGCACCCGGTCGACACAAGAAGTCACTAGAGTGCGACGGGACAAGGACATCCCAGCCAGCCAAACCCTCCCCTAACCCAGACAACACTGGGCCAATTGTGCGCCACCTCATCAGTCTCCCGGTTACATGATTGAACCCAGATCTGTAGTGATGGCTTTAGCACTGCGATGCAGTGCCTTAGACTGCTGCGCCACACAGGAGGCCCCTGAAAATACAATCTACATAGGACGTTCTAATCAACCGCTTGCATGGGCGGAAATTTTTGGCTTGCCAGGTGACATCACCAGGCAGTAAATTGGTTAGTAGACCAATAACCAAGAGAGTAACAGCTAGTTTTCCCCTTCCCCACTCAGACCACTCCCAGACAGTCCTAGAATTTTTTTAAATTGAGAAATAGTTTTTGCTAAAAAAGCTATTTTTGTGAATTTGATTGGAAAACTATTACAGTAAGTTACTTAAATGATTACAGCGAAAGGATTTGATATTGATATGAAATGGCTGCATTGGGCCTTTAAAAGTGAAATCAATCAAATTCTCATTATCATTACATTTTCCCCGTCTCATTTAGGATTTTCTATGTGTCACATGACGCCCAGGAATTGAAGATCTTCAGTTACATTGCGAGAGATGGACAGAGCAACATGTTCCGTTGTAATGTCTTCAAATCCAAGAGAAAGGTATGACCTTAGAGATCCTATAATTCTCCAGCTCCTTCAGAAAGTATTCACATCGCCTTGACATTTTGTTGTGTTAGAAAGTGGGATTAACATTTATTTAATTAGCATTTTGTGTCAACGATCTACATAAAATACTCTGTAATGTCAACGTGGAAGAAAAATTATAAGAAAAATTATAACTTTTGTAGAACATTTATGAAAAATAAAACACTAATATACAGTATCTTGATTATATAAGTGTTCAACCCCTTGAGTCAGCAATACGTGTTAGAATCACCTTTGGCGGCTGTGAGTCTTTCTAAGAGCTTTGTACACCTAAACCCAGCAAGAAAATAAATGTTCCTGTCTTTCAAAGATAATTCATAAAAATCCAAATAACTTCACAGATCTCCATTGTAAAGGGTTTAAACACTGTTTCCCATGCTTGTTCAATGAACCATAAACAATTAATGAACATGCACCTGTGGAACGGTCATTAAGACACTAACAGCTTACAGTTTACAGGTAGGCAATTAAGGTCACAGTTATGAAAACTTAGGACACTAAAGAAGCCTTTCTACTGACTGTGGAAATCCCCAAAAGAAGGATGCCCAGGGTCCCTGCTCATCTGTGTGAACGTGCTGCAAGGAGGCATGAGACTGCAGATGTGGCCAGGGCAATAAATTGCCATGTCCATACTGTGAGACACCTAAGACAGCGCTACAGTGAGACAGGACGGACAGCTGAACGTCCTCGGAGTGGCAGACCACACAACACCTACACAGGATCGGTACATCCGAACATCACACCTGCGGGATAGGTACAGGAGGGCAACAACAACTGCCCAACTACACAAAGAACGCACAATCCCTCCATCAGTGCTCAGACTGTCCACAAGAGGCTGAGAGAGGCTGGACTGAGGGTTTGTAAGCCTGTTGTAAGGCAGGTTTTCACCAGACATCACTGGTAACAACGTCGCCTATGGGCACAAACCCATCGTCGCTGGAACAGACAGGACAGGCAAAAAGTGCTCTTCACTGACGAGTCACGGTTTTGTCTCACCAGGGATGATGGTTGGATTCACGTTTATCGTCGACGGAATGAGCATTACACTGAGGCCTGTACTCTGGAGCGGGATCGATTTGGAAGTGGAGGGTCCGTCACAGTCTGTGGCGGTGTGTCACAGCATCATCGGACTGAGCTTGTCATTCCAGGCAATCTCAACGATGTGCGTTACAGGGAAGACATCCTCCTCCCTCATGTGGTACCCTTCCTGCAGGCTCATCCTGACGTGACCCTCCAGCATGACAATGCCACCAGCCATACTGCTCATTCTGTGTGTGATTTCCTGCAAGACAGGAGTGTCAGTGTTCTGCCATGGCCAGCGAAGAGCCCGGATCACAATCCCATTGAGCACGTCTGGGACCTGTTGGATCGGAGGGTGAGGACTAGGGCCATTCCCCCCAGAAATGTCCGGGAACTTGCAGGTGCCTTGGTGGAAGAGCGGGGTAACATCTCACAGCAAGAACTGGCACATCTGGTGCAGTCCATGAGGAGGAGACGCACTGCAGTACTTAATGCAGCTGGTGGCCACACCAGATACTGACTGTTACTTTTGATTTTGACCCTCCTTTGTTCAGGGACACATTATTCAATTTCTGTTAGTCACATGTCTGTGGAACTTGTTCAGTTTATGTCTCAGTTGTTGAATCTTGTTATGTTCATACAGATATTTACACATGTTAAGTTTGCTGAAAATTAACACAGTTGACAGTGAGAGGACATTTCTTTTTTTGCTGAGTTTAGATTGTACAATATTTGCACATTATTTCTTTAAAAAAAAAATCAGGCTCTGTCAAGTTGGTTGTTGATCATTGCTAGACAGCCATTTTCAAGTCTTGCCACAGATTTTCAAGACGATTTTAGTCAAAACTGTAACAAGTAGGCCACTCAGGAACATTCAATGTCGTCTTGGTAAGCAACTCCAGTGTATATTTGGTCTTTTATTTTAGGTTATTGTCCTTCTGAAAGGTGAATATGTATCCCAGTGTCTGTTGAAAAACAGACTTAACCAAGTTTTCCTCTAGGATTTTGCCTTTGCTAAACTCTATTCTGTTTATTTTTATCATAAAAATCTCCCTAGTACTTGCCGATAACAAGAATACCCATAACATGATGCAGCCACCACCATGCTTGAAAATATGAAGAGTCGTACTTTGTGTGTTGTGTTAGATTTGCCCCAAACATAATGCTTTGTGTTCAGGACAAAAAGTTAATTTCTTTGCCACATGTTTTTGAAGATTTACTTTAATGGCTAATTGCAAATAGGATGCATATCTTGGAATATTTTATTCTGTACAGACTTCCTTCTTTTCACTCTGTCAATTAAGTTAGTATTGTGGAGTAACTACAATGTTGTTGATCCATCCTCAGTTTTCTCCTATCACAGCCATTAAACTCTGTAACTGTTTTAATGTCACCATTGGCCTCATGGTGAAATCCCTGAGTGGTTTCCTTCCTCTCCAGCAACTGAGTTAGGAAGGACGCCTTTATCTTTGTAGTGACTGGTTGTATTGATACACCATCCATAGTGTAATTAATATCTTCACCATGCTCAAAGGGATATTCAATGTCTGCTTTTTTATTTTTACCCATCTACCAATAGGTGCCCTTCTTTGCAAGGCATTGGGAAACCTACCTGATCTTTGTGGTTGAATCTGTGTTTGAGATTCACTGCTCGACTGAGGGACCTTACAGATAATTGTATGTGTGGTGTACAGAGATGAGATAGTGATTTAAAATCTTGTTAAACATTATTATTGCACACAAGAGTGAATCCATGCAATTTATTATGTGACTTGTTAAGCACATTTGTACTCCTGAATTTATTTAGGCTTGGCATAACAAAGGGTTTGAATACTTATTGGCTCAAGACATTTCAGCTTTAAATTGTTCATTCATTTGTAAACAGTTCTAAAAACATAATTCCACTTTGTGTTAAAGCCAGTGACAAAAAAAAATCATAATTTCATCGATTTTAAATTCAGGCTGTAACAAAAAAAAAATGGAAAAAGTCAAGGGGTGTGAATACTTTCTATATATCTTCTGTACTTTCTATATATCTCCATGTAATTCTATGGTTAAGACAATGTGTATCGCTGTGGGAGTGGGCTGGGTATGAGATGTAAATTATCCACTGGATCCAGATCAGTGGCATATAATCTGTGGTATATAATCTGTGGCATATAATCTGTGATATATAATCAGTGGTATATAATCCATGGTATATAATCCATGATATATAATATGTGGTATATAATCTGTGGTATGTAATCTGTGGTACATAATCCATGATATATAATGTGTGGTATATAATCCATGGTATATAATATGTGGTACATAATCCATGGTATATAATCTGTGGTGTATAATCTGTAATATATAATCTGTGGTATATAATCCATGGTATATCATCTGTGATATATAATATGTGGTATATAATCTGTGGTATTTAATATGTGGTATATAATCTGTGGTATTTAATCCATGGTATATAAACAGTGGTATATAATCTGTAATATATAATCAGTGGTATATAATCAGTGGTATATAATCTGTGGTATATAATCAGTGGTATTTAATCCATGGTATATAATCAGTGGTATATAATCTGTGATATATAATCAGTGGTATATAATCAGTGGTATATAATCTGTGATATATAATCAGTGGTATATAATCAGTGGTATATAATCAGTGGTATATAATCAGTGGAATATAATCAGTGGTATATAATCAGTGGTATGTATCAGTGGTATATAATCAGTGGTATATACTCAGTGGTATATAATATGTGGTATATAATCAGTGGTATATAATCAGTGGTATATAATCAGTGGTATATAATCTGTGGTATATAATCAGTGGTATATAATCAGTGGTATATAATCAGTGGTATATAATAATTGTTATTTAATTTGTGGTGTATAATCCATTTATCTCTACAGGGTATCAGATATGTGGCAGCAGCTGCTTTGGGAAGGGGGCTGGGTATAGGGCACTGTGCCATGATGCATTAAAGGAGCCTTGGAGCCTTGGGACTCTTGGATCAATAGAGTTTTGTCTATACACAAACACACACACACACACATTGTCTCATCTACAAGATCACAGTTGCACACAGTACATACATGTGATGACTTTCAACTCTGCACGATAGAAAAATGCTCGTAGAAAAGAATGGCACGCGACTACCCCATAGCTGCATATCAAACAGTGGAAATGTTCTTCATTACAAAAGCCTGGATAACAACCCTTCCAGTGAGGTTGACTCCCATCCCTTCACCATGGATACCAGGCATGTACCGTAGACAGTGACTGAGTGAAGCAGCATACTAATTCATCACAAATGACACCCTATTCGTTATTGGCCCTGGTCATAAGTAGGACACTACATAGGGATGCAGTCAGAGAGAAAGAGGCTTTTAATTCTGACATTTGCAACCTGTACCACCTGCCATCTGTACCAGAAAGTAAAGACACAGGATGTAATCCCCTATATGGTGTAGTCGCGCTTCTCAGATGCCTCCAACCCTGAACCTCTTATCTCGGACTTCCAGATCAAACCTTGTCCAGAGGAGAGGAGGGTAAACTGCTGATACTGGGTTTGGTAACCCTGGCTCCCATTGATCACTGTTGGGTTTATAGAATCCTGAAATTCCTAAATTGGCCTTGTGATCCAGATGGTTATTTTTTGAGAGCAGTGCTAGTATCTCAAAGGTCTGGAGTTCACTTCCCGTTGGGCCATGTAAAATGAAAATTAGTGGTGATCCTTTTGGATTGAGGCATCTACTGGAAATAGCTCAAATGATCATCATATGGTACAGTATGGTACTTACTATACACAGGTAACATAGAATATCATAAACATATAACGGTGGTCATTATTGTTGCACCGTAGGAGCACACGGTCCCACACACACAACACTGGCCCTGTGCTTACCGACATACAGTGGTGATTGACAGCCTTGTGGCAGCATTCCTCCACAGTATGAATGTGGGGCATTTTAAAGCACCTGGTCAATGTGCCACTGAGTGCACAAGACAACCCTCCTTCAGGCCTTGCGGCATAATTGCTCTAAGGACAAGAATGTATAACGCTGGAGATAGTGAATTATTTTGGTTATATAATCAATGGATTTTTGAGTTCGTTGTGCCTTGTAGGGTCTAAAGGAAAAGCTTGAGATCCTACGGCTCTGGAATGAACCAATCCATTACAACGACAGCATGCACCTACTGAATTACTGTGCCGTCTAAAACTCTCTTCCCTCCTTCTTTTGTTGTCCTCTCTCTCCCCCATCTCTCTCTCATCTCTCCCCCTCCCTCCCTCCTCTGTCTCTCTCCCCTTTCTTCCTCTGTCTCTCTCCCTCCCATCTCTCCCCATCCCTCCCTCCTCTGTCTCTCCCCCTTCTTCCTCTGTCTCTCTCCCTCTCTCCCTATCTCGCTCCCTCCCTCCCTCCACTCACCTCCCTCTCCCCTTTTCTTCCACCCCCCACCCCTCTAGTCCCAGGCCATGCGCATTGTGCGGACGGTGGGCCAGGCCTTTGACGTGTGCCACCAGCTGACCCTGCAGCAGACAGGGGAGCAGAGCTCTGAGGATGGACTGGACACCAATGCTACCGATGCAGATGGGGAAGACGCAGTGCCAGGTGTGACTCACTTGCCCATGCACCATACTGTCTTAGTTTTACTACCTATAACCTTTACTACCTATTTTACTACCTATAACCTTTACTACCTATTTACTACCTATAACCTTTACTACCTATTTTACTACCTATAACCTTTACTACCTATTTTACTACCTATAACCTTTACTACCTATTTTACTACCTATAACCTTTACTACCTATTTTACTACCTATAACCTTTACTACCTATAACCTTTACTACCTATTTTACTACCTATAACCTTTACTACCTATTTTACTACCTATAACCTTTACTACCTATTTTACTACCTAGAACCATCTTATTACCTAGAACCATCTTATTACCTATAACCTTTACTACCTATTTTACTACCTATAACCTTTACTACCTATTTTACTACCTAGAACCATCTTATTACCTAGAACCATCTTATTACCTATAACCTTTACTACCTATTTTACTACCTATAACCATCTTATTATCTAGAACCATCTTATTACCTAGAAACATCTTATTACCTAGAACCATCTTATTACCTAGAACCATCTTATTACCTAGAACCATCTTATTACCTATAACCTTTACTACCTATTTTACTACCTAGAACCATCTTATTACCTAGAACCATCTTATTACCTATAACCTTTACTACCTATTTTACTACCTATAACCATCTTATTACCTAGAACCATCTTATTACCTAGAAACATCTTATTACCTAGAACCATCTTATTACCTAGAACCATCTTATTACCTAGAACCATCTTATTACCTAGTAGCGTCCTATTACCTAGAACCCTCATATTACCTAGTACTGTCCTATTACCTAGATCCATCCTATTACCTAGAAACATCTTATTACCTATAACCATCTTACTACCTATAACCTTTACTACCTATAACCTTTACTACCTATTTTACTACCTATAACCTTTACTACCTATTTTACTACCTATAACCTTTACTACCTATTTTACTACCTAGAACCATCTTATTACCTAGAACCATCTTATTACCTATAACCTTTACTACCTATTTTACTACCTATAACCATCTTATTATCTAGAACCATCTTATTACCTAGAAACATCTTATTACCTAGAAACATCTTATTACCTAGAAACATCTTATTACCTAGTAGCGTCCTATTACCTAGAACCCTCATATTACCTAGTACCGTCCTATTACCTAGATCCATCTTATTACCTAGAACCATCTTATTACCTAGAACCATCCTATTACCTAGATCCATCTTATTACCTAGTACTGTCTTATTATCTAGAACCATCTTATTACCTAGAACCATATTATTACCTAGAACCATCTTATTACCTAGTAGTGCCCTATTACCCAGTACATACTGTTCTATATTTGCACAGTGGGGACATTCTCTTCTGAGACTTAATCAGTTAGAGTGTGTTGTGACTCTAGAGAAAGTGGAGAGGAGCCAAATTCTGATTCGATGTCTCAAGCGTCTTTGGGTCTGAGAAAATCTCTAAAATACAATTAGTTTGTATAAAAAAATGGGTTATGTTATACGTTTTTGCTGGTGGTAGTTGGTCCCTATGTTAGTATGTTTATGATTTGTTTTCTCTCTCCATCCATCTTTCTGTCTCTCCATCTATCTCTCCATCCATCTTTCTGTCTCTCCATCCATCTTTCTGTCTCTCCATCCATCTTTCTGTCTCTCCATCCATCTTTCTGTCTCTCCATCCATCTTTCTGTCTCTCCATCTATCTCTCCATCCATCTTTCTGTCTCTCCATCCATCTTTCTGTCTCTCCATCCATCTTTCTGTCTCTCCATCCATCTTTCTGTCTCTCCATCCATCTCTCTCCATCCATCTTTCTCCATCCATCCATCTCTCTCTCCATCCATCTCTCTCTCCATCCATCTCTCTCCATCCATCTTTCTCCATCCATCCATCTCTCTCTCCATCCATCTCTCTCTCCATCCATCTCTCTCCATCCATCTCTCTCATTCAGCCAAGACGAGGTTGGCATTGTCTGATTCGACTGACCTTGAAGCCACCACAGA